>NW_026947517.1:3774375-4403437 GCF_034190915.1 Cavia porcellus
ACCCTAACCCTAAAACTAGCCCTAACCCATAAACCTATCCCTAACCCCTAACCCCTAAATATAACCCTAAACTGAATGCTAAATCTAACGCAAACACTAACCCTAACCCTAATGCTAAACTAATTGTAACACTAAACCTAACAATAACCCTAAGCCTAACCCTAAACATAACCCTAACTCTAACCCTAACCCTAACATAACCCTCACACTAACACTAACCCTAACCCTAAACCTAACCCTAACAGTAACCTCTAAACCTAACCAACACCTTAATTATAACCCTAACCCTAAAACTAACCACTAACCCTAATCCTAACCCTTAGTATGCCCCTAACCGAATCCTATCCATAACCCTAACCTTCAACCTGCTTTAACCCTAACTGTAACCCTAAACATAACCATAACCTCTAAGCCTAACATTAACCCTAACAATAACCCTAACTCTAACCCTAAAACAAAAGCTAACTTCTAACCAATACCCTAACGCTAACCCTAACTTAATCCTAAACCTAAACGCTAACCGTAACCCTCTACTTAACCCTAACCGTAAAACTGTACTTAAGCTTTAACCTTAACCCTAACCATAACCATAACCTCTAAGCCTAACCCTAACCCTAACACTAACTCTAACCCTAACTCTTCAACTAACCTCTAAACATAATTCTAACCATAACACTAACACTAAAACTAACTTCGAACCCTAAGACTAACAATAACCCTAAACATAAACCTAATCCTAACCCTAACCCTAAACCCTAACCCTAAACATAACAATAGCCTAACCCAGACCTAACATTAATCCCTTGCCCTAAACCTAACCCTAACCCTAAAACTAACCCTAAGAATAACACTAACCCTAACCCATAACACTAACCCTCACACCGAACCCCTTAACCTAACCCTAAATCTAACCCTAACCCTAACCCTAAACATAACCATAACCCAAGGCTAACCTAATTGTAACCCTAACCCTAACCTTAACCCTAACCTAATCCTAACAGTAACCCTAAACCCTAACCCTAACCCTAACCATAACACTCACACAAACGCTAACCCTAACCCTAAACACTAACAGTAAGCCTAACCCTAACCCTAACACTAACCCTAACAATAACACTAACCCTAACCCTAACCCATAACACTAACCCTAGAACCTATTACCTTATCCTAACCCTAAACCTAAACCTAACTTTAACCCTAACCCTAAGGCTAACCTAATTATAACCCTAAAACTAACCATAACCATAAGCCTAACCCTAACCCTAACCCTAACTCTAAACTTAACCCGAACCCTCACACTAACCCTAACCCTAACCCTAACACTAACATCTAAACCTCACCCTACCACTAGCCATAACCCTAACCCTAAAACTAACCACTAACCCTAATCCTAACACTTACCATGTCCCTAACCCTAACCCTGAACTTAAGCTTTAAGCCTAACACTAACCCTAAACCTAACCCTAACCATAACCTCTAAGCCTAACACTAATCCTAACACTAACCCTAATTCTAACCCTAAACAAAAAGCTAACCTCTAACCATCACCCTAACTATAACCATAACCTTAAACCTAATCCTAAACTCTAACAGTAACACTAACCGTAACCCTAAACGTACACCTGAACCTAAGCTTTAACCCTAATCCTATCCCTAACCCTAACCCTAACCATAACCTCTAAGAATAACCCTAACCCTAATTTTAAGCCTAACTGTAACACTAAAGCAAAAGCTAACCTCTAACCATAACCCTAACCTTATCCTAACCCTAACACTAAACCTATCTTCTAACCCTAACACTAACCCTAAAGCTTAACATAAACTTAACATTAACCCTAACCCTAAACCCTAATGTTAACCCTAACACTATCCCTAACTCTTACCCTAACCCTAAACCAAACCCTAATCCTAACCCTAACACTAACCCTATCGCTAACAACTAACCCCTAACCCTAACTCTAAAACTAACCCTAAACGTAAATTTAACCATAACCCTAAACCTAAACCTAAACCTAACACTAACCCTAACCCTAAATCTAACCCTAAACCTAATCGTAACCCTAAACCTAACCGAAACCCAAAGCCTAACCCTAACCCTCTCCCTAACACCTAACTCCTAACCCTAACCTTAATCATAAACCTAACACTAAGCGTAACTGTAACCATAACCCTAACCCTAAACCTAACACTAAACCGAACAATAACCCTAAACTTTAACCCTAAAACTAACCCTAAACCTAAACCTAACCTTTACCCTAACACTAACCCTAAACTCTAACCATAACACTAAACCTAACCATCACCTTTACCTCTAACCCAAACCCTAACCATTACCCTAAACCTAACGCTAACCTCTAACCATAACTGTAACCCTAACTCTAACCGTAGCACTAACCCTAACGCTAAGCCTAAAACTAACCCTAACCCAAACCCTATCCCTAACACCTAACCCCTAAGCCTAACCATAACCCTAACCCTTAACTTAACCCTATCCCTAACACTAACACTAAATTTAACGCAAACACTAATCCTAAACCTAGCCCCAAAACCAACACTAACCTAATTGTAACCCTAACCCTAACAAAAACCCTAAGCTTAATCCTAAACATAACCATAACTTTAACCGTAAACCTAACCCTCACACTAAGCCTAAACCTAAACCTAATATTAATACTAACATCTAAACCTAACCCTAACCCTAACCGTAACCCTAACCCTAAAACTAACCCCTAACCCTAATCCTAACCCTTATCATATCCCTAACCCTAACACTGGTCCTAATCCTAACCCTGAATCTAAGCTTTAACCCTAACCCTATGCCTAAACCTAACCCTAACAATACCCTAACTCTAACCCAAAACCAAAAGCTAATCTCTAACCAAAACCGTAACCCTAAGCCTAACCCTAACACTAAACCTATCTTCTAACCCTAACACTAACCCTAACCTTAAACCTAAATATAAACCTAACTCTAACCCTAATCCTACACTCTAACCGTAACCAAAGCCTAATGCTAACCCTCTCAATAACACCTACCTCCTAACACTAACCTTAATCATAAACCTAACACTTAGCGTAACCCTAACCTTAACCCTAACACTAAGACGAACAGTAAACCGAACTATAACCCTAAACTTTAACCCTAAAACTACCCTAACACTAAACCTAACCCTTAACCTAACACTAACCCTAAACTATAACCATAACAATAAACCTAACCATAACCTTTAACTCTAATCCAAACCGTAACCATTACCCTAAACCTAACACTAAACTCTAACCATAAACGTAATCTTAACTCTAACAGGAACCCTAACACTAATGCTAACCCTATCACTAACCCTAACCCATAACCATATCCCTAACACCTAACCCCTAAACCTAACCCTAATCCGAACACTAACCCTAACACTAACACTAAATTTAATGCCAACACTAACCCTAAACCTAACAACCCTAATGCTACCCTAATTGTAACCTTAACCCTAATCATAACCCTAAGCCTAACCCTAACCATAACCCTAACTTTAACCATAAACCTAACCCTCACACTAAGCCTAACCCTAACCCTAACATCTAAACCTAATACAAAGCCTAACCGTAAGCCTAAATCTAAAACTAACCACTAACCATAATCATAACCACTAGCATATCCCTAATCGAATTCTACCCCTAATCCTAACCCTCAAGCTAAGCTTTAAGCCTAACTGTAACCCTAACCATAACAATAACCTCTAAGCCTAACACGAACCCTAACACTAACCTATACAATAACCTTAAACCAAAAGCTAACCTCTAACCATAACCCTAACCCTAACCCTAACCTTAATCCTAACCCAACTCTAACTGTATCCCTAACCTTAAACCTATCCATAAACCTAAACTTAAGTTTTAACCCTAACCATAACCATAACCTCTAACCTAACACTAAACCTAACCCTAACACGAACCCTGAAACAAGCGCTAGCCTCTTACCATAACCCTAACTCTAACCCTAACACTAACACTAACACTAAAACTAACTTTTAATCCTAACACTAACCCTAACCCTAAACCTAAACGTATACCAAACCCTAACCCTAACCCTAACCCTAACGCTAACCTAATTGTAACCCTAACACTAACCTTAAAACTAGACTAAACCTAACTCTAAACCTAACCCTAACTCTCACACTAACCCTAACCCTAACACTAACACTAACACTAACATCTAAACCTAACCCAAAACCAAACCGTAACCGTAAGCCTAACCCTAAAATTAACCACTAATCCTAATCCTAACCCTTACCATATCCCTAACCCTAACCCTGAACCTAACCCTAACCCTGAACCGAGCTTTAAACCTAACCCTAACAATAAACCTAACCTTAACCCTAACCATAACCTCTAAGCCTAACACTAACCAAAACACTAACCCTAAATCTAACCCTAAATCAAAAGCTAACCTCTAACCATAACTCTAACCATAACCATAACCATAACCATAACCATAACCATAACCATAAAATTAATCCTAATCTCTAATCGTAATCCTAACTGTAACACTAAACGTAAACCTGAAACTAAGCTTTAACCCTAACCCTAACACTAACACTAACACTAACACTAACACTAACACTAACCATAACCTCTAAGCCTAACCCTAACACTAAACCTAACTCTAACTCGAACACTAAACCAAACGCTAACCTCTAACCACAACCCTAACCATAACAGTAAACCTATCTTCTAAACCTAACCCTAACACTAACCTAACCCTAAACCTAAACCTAAACCTAAACCTAAACCTAAACCTAAACATAACCATAATCCTAGCCCTAAACCCTAACCCTAACCCTAATGCTGTCGATGTCGCTCCCGGCCGGCAGGAAGGACACACGACAAAGTCTGGCAGTGGACAACCTTTTCTTTTATTTTCCTTCTCCGTACAGCCTGCCCTGGGACCGCTCCCAGCTGAAGCCTCCTTTGGTCCGCTCCCCGCGGCTCCTTCTGGGCTTCGCTCTGAAGCCTCTACCGGTCCGCCCTCCGCGGCTCCTTTTGGGCTTCTACTTCCGGGCTTCTACCTGGCTTCTACTTCCTCCCAGGGGTGGCACCAGTATATATACGGATACAGTGTCCAATCATGTTAAAGTAAGCAAGGCAAGCTGATTGGCTAACATCATCAGTTGCTAGGCAGACTATATTGTTGAGCGGGTTGCTTACGCGGTAAGCAGGAAACTAACGTACTCGATGGGAGGGGTAATCTACCTCAGGCTTTGCTCTTTACCACAGGTCGCACGTCCGCCGAGTAAGGCGACCGGGCTCGGGGCTGCGGCTCCCAACATCTCCCCCTTTTTTATTTTTTATGAATGTGCGCATCGTAGCCCTTCCTGGACTGGGTGCAGAGGCTTATGCCCTATGCGTAGGCCCACCGTAGGTCCTTGGCTTAGACCCTGGTCGGCCGTGCCATGGTCTGCCAAGGCCCTGAGGCCCTCGTCCTTTTTCTAGGGCCAGGCACAAACTGGACGGAACCTGGATGTACACAAGCTTGCACTCATTTCCTCTCCGTAAAGAAATCCCCTCGGAGAGAAATTTAGACCTGGGCAGCATCTAACAGTCCAGCGGCTTACGTGCAGGATGGGGTAGGGCCTGGCTTAGGTCGAGTCGTGCTGGGGAGGCACGCTCTTACCCGTCATTGACTCACCTACCCTGCTGTGTATTGTCACCTTATGGAGGAGAATGAGGGATGCCCGCCATATCTAGACTCGGTCGTGGGCCAATCGAGCAAGCCATGCATATGCCTGAGGATCTTCTTGTCCATTTCGGGCTACCGCTATTTCTATTCATCTTGTTGGTTGGTCTGTGATGGATCTCCGGTAGGGCAGGTCTGATCTTCAGTCGAGGGCTTTGTTGCCCGTGTCAGTCTCTCCGGTATCCACAGTGGTTCTCGTCCCGGTTCCTGTGGGAAAACACAAACCGCGCCTCGGTTCCAGCTGACCACTGGATCCGGGCCCATCCATTGTCCTGTCAGGACATCTTTCCACTTCACCCACCCTTTATGGTTGGGGGAAGGGTTGCAGTGCTCCACAGCTGGGGAGCAATTATCATTATTTAAATTTAAAAAATTGTGTGTGAATAGTGCCATGGATAATCGTGCCTTTGGGGCCAGGCCTTGGCCTACTCCCCCTTTTTGTTTTTGTAAAATTTCTTTGAGGCTTCTATGAGCCCTCTCAATGATTCCTTGACCTTGGGGATTGTATGGGATACCATGTTTTAATTGAACCTCCATCATTTTGCAGAACTCATTGAAAGCTTTGCCTATATAGGCTGGTCCATTATCAGTTTTTAATATTTTTGGTTTGCCCCATGCGGCCCAAGCTGCCAGGCAATGATTGATCACATTAGACACTTTTTCACCTGTTTCTGCTGTTGCAAATATGACGTGAGAACAGGTGTCTGTGGAAACATGAACATATTTAAGAGTCCCAAACTCCTGTATATGTGTGATGTCCATCTGCCAAACATCACCAGGGATCAAACCTCGAGGGTTTACTCCCATCGGTATGGCAGGTTTGTATGTGGCACAGGAGTCACATAGTCGCACGATATCTCGTGCTTCTGCTCTGGAAACATGGAAATGGTTTGCTAGTGTCCTGGCATTGACATGAAACTTATCATGGAAGGCACGGGCTCGCTCGATTGGTGTTAGTAAGGTAAAAATCTATAACGGGCGAGTGGCAGTGTCAGCAGCCGCATTCCCCTGTGCCATAGGCCCTGGCAGGGATGTATGTGCTCTTATGTGGGTGGTGAAGACCTTATGGTGTCTGTTTTGAAGCAATGTCTGGATAGACAGGAACAGCCCAGCCACTGTGGAAGTGGATCTAATTAAACCGGCAGTCTCAAGCACTTGCATAGCATTGACCACATACCTAGAATCGGAGACAATGTTAATGGCTTCTGAGAACCGTTCAAGAATCATTTTAACGATCTGCAGTTCCACCATACTGACTATTTTTGACAAGGCTAATAGCTTCTCCTTAGGCAGGGGCCACTGAGGTACCCAAACCGGATCATTTGATCTCCAGGTGATTTTGATCGAAGTGGGTAGGAGAGCTTCTTCAGCGGCCCCTAAGAAAAACCCAATCCTTGCCTACCTTTTTTGTTTTCTACTGGTATTGGGGATGTCCGACCCTGCAGGGCATTGCCCAAGCCTTTGCCGGGGGTATATCCCTGGTTCCTGAGTATATCCTTAGCCTGGGGGGAGCAGTTTGACGTAAGCGTGACATCCATCTGAGTGAGGATGTCCCTTCCCCATAGAGACACTGGCAACTGCAACACAAACGGTTGGAAATGGCCCTGATGACCCTCCTCATCGCACCAGAGCAGGGTTGAAGCACTAACCTGAGGAGCTGACACCATCCCCAGGCCCTGCAGCGTGTTATCTGCAGTGTTTGTGGGCCAGTTGGAAGGCCAATCCTTTCTGGAGATAATGGAACGGTCAGCTCCTGTGTCTAGGAGCCCTGTTATATTCTTGCCATTGACCTTAAGTGAGAGCATGGGCCTTTTACCAAGTGTCATATGGAGTCCCTCAAAGACTTCCCCTGAGGAACCGAAACCTTGACTTTCTCTAATTTTCTGCTTTGAGGGAAATCTCTTGTGGAGACTGGGGAGCAGCAAGAGCTGCGCTATCTTGTCTCCTTTATTGATTACCATAGTACCCACAAGAGATTGAACCATAATTTTAATATGTCCTGTGTAGTCTGAGTCTATGACCCCCGGGACTACTGTGAGACCCCGAAGGGCCGTGGAGGATCTCCCGATCACCAGACCCACGGAATTTTCGGGTAACGGTCCCTTAAAGGTGGTTTCAACCACTTGAACACCCATATCAGGCACTAATATAAGTCCTGAGGCGACACTGAGGTCCACACCTGCTGACCCAGGGGTGGCCCTTGTTGAAGGCTGCCACCCTGAGCTGTCCTGTCTCTGGGGCGGGGGCCCGCCTGTGAAGGGGGCCCCCTCTGGCCGTTTTTTGGCTCTCTAGCATCTTGTCCACAAATACGGTTGCCCTGAGCATCAAAGACCGACCTACACTCCTCAGCTTTGTGTGATCCCTTCTTGCATCGCCCACAAACATATGGTTCTTCATTCCTAGGACGGGGCCTAGCATCTGCATTGTTTGGGCAGTGACGTTTAATGTGTCCTGGCTCCCCGCAGGCAAAACACCCTTTAGCCTTACATTCCCCTCCTGACCCGCGAGGTCCCCTCTGCTGTACAGCCGCGGCCAGGAGAGCAGCCACTCCCGAGTTGGAGAGCGGCCCCCCTATCTCTCTGCATATCCTAATCCAGGCGTTGAGGTCCTTGTTCTTATGAGGAGCTATCGCTGCCTTGCACTCCTTTGTACATTGCTCGAAAATCAGCTGCCTTACCAGCGGTCAAGCCACTCCCGGATCAGAAAATATCTTATCGGCAGCATCTTGCATTCGGGCCACAAAGTCAACAAATGGCTCTGTGGTACCCTGAATTATTTTTGAAAGACACAAGGAGGCTGTTCCGGCACCACTTACTTGCTTCCAGGCGCAGAGCCCTATGGCATTGATTTGTTCATAGACAGCGCCGGGGAACTGAGTCTGATCATCAGCGTGCCGACCTTCTCCCATAAGCATTTCTTTGTTCCACCCCCGGTTTCCCCGATTGGCGTTTCTCTCAGCCTGCTCTGCAGAGAACTCTGCGTACCAGGCTCGCCAATCCAGGTAACTACCCGAGGGCAGACACGCCTTTGCCAGCTGAATCCAGTCCGCGGGGGTGAGGGGCCCAGAAGACAGATTCTCCAGCATGGCAATGGTGTAAGGCGCAGTCGGCCCAAAGGTTGTAACTGCATTTTTAAGTTCTCTAATCTGCTTTATCTCAAAAGGCTCCCATACATTGCGTCCCTGGCCCATAGCTACCTGTACAGGAAATATCCCGTAGGGGTCACTATCTATCCCAGGTGGATGTACCTCATGAGACAAGCGTCCCCCCTGCCAAAGCCGCCTGTAAAAATACCGATCCGCCGGCAGCGGAGCATAAGACGGCGGCCGTGATTGGGCGGAAAATGGGGGCCCGTGCATCACTTCCTGTTCTGGCGAAAGGGGAGGGAGCTCCCGGGCGGCCGCCTCGTGGCGAGGGATCGCCTCCCTCTCGCGCCGGGGAGCGCTCAGGAGCTCTCTACTCCTCCGCAGACCAGGTTGAGCAGAGCGCAATTCGCGGCGCAACGCTGGAAAAGAACCCTGCAACTCCTTATTGAGCGACTTAGGCTCCTGACAGCTGGTCTCTTTGGCCCCCTTGCCATTTAACTTTCCCTCGTCCTCGGAGTCAGACGACTCCGAGGCTAGAGCCCCGTCCTCCTCCTTAGCATCCTTGTTCCCCTTGACGGACCCCTCTCGGGAGCTCCCTGACTGGGCCTGCTCAGATACCCTGCGTACTTTTGTAAGCTCTTGAGAGCTTTCTCCACAACCACCCTCGCTCTTAGTGTTGCTACCTAGCATGTTTCCCATTTTTTAATATGTTACTCACCGCGTGAGGCCCAAGGAATCCGCCACTTACGCGTGAGCCTGAGGGGAGTCTAAAAGCCCTGTAGGTGCGCGCCACCCAGAGCCCAGGCTTATCCCCAACTCACCTGTCTCGCAGCTCTGTACTGGAGCGTTGTCCACTTCCACGTCTCGGGGGTGATCAGTCCCCGTACGGGCCACCAAATGTCGATGTCGCTCCCGGCCGGCAGGAAGGACACACGACAAAGTCTGGCAGTGGACAACCTTTTCTTTTATTTTCCTTCTCCGTACAGCCTGCCCTGGGACCGCTCCCAGCTGAAGCCTCCTTTGGTCCGCTCCCCACGGCTCCTTCTGGGCTTCGCTCCAAAGCCTCTACCGGTCCGCCCTCCGCAGCTCCTTTTGGGCTTCTACTTCCGGGCTTCTACCTGGCTTCTACTTCCTCCCAGGGGTGGCACCGGTATATATACGGATACAGTGTCCAATCATGTTAAAGTAAGCAAGGCAAGCTGATTGGCTAACATCATCAGTTGCTAGGCAGACTATATTGTTGAGCGGGTTGCTTACGCGGTAAGCAGGAAACTAACGTACTCGATGGGAGGGGTAATCTACCTCAGGCTTTGCTCTTTACCACAGGCCGCACGTCCGCCGAGTAAGGTGACCGGGCTCGGGGCTGCGGCTCCCAACATAATGCTATACCTAAACCTAACCCTAGCCCAAACTGAAACCCAAACCTAACGCTAACACTAACCGTATCACTAACACCTAACCCCTAACCCTAACCCTAAGCCTAACTCCCTAACCCAAACCCTAACCCTAACCCTACATTTAACTCTAACCAAAACCCTAGAGCTAACCCTAAACCTAATGCTAAACTCTAACCATAACCGTAACCCTAACTCTAACTGTAACCATAACCCTAGCCCTAACACTAACATTAACCCTAACCCATCACCCTATCCCTAAAACCTAACACCTAAACCTAACCCTAAACCTAACACTAAATGTAACACAAACAATAACCCTAACACTAACGCTAACCTAATTGCAACACTAAACCTAACAATAACCCTAAGCCTAACCCTAACCATAACCCTAAATCTAACCCTAACCCTAACCCTCACTCTAACCCTAACACTAACCTCTAAAGCTAACCCTAAACCTAACTCTTACCCTAACACTAAATTTAACGCAAACTCTAACCATAACTCTAACCCTAAACCAAACGCTAACCTCTAAACATAACCCTAACCCTAACCCGAAGACTAACACTAAACCTAATTTTAAATCTAACACTAACCCTAACCCTAAACCTAAACCTAAGCCGAACCCTTACCCTAACCCTAACCCTAACCTTAACCCTAAACCTATCCCTTAACATAACCCTATCCCTAACCCTAACACTAACCCTAACCACAAACTCTATCACTAAACCTAACGCTTACTTCTAACCATAACCCTAAGCCTAAACCTAACTCTAAACCTAACAATAACACTAACCGTAAACCTAAACCTAACCCTAACCCTAAACCTAAGTTTTAACCCTAACGCTAACCCAAACCTAAAGCTAACCTCTAACCCTTAACCCTAACGCTAACCATAATCCTAACACTAACCCTAACCCCAACTCTAACCATAAAACTAAACCTAACCCTAAACATATCCCGAATGTCTAACCTTAACCCTAACCCTAACTCTAAAACTAACCTAAACATAACTAAAACCCTAACCATAACTGGAAGCCTAACTTTTACCCTAACCCTAAACCCTAACCCTAACACTAACCCTAAATGCTAACGATAAACCTAACACTATACCTAACCCCAAACCTAATGGTAAACTTAACCCTAACCGTAACCCTAAACCTAACCCTAACCCTAACCCTAACACCTAACCCCTAAACCTAACACTGAACCTAACACTAAAACTAACACTAAACCTAAGCATAACTCTAACCCTAAGCCTAACCCTAAACCTAATCATAACACTAACCCTAACTGTAACCCGAAACCTAACCTTAACCCTCTCCCTAACACCTAACACCTAACCCTATCCCTAACCGTACCACTAACCCTAACTTCTAATCCTAACCCTAACGCTAACCATAAACATAACCATAACCATAAACATAACCCTAACTGAGACCTATCATTAATAACTTACCCTAACCCTAACCCTACCTCTTAAACTATCCCTAAGCCTGACTGTAATACCTAAACCTAACCCTAACACTAACCCTAGCATAACCCTAAACCTAAACCTAAAGTTAAACCTAACCCTAAGCCATACATCTAACCCTAACCCTAACGCTAAACCTAAACTTAACCCTAACCCTAACCGTAACCTCTAACACTAACCCTAAACCTAAACTATACCTAACTCTAACCCTAAACCTAGCACTAAACCTAACTTCTTAACCTAACCCTAACCCTAACCCTAAACCTCAACCTAACCCTCACCTTGACCATAACATTAACTATAATCCTAAATGTAACCCTAAAAGCTAACACTAAAAATAAACCTAACCCTAACCCTAATCCTCACACTAACCCTAACCCTAATACTAACCTCTAAATCTAACCCTAACCATAACCCTAAACTTAACCCTAACACTAACGCTATTGCTAACACCTACCCCTAACCTTAACCCTAACCCTATCACTAACTCCTAACCCTTAATCTTAATCCTAAACCTAACTCTAAAACTAAAAAACCCTAACCCTAAAGCTAAATCTAATGATAACCCTAACCCTATCCGTAATCCAAAACCTAACCCTAACCCTCTCCCTAACACCTAACTCCTAACAATAACATTAATCATAACCCTAACATTAAGCGTAACACTAACCCTAATCCAAACACTAACCCTAACCCTAAACCGAACCATAACCCTTAACTCTAACCCTAACCCTAACCCAAACCCTAAACCTAACTCTTACACTAACACTAACCCTAAACTCTAACCGTAACCATAACACTAACCCTAACATTTAACTTTAACCCAAACCCTAACCCTAACACTAAGCCTAATGTTAACCTTTAACCATAACTGTAACCCCTACCCTAACTCTAACCCTAACCCTAACCCTAACCCTAAACCTAACTCTTACACTAACACTAACCCTAAACTCTAACCGTAACCATAACACTAACCCTAACCTTTAACTTTAACCCAAACCCTAACCCTAACCCTAACCCTAACACTAAGCCTAATGTTAACCTTTAACCATAACTGTAACCCCTACCCTAACTCTAACCCTAACCCTAACCCTAACCCTAACCCTTACACTAACCCTTAACAATAACCCTATCCCTAACACCAAACCCTAACTCAAAACCTAACCCTAACACTAAATATAACGCAAACTCCAACACTAACCCTAACCCTCACTCTAATGCTAACCTAATTGTAAACCTAACCCTATCCATAACCCTAAGCTCAACCCTATCCCTAACCCTAATTCTAACCATAAGCCTAACCCTCACCCTCACACTAACCCTAAGCCTAACCCTAACCCTAACACTAACCTCGAAACCTAACTCTAACCCTAACCGAAACCCTAACCTTAAAATAATCACTAACCCTACCACTGAACTTAAGCTTTAACCCTAACCCTAACCCTATTGATAACCTCTAAGCCTAACACTAACACTAACAATAACCCTAAATCTAACCCTAAACCAAATGCTAACCTCTAACCATAATGCTAAACGTAACCCTAACCCTAAACCTAACCCTAACACAAAACCTAACTTCTAACTGTAGCACTAACCCTAACCCTAAACCTAAACATAACCCTAACCCTAACACTAACCCTAACCCTAAAACGTAACCCTAACCCTAAAAGTATCCCTAACCCTAAGCCTAACCATAAACCGAACCCTAAACTTAACCCTAAACCTAACCCTATCGCTAACACCTAACCCTTAACCCTAACCCTAACTCTAAAACAAACCCTAAACCAAACACTAATCATAACACTAACCCTAAACCTAAACGTGACACTAACGTTAACCATAACCCAAAGCCTAACCCTAATCCTCTATCTACCACCTAACTCCTTACCCTAACCTTAATCATAATCCTAACATTAAGCGTAACCCTAACCCTAACACTAACACTAATCCTAACCATAAACCGAACCATAACCATTAACAATAACCCTAAACCTAACCCTCAACCTAAACCTAACCCTTATGCCTACACTAACCCAAAACTCTAACTGAAACTCTAACCCTAAACCTAACACTAACATTTAACTCTAACCCAAACCGTAACCTTAAGCCTAACAATAACCCTAAACCTAATGCTAACCTCTAACCATAACTGTAAAGCTAACCCTAACCCTAACCCTTACACTAACCCTTACCCATAAACTATACCTAACACTTAACCCGTAAACCTAACCCTAACTCATACTCTAACCCTAACCCTAAATCTAACGCAAACTCTAACCCTAAACCTAAAGCTAAACCTAATGCTAACCTAATTGTAACCCTAACCCTAACCATAAATGTAAGCCTAACCCTAGCCCTAACCCTATCTCTAACTGTAACCCTAACCCTCACACTAACCCCAAACCTAACCCTAACACTAATACCAACATCTAAACCTAACCCTACTCTAACCGTAAAGCTAACCCTAAAACAAACCACTAAACCTAATCCTAACCCTTAGCATACCGCTAACCCTAACCCTAACCCTAACCCTAAACCTAACACTAACACTGAATATACACTTTAACCCTAACCCTACACCTAACCCTAATCATAACCTCTAAGGCTAACAATAATTCTAATCCTAATACTAATGCTAACACTAACCCCAGCACATACCTCTAATCCGAACCCTAACCTTAACCCTAAGCCTACCCTAACCGTAATCCTAACACTAATCCTAACCTATAAGTCTAACCCTAACCCTAAGCCTATCCCTAACCCTAAAACTAAACGTAACACTAAACCGAACTTGTAACCCTAACCCTAAACCTAAGCCGAAATTTTAATCATAAAATTAACCCTAACCCTAAACCTATCCTTAACATCTAAACCTAACGCTAACCCTAAGCCTAAGCCTAACCCTAACCCTAAACCTAACCATAACCCAAACCTAATTGTAACTCTAAACCTAACCGTGACTTGAAAAATAACCATAATTCTAACACTAAGGCTAACACTAACACTAACCCTAAAACATAACCCTAAACCTAACACTATTCCTAACCTTAACCCTAAATGTAAACCTACCCTAACCCTACCCTAACCCTAACCCTATCCATAACACCTAACCTCTAACCCTAAGGCTAAACCTAACCCTAAATCTAACACTGAACCTAACGTAACCCTAACCCTAACCGTAAGCCTAACACTAAACCTAATTATAACCCTAACCCTAACCGTAACCCGAAGCCTAACCAAACCCTAACCCTAAGCCCAACCCTAAAACTAACACTACACCCTAAGCCTAAAACTAAAACTAACTCTAAGCCTAAACCTAAACCTAACCCTAACACTAACCCTAATCTTAAGCCTAAACCTAAACCTAAACCTAACCCTAACCCTAACCCTAACCTCTTACCCTAACTGTAACACTAACACTAATCATAAACCTAGGCCTAATCATAGTCTCTAAACCTAATCGTAACCCTAACCCTAACCCTAGCAGTAACTGTAACCCTAACCCTAACCATAAACCTACCCCTAAGCCTAGCCATAACGCTAAACCCTAAACCTAACACGTAATCCAATACAATAACCCTAAGCCTAACCCCTAACCATAAGCCCTAACACTAATCCTAACCATAACCCCAACCCTAAACGTCAACCTAAACCTAACCCTAACCATGACACTAACACTAACGCTAGCCCTAACCCTAACCTTAAGAATAACACTAACCATAATTTTAACAATAAAACCTAAACCTAACCCTAAACCTAACGCTAACCCTAACCCTAATTATAACCCAATCCCTAACACCAAACTCCTAATCCTAACCCTAACCCTAACCCTAAAACTAACCCTAATTCTAATGCTAATGCTACCCTAACCCTAACACTAACCCTAACATTAACCCTAACCTCATTGTAACCAAAACCCTAACCATAACCCGAAGTCTAACACTAACCCTATCCCTAACACCTAACACCTAAGCATAACCCTAACCCTAACACTAATCCTAATCCACATCCTAAACCTAACCCCAAACCTAACCCTAACCCTATGCTAAACGTAACCCTAACCATAAACATAACCATAAACCTAAAGACTAAATCTAACCCTAACCCTTACCTTACACCTAAACATAACGCTAACCCTAACAATAAACCTAAGCTTTAAACTTAACCCTTACCCTAACCCAAATGATAACTTCTAAGCCTCACACTAAACCTCACCCTAACCACAAACTCTATCAATAAACCTAACACTAACCCCCTAAGTATAACACTAACCCTAACCCTAAACCTAACCCTTACCCTAACACTAAACCTAACCTAACCTAACCCTAACAGTAACCCTAAACCTAAACCTGAGATTAAACCCTAACCCTAACCCAAACCTAATGCTAACCGCTAACCCTAACCCTAACGCTAACTCTAACCCAAAACTCTAACCGTAATACCAACCCTAACACTAAACCTAACCCTAACATCTAACCCTAACCCTAACCCTAACCCAAACCTACACCTAACCCAAACACTAACCCTAACTTAAAGTAACTCAAACACTAAACCATAACCCGAAGCCTAAACCTAACCCTAACACTAACACTAACCCTAAAACTAACCTGAAACCCTAACCATAAACCTAGCACTATCCCTAACCCTAACCCTAACCATAAACCTAACCCTATACCTATCCCTATCCCTAACACCAACCCCTAAACCTAACACTAAAACTAACCATAAAACTAACACTAAACCTAACCCTAACGCTCACCCTAAGCTTAACCCTAAACCTAATCATAACACTAAACTTAACCATAACAAGAAGCCTAACCTTTTCACTCTCCCTAACACCTAACCCCTAACCCTAACCCTAATATTAACCCTAATCCTAAATATAACCATAAGCCTAACCCTAGCCCTAACCTTAACTTCAATTGCTAACCCTAACCCTAAACATAACCATAACCATAACCCTAACCCAGACCTAACATTAACCCCTTACCCTATCCCTAACTGTATCAACTAAACTAACACTAAGCCTGACTGTAATACCTAACCCTAACCTTAACCCTAGCATATCCCTAACCCTAAACCTAACACTAACCCATACATCTAACCCTAACCCTTAACATAAACCTAATGCTAACACTAACCTTAACCTCTAACACTAACTCTAAACCTAAACCTATCCCTAACCCTAAACCTAACACTAAACCTAAATTCAAACCCTAACCGTAACCCTAAAACTCGAACTAATCCTAACCCTAACCATAACACTAACCCAAACCCTAACCCTAACCCTAAACTCTAACCCTAACCCTAACCCTAACCCTAACCCTAACCCTAACCGTAACCCAAAGCCTAACCCTAACTCTCCGTCTAACACCTAACGCCTAACCCTAACCTTAATCATAACCCTAACCCTAACCCTAAACCTAACTCCTACACTAACACTAACCCTAAACCTAAACCGAACCATAACCCAAATCTCTAACCCTAAACCTAACCCTAACCCTAAACCTAACTCCTACACTAACACTAACACTAAATTCTAACCGTAACCCTAAACCTAAGCCTAATCTTTAACTCTAACCCAAACCCTAACCCTAAAACTAACACTAGCACTAAACCTAAAGCTAACCTCTAACCATAACATTAACCCTAAACTTAACCCTAACCACTAACAGTAATCCTAACACTTAGCTTATCCCTTACATAACACAATCCCTAACTAAACCTAAGCATTAACCCTAACCCCAAGCCTAGACTTAACCATAACCTCTAAGCCTAACACTAACCCTAACACTAAGCCTAACTCTAACCTTAAAACAAAAGCTAACCTGTAACGATAAGCCTAACACTAACCCTAAACTTAAACCTAACCCTGAACTCTAACCATAACCCTACCCATCACCGTAATACTGAACTTAAGCTTTAACCCTAACACTAACCATAACCTCTAAGCCTAACCCTAACCCTAACTGTAACCTTAACTCCAACCCTAAACCAAATGCTAACCTCTAACCATAACCCTAACCCTAACCCTAACAGTAAACCTAACTTCTAACCCTAACACTAACCCTAATCCTAAACCTAATCCTAACCCTAACCCTAACAATACCTCTAACCATAAACACTAACACTAACCCTAACACTATGCCTAAACCTAACCCTAAACCTAAACTGAACCCTAAACCTAATCCAACCCTAAACCTATTGCTAACACATAAAACTTAACCCTAACCCTAACCCTAACTCTAAAACTAACCCTAAACCTACCTATACCCCAAACCCTAACACTAACCCTAAACCGAATCATAACCCTAGCCCTAACCATAACCCAAAGCCTAACCCTAATCCACTCCATAACAACTAACCCCTAGCCCTAACCTTAATCATAACCCTAACACTAAGTGTAAACCTAACACTAACACTAACAGCAGCCCTAACCCTAAACCAAATCCTAACCCTGAACTCTAACCCTAAACCTAACCCTTACCCTAACACAAACCCTAAATTCTAACCGTAACCCTAACACTAACACTAAACTTTAACTCGAAACCAAACCCTAAACCTAACCATAACCATAACTGTAACCCTAACCCTAATCCGTAAACCTAAACCTAAACCTAACCCTAACCTAAACCTAAACCTAACCATAACCATTACGCTGTCCCTAACACCTAACCCCTAAAACTAAACCTATCCCTAATGCATAATTTTAATCCTAATCCTAACCCTAACCCTAAAACTAACCCTAACTGCCAACAATAATCCTAACACTAAACCTATCCCTAACCCTAACTCTAAACCTAAATTCGAACCCTAGCCCTAATGCTAACCCTATTCTAAATGTAATCCTAACCATAACCATAACCATAGGCCTAGCCGTAACACTAACATTAACCCTATCCATAACCTTAACCCTAACCCTAACCACAACCTCTATCACTAAATCTAACGCTAACCTCTATCCATAACCCTAACCCTAACCCTAACACTAACACTAAACTTAACCCTAACCCTAAATCTAACACTAAACCTAAGGTTTAACCCTAAACCTAACCCAAACCTAATGCTAACCACTAACCCCAACCTAAACATAACTCTTACCCTAACAGGAACCCGAAGCCTAAACATAACCCTAAAGCTAACCCTAACCCTAACACTAATCTTAAACCCTAACCCTAAACCTAACACTATACCTAACCCTAACCATAACCCTAACCATAAACCTAACCGTAAACCTAACCCTAACCCTAACACTATCCCTAACACCTAACCCATAACCCTAATGCTAAACCTAAACCTAAAACTAACACTAAACCTAACCCTAACCCTAACCTTAAGCCTAACTCTTAACCTAATCATAACACTAACCATAACCATAACCCGAAGCCTAAACGTAACCCTCTCCCTAACACCTAACCCCTAACCCTAAACCTAACACTAACCCAAACACCAAACATAACCATATCCCTAACCCCACCTATAACCCTAAATTCTAATCCTAACCCACTCCCTAACCATAACCCAGACATAACATTAATACCTTACCCTAACCCTAAGCCTACCCCTTAATCTAAACCTAAGCCTGACTGTAATACCTAAACCTAAACCTAACCCTAATCCTAGCATAACCCTAACCCTAACCCTAACCCTAAAACTCAACATCAATCTAACCCTAACCCTAACCATAACACTAACCCTAATCCTAAACTTAACACTAACCCTAACACTATGACTAACCCTAGCCTCCAAAACTAACCCTAACCCTAAACTATCCTTAATCCTAACCCTAAACCTAGCACTAAACCTAACTTCTAACTCTAACCGTAACCCTAACCATTAACCTCTACCTAACCATAACCCTAACCATAACACTAACCATAATCCTAACCCTAACCCTAAACACTAACTCTAACCATAACCCTAAACCTAATCCTAACCCAAAGCCTACCTCTAACACTAACCCTAATCCATAACCCTATCCCTAACAGCTAAACATTAAACCTGACCCTAACCCTAGTCTTAACTGTAACACTAAATCTAATGCAAATCCTAAACCTAACCCTAACCGTAAACCTAACGATAACCTAATTGTAACCCTAACCGTAACTATAACCCTAAGCCTAACACTAACCCTAACCCTAACTCTAACACCAAGCCTCACACTAACACTAACCCTAACCCTAAACCTAACAGTAACATCTAAACCTAACCCTAACCCTAACTAAAACCCTAATCCTAAAACTAACCACTAACTATAATCTTAACCCTTATGCTATTCCTAACCATAACCCTAACCCTAACCCTAAACATAATCATAACCCTAACCCTAACCCAAAGCCTAAACCTAACCCACTCTGTAACACCTAATTCCTAACCCTAACTTTAATCATAACCCTAACACTAAGCGTAACACTAACCCTAACTCTAAACCTAAAAATAACCCTAACCCTAAACCTAACTCTTACACTAACACTAACACTAAACTCTACCCGTAACCCTAAACCTAACTCTAACCTTTAAATCTAACCCTAACCCTAACCCTAACCCTAAACCTAATGCTAACCTCTAACCTCTAACCATAACCGTAACCATAACCCTAACCATAACCATAACCCTAACACTAACCCTAATCTGTAACCCTATCCCTAACACCTAACCCCTAAACATAAACCCTAACCATAATCCTAACCCTAACACTAAATCTAACACAAACCCTAAACCTAACCCTAACCATAACACTAACCTAATTGTAACCCTAAGCCTAACCCTAAACCTAACCCTAACTCTAAGCCTAACCCTAACCCTCACACTTACCCTAAACCTAACCCTTACCCTAATACTAACCTTCTAAACCTAACCCTAACCCTAATCGTAGAGAGGTTTGGAAGAAAACGGCTGGGATTTGGGCAGAACCCTGTGCCATAGTGACATTACTCAGCTGCTTCTGGTACAAAGAGAACTGACAGGAGCTACTGGGGCTAAACCAAGCCTCTGCTTGGGGCCCAATAAGCGGATACAAAATAGCCACAACTCAGTGACAACCAGAAAGTACAGCCTAATTTATGAATTAACTGGCACAGAGGCTAGAGACTAGCCTGTACCGCCCCTGCATCCCAGCCTACCCCAGATAACAGTAAATTGGGGAGGACAGCAAAAACTCAAGTCAGCATGCTTCTGAAAGGCCCTAAGCAAATCTGAGAGGGCCAGAGAACCCCAGGACAGTCTAAAAGAAACCAGAAACATGACAAGAGATAAAATTTAAAAAAAAAATCCCCAGCTGCCCAACAGGAGAAAATAAGCCCAGGAGAAGCAAACACTGAAGAGAACAAGCACAGTAACCATCCATTACTCGACACAGCATCAGCCAAAATTAAAAAGTACCTACATGATCTCATAGAGGAATTTAAAGCTGTACTCCTGATCCAAGTGAGGCAAGATATGAAGAGATTAATTAAAGAAATGGCAAGCCCCGCCCAAGAGAACACAGATGGAAGAACTGAGGAAATCAGAAAAGAAAGAGAAACTTCTGAAGAAGAATTTAAACATAACTTAGAATACATGAAACAGAACCAAAGAGAATATCAGGAAACTAAAAACTCCATTGAACATTGGCAAAATGCCTTGACAGAAACTAAAGACAGCCTTCTGAAACTTGAAGAGAGATTTAGGGCATATGATCGTGAAAGAAAAAGCCTCTTAAAAATAACAAGGAACCAGAAAGAAGCAATTCAAAAACTGGAGGATGACAAAAAGATACATAACCTAAGAATAAAGAATGTGAGTGATCTGTGAGTGAGGAAGCAGGAGCAACCAAAAATGAAATACAAAAAATACAGATACATTAAAGCAAAATTTACCATGTATAGCAAAAAGAAATGATATCCAGATAAAAGAGGCATACAGAACACCAGCTACCTACAACCAAAACAGATCTATGCCTAGACATATAATAAACAAGATCCCAGAAATCCACCAAAAGAACAGAATATTAAAAGCAGCCAGAGAAAAGATGCAGATTACCTATAACGGGAAAACTATCAAAATAACAGCAGACTTATCAACACAATCTCTTAAGTCAAGAAGGGAGTGGGGAGAAATATTCCAGGTCCTGAAAGAAAAAAAAAATATGCAACCAAAGTTCATATACACATCAAAACTCTCTCTAAAAATTAATGAAGAAATAAGATACTTTCAAGACAAGGAGGAACTGTGGGAGTTCGTGGCCACCAATCCAACCCTACAGAGAGCGCTGAAGGACATTACAGAGAAAGAGAGGAAGAGAAACCAGGATTCCAGCAAAAGTGGCAGAGAGGCCTCAGGGAATGGGGCAGACAATGGAATGAGGGAATAAGGTGGACAAATTATAGCAGAAAAGTGGAGTAGCAGACATGAGGCAGAGATGGTAAGCTATAGTCTTTAGTATAGACAGCTCTGAAACTATATTTTTAAAAAAGCAGAGGTCATTGTTAATGGTGTATAACGATTTAAAAGACACAGTAGTCCTAGTGCCATATTTAGTTTGAATTTAAATTGTTCTGGTCTGTCCACTCATGTCAGATTTGAGGGCACAGACCTCTAGAACCAAAAATAGCAGGTTATGCCATGGTAACTATTCTTACTTTCCTATTAACTTAAACTGAAATTCTGTATTACTTACATTGTCTTACTATGACTGATCTTAATTTAATCTGAATCGTAAAACTATTGGTTAGCCTTGTCTGATTTTATTTGAAATTGGTATGCTTGTTAGCATCAACCCTAAAAGCAGAGGCAACTACTCTGAGCATGACAAGATGTAAAGGATATCCATACTGGTATTAATTAGTAACAGCTCTCAAATCCTACAATGCTGTCAAAGTTAAGTTTTTATGAAAATAGGTGATACTATGTTTAACTATAATAAGCCAGTGTTGTGGACAAATCTATTGAAAATAACAAGAGAAAACATAGTAGCTACGGAAGATCATTTATATTGTAGTCTAATATGTCTTATCCATTGCATGTTTTTCTAGGAAATTGTTTTGCTGTCTTGCTATGACTTGGTTTTCCCTATAATGGTTTCCCTACCTATCTATAGAGAGGATAGATATATAGGTAGAAATTCACACATGTTTTTTTTTTTTTTTAATTATTTACGGGAACAGCTTATATAATGCAAGATGTAAGGAACAGATACTCTGAGGAAGAGACGCTGAGAAACTGAGGCTTATTTTGTAGCATTATAATATAAATTCTAGCAATCTATTGTTCACTGATTAGAACGACATTGGACTGGTTTCTTGAGTTCAACTTCAGCGTATGTAGAGATGGTGATGGCTATCACAAAGAGAATGAGAGATGTGATGGTAGTTACAATTGTCTTCCCTAATTTGGAACTTGAGGACCTAAAAAGACTTCATCATCCTGTAATGATTTGATTAGTTCTATAATATGCAATAAGTATATAAAGTGGGTGAAGATAGGGACAACTATTTGTAAGAAACTAGAGACAGTTAGATAGATAATGTAGATCTCCAGTGGACTTGCTTTGAAATCTGTATTTCTTAAATTTTTTAAAATGTTCTGTTCTGTTTTGATATGTTTAATCTTACCCTCTTTGAGATGTAAAACAAATGTGTGAGACAGATAACCATATTACTGAGCTTTTGTTCGATCATAGAACAGCATGGTTTGTAGGGTCACTTTTTGATTGTCATTCTAAATACTTTAATTCTATAACCTGAACAGCGATTTCTAAGATGACAATGTGTAACTTATCAACCGGCATTTCTCACCATTTGTTTGTCTGTAATTTTGTATTATTTCTACCCGTTTTTTTATCCCCATGTATTTTTTTGTTTCCTTTTCTTTTATTCTTTTAATTTTATTTAAGAGGAAAAAGAGAAAAACACAAAACAAAACAAAGAAGTGTAAGGGTACACATAATACAGAACTACAAAAAAAAAAAAGTAAGAAATCACCTGTAAATAGATTACATATTATCATCTTGGAAATAGTTGCTCAAATCACAGTATCAAAGAATACAAAGTGGACATTCAAACAGAGAGACTGCAAACAGCTGTGTTCAATGATCCAAAAACATTAATATAGTCAGCTATTTAACTCCCCTAAACTAAACCCTAAACCTAACCCTAACCCTAAACATAACTGTAAACCTGATAGTAATCCTAACCCTAACTGTAACCCAAAGCCTAAACCTAACCCTCTCCATAACACCTAATCCCTAACCCTAACATTAATCATAACCCTAACGCTAAACCTAACACTAAACCTAACCCTAAACTGAATCATAACCCTAAACTCTTACACTAAACCTAACACTAACCCTAAACCTAACACTTACCCTAACACTAACGCTAAATTCTAACCATAACCCTAACACTAACCATAACCTTTAACACAAAATAAAACCCTAAGTATAACCCTAACCCTAAACCTAAACCTAACGCTAACCTCTAACCAAACCGTAACCCTAACCCTAAACCTAACCAAAAGCATTACCTTATCCATAACACATAACCACTAAACCTAACAATAACCCTAACTGAAAATTCTAATCCTAACCCACACCCTAACCAAAAACCTAACCCTTACCTCTAACACTAACCCTAACCCTAAACCTATCCCTAACCCTAACCCTAAACCTAACACTAAACCTAAATTCTAACCCTAACTCTAAGCCTAACCCTAACATAAATGTAATCCTAACCCTAACCATAACCCTAAGCCTAGGCCTAACACTAACATTAACCCTATCCCTAACCCTAATGCTAACCCTAACACTAAACCTAAGCTTTAAACCTAACCCTAACGCTAACCCTAGCATAACACTAACCTTAAGCTAACCCTAACCCTAACCCCTAACCCATACATTTAACACTAAACCTAAACTTAACGCTAACCCTAACCCTAACATTAACCCTAACCTCTAATACTAACCCTAACCCTAAACTATCACTAACCCTAACCTAAAACCTACCACAAAACCTAATTTCTAACCCTAACACTAACCCTAACCCTTAACCTCAACCTAACCCTAACCATAACCACAACACTAACCCTAATCCTAATCCTAACCCTAACCCTAAACGCTAACCCTAACCCTTACCCAAACCCTAGCCCTAACCCGAAGACTAACTCTAACACAAACCCTAATCCATAACCCTATCACTAACACTTAACCATTACATTTGATCCTAATCCTAATCCTAACCTAACATTAAATCTAAGGCAAACCCTGAAACTAACACTAACCCTAAACCTAATGCTAACCTAATTGTAACCCTAACCATAACTATAACCTGAAGACTAACCCTAACCCTAACTCTAACACTAACCCTAACCCTCATACTAACCCTAACCCTAAAACTAACAGTAACCTCTAAACGTAACCCTAACCCTAACTGGAACCCTAACCATAAAACTAACCACTAACCATAATTGTAACACTTATGCTATTCCTAAACCTAACCCTAACACTAAACCTAACCCTTAACCTAAGCTTTAACCTTAACCCAAAACCTAACCCTAATCATAATCTCTAAGCCTAACACTAAAATTAATACTAACCCTAACTCTAAAACTAAACCAAACGTTAACCTCTAACCATAACCATAACCCTAACCCTAACCCTAACCCTAACACATACATCTAAACCTAAACCTAACCCTAACCCTAACCTTAACCCTAAACTCTAAAACTAACCCTAATCCTAAACCTATCCCTCAACCTAACCATAAACATAACATTAAACCTAAATTCTAACCCTAACCCTAACTCTAAACCTCAACCTAACCCTAACCCTAACCTTAAACCTAACACTAACCATAACCGTAACCCAAAGCCTAACTGTGACCCTAACCCTAACCCTAACCCTAAGCCTACCCTAATTCTATCCTTAACCCTAACACTAACCCTAAAGCTAAACATAACTCTAAACCTCACCCAAAACCTAAAACTAACACTAACACTAAACATAACCCTAAACATAACCATAAACACTAAGCCTAACCCTAACACTAACCCTGACACCAAACTCTAACACTGAACCTAACGCTAACCTCTAACCATAACCCTAGCCCTAAAAGTAACACTAACACTAACCCTAACACTAAAGCCTAAATCTAACCGTAATGCTATCAATAATGTAAACCTAACCGTAAACCTAACCTTAACCCTAACCGTAATCCTAACCCTAACACTAACCATAACCCTTATTCTACCTCTAACACTTAACCCCTAACCCTATTCCTAACTCTAACCCTAAAATTAACCGTAAAACTAACCCTAACCCTAACTCTAACCCTAAAGCTAATCCTTTCCCTAAACTTAACCCCTAACTCCAACCCTAAACCTAAGCCTAAAACTAACTGTAAACCTAAACCTAACCCTAACCCTAATTGTAACCCTAACACTAACCATAACCCGAAGCCTAACCCTAACCCTCTCCCTATCACTTAACCCCTAACACTAAACCTAACACTAACCCTAACCCTAACACTAACTTCTAATCCTAACATTAACCCTAACCCTAAACCTAACCCTAACACTCACCCTAACTCTCAAGCTACCACTAACCCTAAATCTAACGCTAACACTAACCCTAACCCTAACACTAACCTTTAACTCCAACCCTAAACCTAACACTAACCGTAAGCCTAACGCAAACTTCTAACCATAACCCTAATGCTAACACGACCCTTAACCCTAACCCTAAACACTAACCATAACCAAAACCCTAATGCTACCCTTAACCCTAATTCTAAACTCTAACCCTAACCCTAACATTAACCCTAAACTTAATGGTAAACCTAACCCTAACGGTAACATGAAGCCTAAACCTAAAACTCTCCCTAACACCTAACACCTAACCTTAACCCTAAACTTAAACCTAACCCTAACATTAACCCTAAATCTAACCCTAACACTAACCCTAAACTATAAACGTAAAACTAACTCTAACCCTAAAGCTAAGCCTACGCAAAATCTAACCCTCACACATACCTCTAATCCTAACCCTAACCCTAACCCTAAACATAATGCTAATCCTAACCCTAACCTTAACCTCTAACACTAACCCTAAACCTAAACCTATCCCTAACCCTAACCCTAAACCTATCATTAAACCTAACTTCTAACCCTAACCCTAACACTAACAATAAACCTAATCGTAACTCTAACCCTAATGGTAACAGAAAGCCTAACGCTAACACTCTCCCTAAGACATAATTGCTAACACTAACACCTACCCTAAAACTCTCCCTAACACCTAACTCCTAACCCTACCCCTAAACCTAAATCTAACCATAACAATAACCATAACCCTAATCCTTAAATTCTAATCCTAATCCTAACCCTAACACTAACCCTAACACTAACCCAAAACTCTAACCCAAAGCCTAACCCTAACCGTAACACTAAACCTAACCCTAACCCTACGCATAACACTAACCCTAAACCTAACATTAATCCCTAACCCAAACCCTAACACTATCCTTTAACAAACCCTAAATATGAAAGTAATACCTAACCCTAACCCTAACACTACCATAAACACACCCTAAAGCTAAGACTAAACCTAACCCTGAACCTAACACTAACCCTAACCCTAACCCTAAAATCTAACCGTAACCAAAACACTAACGCTACTCATATCACTAATTCTAAACTGTAACCCTAACGCTAATACTAACCCTAAACCTAATCGTAACCTTAACCCTAACCGTATCACGAGCCTAACCCTAGCACTCTCCCTAACACCTAACTCCTAACCCTAAACTTAACCCTAAAACCTAACCGTAAACAAAACAGTATTCCTAAACCCAAACCTCACCGTAAACCTAATCCTTACCCTAAACCTAACCCTAACACTAACCCTAAACTTAAACCCTAACCCTAACCATAACCCTAACCCTAACCATAACCCTAAACCCTAACCGTAAACTTAACAATACTCTTAAAACTTAACCTCACCGTAAACCTAAACCTTTCCCTAAACCTAACCCTAACACTAACCCTAAACTTATCCCTATCCCTAACACCTAAACCCAATCGAAACCCTAAACCTAACCTTAAAACTAACACTAAAACTAACCCTAACACTAAGCCTAACCCTAAGCCTAAACCTAAACCTAATCATAACCCTAAAGGTAAGTGTAACCCGAAGCTTAATCTTAACTTTCTCCCTAACAACTAACCCCTATCACTAAACCTAACACTAAACATAAACCTAACCTTAACCATAACACTAACCCTACAACCAACCCTAACATCTAATCCTAACCTTAACATTAACCTTAACCCTAACACTAACCTTAAACATAACCCTAAACCTAACATTAATCCCATGCCCTAACCCTAACACTACCCCTTAAACCACCCCTAAACCTGAATATAATACCTAACCCTAACACAAACCCTAACCATAGCATAACCCTAAACATAACCCTAACCCTAACCCTTACAATAAATCTAACCCATACATCTAACCCTAACCTAAGACTAACCCTAACACTAAGCCTAACCCTATCCCTAAGCATAAACACTAAGCCTAACCCTAACCCTAACCATAACGGCAAACTCTAAAACTAAACTTAACGCTAACCTCTAAACATAACCATAAACTTAATCCTAACCCTAACCCTAATCCTAAAGCCTAACCCTAACCCTAACACTATGCGTAGTGCTAAACCTAACCGCACACCTAACACTAATCCTACCCCTAACACGTACCCCTAACCCTAACCCTAACTCTAACCCTAAACCTAACTGTAAACCTAACCCTAACCTTAACTCTAACCTATTACTTATCGTATCCCTAACACTTAACCCCTAACCCAACCCTAAACCTAACACGAAAACTAACTGTAAACCTAAAACTAAACCTAAACCTAACCCTAAATCTAATCGTAACCGTAACACTAACCATAACCCAAAGCCTAACCCTAACCCTCTCCCTAACACCTAACCCCTAACACTACCCCTAACACTAACCCTAACCCGAACCATAACAATAACCCTAACCGTACCCCTAACACTAACTTCTATTCCTAAAATTAACCCTAACCCTAAACCTAACCCTAATCCTAACCTTTAACCCTAAAACTAACCATAACACACAACCTAACCCTCAAGCTAGCATTAACCCAAAACTCTAACACTAAAAAAACCCTAACCCTAACACTAACCTTTAACTCTAACCCTAAACCTAATTTTAACCATAAACCTAATGCTAACATCTAACCATAACGTTAAACCTAACATTAACCCTAACCCTAAAACTAACACTAAACTCTAACCATAACCAAAACACTAACGCAACCCCCAACCCTAATTCGAAATTTTAACCCTAACCCTAACCCTAACATTAACATAAAGCCTAACCATAACACTCTCCTTAACACCTAAACCTTAACCCTAAACCTAACCATAAACCTAAACCTAAACCTAACCCTAACCTTAACCCTAACTCTGACCCTAACACTAACCCTAAACTATAACTGTAACACTAACAATAACACTAAACCTAAGCCTACACCTAACCTAAACCTCACCCATACCACTACCCTAACCCTAACCCTAACCTTAACACTAACCCTAACCCTAACACTAAACTCTAACACTAACCCTAACACAAAACCTATCCCTAAACCTAACCCTAAACCTAACTTTAAACCTAACTTCTAACCCTAAACCTAACCCTAAGCCTAAACCTCAACCTAACCCTAAGCCTAACCATAACCCTAACGCTAACCATAACAGTAACCCAAAGCCTAACCATGACCCTAACCCTAACCCTAACTCTAAGACTAAACCTAAACATAAACAAAAATCTAAACCTAATCCAAACCCTAACACTAACACTAACCCTAAACATAATCCTAACACTAACCTCTAAACCTAACCCTAAGCTTAACCGTGACCCTAAACCTAAACCTAAGCTTTAACCCTAACCCTAACACTAAGCCTAACCATGACCTCTAAGCCTAACCTTAACACTAACGCTAATGCTAAACTCTAAACCTAAACCTAACCGTAATACTAACAATAACTCTAGACCTAACACTAACCCTAAACTCTAACTCTAACACTAACACTAACCCTAACCCTAACCCTAACCCTAGGCATAAGCACTAAAACTAACATTAATCGCTACCCCTAACACTAATGTTACCCGTAAAACTAATACTGACCGTAATACATAACACTAACCCTAACCCTAAACCTACCATAACCCTAAACCTAACCCTAACTCTAACCCATACCACTAACACTAACCCTAAACCTAACCCTAACCCTAACCTTAAACCTAAACCTAACCCAAAACCTAAACTCTAACCCTAAACCTAACCATAATGCTAACACTAACACTTACACTATCCCTAACCCTGAACCTTACCCTAAACCTAACCCTAATTCTAACCCCAACCCTAAAACTATGGCTAAGTCTATCCCTAATACCTAACCCCTAACCATAACCCTAACACTAAACCAAAGCCTAACTATAACCCTCTTCCTAACACTTAACACGTAAACCTAAACCTAACCCTAACCCTAACCCCAACCCTAACCCTATAGCTAAGTCAATCCCTAATACAAAAGTCCTAACACTAACCCTAAGCCTAAACCGAAGTCTAACCATAACCCTCTTCCTAAAACTTAACACCTAAACCTAAACCTAAACCTAACCCTAACTCGAACCAAAACCTTAACCCTAACCCTAAACCTAACTCTAACCCTAAATTCTAATCTTAACCCTAAAAATAACCCTAACCCTAATTGTAACACTAACCCTAAAATTTGAACCTAAACCGTACCCTAACCCTAACACTAACACTAAACCTAACCCCTAATCCTAAACTCTCACCCTAACCCAAACACTAACCCTAACCCTAACCCTAACACTAAACCTAACATTAATCCCTAAACCTAACCCTAATCCGACCCCTTCAATTAACCCTAACAATGACCATAATACCTAACCAGAACCCTAACCCTAAACCTACCATAACACTATAACTAACCCTAAACCTACCCCTAAACCTAACCCTAACCCTTACTTCTAACCATACACCAACCCTGAGCCTAACCACAACCCTGAACTTAACCCTAACCTCCAACACTAACCGTAATCCTAATCATACCATAACCATAAACCTAACAATAACCCCAACACTAACCCATACCTCTACACTAACCCTAAACCTACCCATAAACCTAAACCTGTCGCTAACACCTAACCCCTAACCCTAGCCCTAACCCTACCTCTAAATCTAACCCTAACCCTAAACCTAACCCTAGCCCTAACCATAACCCTAAGCCTAAACCTAATCGTAATCCAAAACCTAACCATAACCTTAAGCCTAACTCTAACCCTCTCCCTAACACCTAACCCCTAACTCAAACACTAAACCTAGCTGAAAACCTAACCTTAAACGTAACTCAAACTAACACTACCCCAACCATAAATTGTAATCATAAACCTAAACCTAACCTTAAACCTAATCCTAACCTAAAATCTAATGCAAAAACTAAACTCTAAACCTAAACCTAACCCTAATGCTAATGGTAACCTTAACCCTAACACTATACTTAATGCTAAACCTAACACTAACCCTAACCCTAAACCTTACCCTAAACTTAAACCTAACCCTAACCATAACCCTAATCATAACCCTAAAACTAACTCTATCCCTAACACATAACCTCTAACATTAACACTAACCCTAACCCAAAGCCTAACCATAACCCTCTTCCTAACACTTAACACCTAAAAATAAACCTAAACCTAACCCTCACCCTAACCGTAACCGTGACCCTAACCCAAAAGCTAACTCTCTCTAAATTCTAACCCAAACCCTGAAAAAAACCCTAACCCTAAACGTGAACCTAACCCTAACATTTAACCCTGAACCTAACCCTAACCATAACACTAACCCTAAACCTAACCCTACCCTAAACTCTAACCCTAACCCTGAAACTAACCCTAACACTAACCATAAACCTAACCCTAAACCTAACATTAATTCCTAACCCTAACCCTAACCCTACCACTTAAACTAACCCTAACATTGACTGTAATATCTACCAGAACCCTAATCCTAAACCTACCATAACACTATCCCTAAACCTAACCCTACCCCTAAACCTAAGCCTAACCCTTATTTATAACCCTATCCTAACATAGACCCTAACCAGAACCCTAAACTTAAACCTAACCTCTAACACTAAACATAACACTAAAGCTATCATAACCCTAAACCTAACACTATCCCTAACCCTAACCCATACCTCTAACACGAACCCTAACGCTAACTCTAACCCTAAAACTAACCCTAACCCTTAACCTAACCACAACGCTAACCCTAAACCTAACCCTCACACTAACATGTACGTCTAACAATAAACCTAACTGTAACCCTAACTTTAACCCTAAACCTAACTCTAAACCTAATACGAACCTCTAACCCTAACACTAACACTAACCCTAACCCTAACCCTAACCCTAACCCTAACCACTAACACTACACCAAACTTCTAACCTTAATCTTAATCCTAAACTTTAACTCTAACCATAACCATAACCATAATGATAACCCTAACCCTAACCCTAAACCTAACTCTAACCATAACCCTTACCCTAACAATAACTTTAACGCTAACCCTAACACCTAAACCTAACCCCAAACCTAATCCTAACCCTAACCCTAACACTAACACTAACCCTAATCCTACACTAACACGAACACTAACCTCTAAACTTAACCCTAACACTAATCGTAATCCTAAACCTAAACTTAACCACTAACGGTAATCCTAAGCCTAACACTATCCCTAAACCTAACCCTTAACCAAAACCTTCCACTAAGACTAACACTATCCCTAACACATAACCCCTAAACCTAACCCTAACCCTAACTCTAAAATAAACCCTAAATCTGACCTAACCCTAACTCTAAACCTAAATAGTAGCTCTAACCCAAACTCTAACACAAAGCCTAACCCTAACCCTCTTCCGAACACCTAACCTCTAATCCTCAACCTAGTCATAACCCTAACCCTAAAGCTGACACTTACCCTAAAACTAACCCTAAGCCTAAGCCTTACCCTAAAGCTAATGGTAACCCTAACCCTAATCATAATCCGAAGCCTAACATTAAGCCTCGCGCTAACCCCTAACCCCTAAACCTAAACCTAACACTAACCCTAACTGTAATGGTAACCATAATCCTAACCCTACCACTAACCCTAAATTCTAATCCTAACCCTAACCCTAAACCTAACAATAACCCTAACCCTAAACCCAACATTAATCCCTTACCCTAACCCTAACTCTACTGGTTAAACCTACCCGAAGCCTGACTGTAATACCTAACTCTAACCCTAACCCTAACCCTTTCACTAAAACCTAACACCTAAACCACACCCTAACCCTAACTCTAAATCTAAATCTAACCCTAATCTTAAACGTAACCCTAACCCTAAACATAACCCTAAGTATAAAACTAATCGTAACCCAAAACTTAACCGTAAATGGAAGCCTAACTCTAACCCTCTCCTTAACACCTAACCCCTAACTCTAACCCTAAACCTAGCCCTAACCCTAAACTTAAAAGTAACCCTAAAACTAACCCAACCCTAACAAAAATTATAATCCTATACCTAACCCTAACCGTAACCCTAAACCTAAACCTAAAACTAAACTCTAAACATAAACCTAGCCTTAACCCTAACCTTAAAAGTAACACTAAATCTAACCCAACCCCAAAGATAAATTGTAATCCTAAACCTAAGGCTAACAATAACCTTAACCTTAAACCTAAACCTCAAACTAGACTCTAACTCTAACCCTAACCCTAACCCTAACACTAACCCTAACCCTAACCCTAACCCTAGCACTATCCCTCACCTTATACCTAAACCTAAACCTAACAATATCACTAACCCTAAAACTTACCCTAAACCTAACACTAACCCTAACCATAAACCTAACCCGAATGCTAACTCTATCCCTTATACCTAACACCTACCCTAACACTAACCCTAACCCGAAGCAAAACCATTACCCTCTTCCCAACATTTAACACCTAAACCTAAACCTAAATCTAACCCTAAACCTAACTGCAACCGTAACCCTAACCCTAAACCTAACTCTAAACCTAAATTCTAATCCTAACCCTAAAAATAACCTTAACCTAAACGTAACTGTAAACTTAATATTTAACCCTAAAGCTAACCCTAACACTAACCCTAACCTAACACTAATACTAAACTCTAACCCTAACACTAACACTAACCCTAACCATAAACCTAACCCTAAACTTAACATTAATCCCTAAGCCTAACCCTAATCCTACTAAACTAACCCTAACACTGACCATAATACCTAACCTGAACGCTTACCCTAAACCTACCATAACACTATCCCTAATCCTAAACCTAACCCTAAACCTTGCTTCTAACCCTACCCTAACCACAACCCTAACCTTAACACTAACCTCTATCACTAACCCTAACCCTAAACCTACCATAACCCTAAACCTAATCCTAACCCTAACCCATAGCTCTACCACTAAATCTAACCCTAACACTAAACCTAACACTAACCCTAAACCTAACTCTAAACCTAACTTCTAACACTAACCCTAACCCTAAACCTCAACCTAACCCTCAACCTAACCAAAACACTAACCAACACCCTAACCCTAACCTTAGACTCTAACCCAAACCGTAACCCTAACCCTAACACTAACACTAACACTAACACTCACCCTAACCCATAACACGATCCCTAACACCCAAACCCTAAATCTAACCATAAACCTAACCCTAACCCTAAAGCTAAAACTAACGCAAACCCTAACCCTAACTCTAGCCCTAAACCTAACCCTCACACTAATACTAACCATAACACTAACACTAACACTAACATCTAAACCTAACACTAACCCTAACCGTAACCCAACCCTAAAACTAACCACTAACCCTAATGCTAACCTTTACCATATCCCTAACCCTAACACTAATCCTAACCCTAACCCTGAACCTAATCTTTAACCCGAACCCTACACCTAACACTAACTATAAACTCTAAGCCTAACACTAACCCTAACAGTAACCCTAACTCTAACCCTAAACCAAAAGCTAACCTCTAACCATAACCCTAACCATAACCTTAAAACTAATCCTGAACTCTAACGGTAACCCTAACCGTAACCCTAAATGTAACCTTAACCTAAGCTTTAACCCTAACCCAAAACCTAACCATAACTTCTAAGCCTAATGCTAACCCTAAACTTAACCCGAACTCTAACCCTAAAACAAACACTAAACTCTAACTATAACCCTAGGCCTAACCCTAACCCTAACACTAAACCTATCTTCTAACCGTAACTATAACCCGAACCCTAACCCTAAAACTAAACCTAAATGTAAACATAAACATAAACATAACCCTAACACTAATGCTATCCATAACCCTAACCCTAGCCCTAAACTTAACCCTAAAAATAACCCTAACCATAAACCCTAACCCTAACCCTAATGCTATCCCTAACCCAAACCCTAGCCCTAAACTGAACCGTAAACCAAACCCTAACCCTAACCCTATCAATAACACCTAATCCCTATTCCTAACCCTAAGCCTAACTCCCTAACCCTAACCCTAACACTAACCCTCACCCTAAATCTAACCCTAAACCTAATCGTAACCCTAACCCTAACCAAAACCCAAAGCCTAACGCTCTCTCCCTAAAACCTAACACCTAACCCCAACCTTAATCATAACCCATACACTAAGTGTAAGCCTAATCCCAACCCTAACACTAACCCTAACCCTAAACCGAACTATAACCATAAACTTTAACCCTAAACCTTACCCTAACCTAACCCTAACCCTTACCCTAACACTAACGCTAAACTCTAACAGTAACACTAAACCTAACCCTACCTTTAACTCTAACCAAAACCATAACCCTAACCCTAAACCTAACGCTAACCTCTAACCATAACCATAAACATAACTCTAACCGTAATACTAATCCTAACCCTAACACTTACCCTAACCAATCACCCTATCCCTAAAACCTAATCCCTAAACCCTAACCCTAACCCTAACCCTAACACTAACCCTCACCCTAAATCTAACACTAAACCTAATCGTAACCCTAACCCTAACCAAAACCGAAAGCCTAACCCTCTTTCCCTAACACCTAACACCTAACCCCAAACTTAATCATAACCCATACACTAAGTGTAACCCTAATCCCAAAACTAACAGTAACCCTAACCCTAAACCGAACTATAACCATAAAGTTTAACCCTCAACCTAACCATAACCGTAACCCTAACATTAAATCTAAAGCAAACCCTGAACCTAATCCTAACCCTAACCCTAAAGCTAACCTAATTGTAACTCTAAAACTAACCATAAACCTAAGCCTAACCCTAACCATAACCCTAGCTCTAACCCTCACACTAAACCTAACACTAACCCTAACACTAATCTCTAAACATAACCCTAACCCAATCCTAACACAAATCCTAAAACTAAATCTAACGCAAGACCTAACCATAATTTTAACCCTAAACCAAATGCTAACCTCTAACAATAAACCTAAACCTAAACCTAACACTAACACTAAACCTAATTTTAAAACCTAACACTAACCCTAACCCTAAACCTAAACCTAACCCTAACCCTAACCCTAAATTTTAACCCTAACCCTAACACTATCCCTAGCCCTAAGCAAACCCTAAACTGAACCATAAAACTAACCCTAACCCTAACCCTATCACTAACACCTAACCCCTAACACTAACCCTAACCCTACCTCTAAAACAAACCCTAACCCTAACCCTAACCCTAAACCTAATCATAACCCGAACCCTAACCGTAACCCACAGCCTAAACCTAACCCACTCCCTACTACATAACTCTTAACTCTAACCTTAATCATAACCCTAACACAAAGCGTAACCCTAATACTAACCCTAAAAATAACCCTAACCTAAACCAAATCATAACCCAAAACTGTACCTCTAAACCTAACCCTAACCCTAAACCTAAACCTTACCCTAACACTAACCCTTACTCTAAATGTAACACTAAACCTAACCCTAACATTTAACTCTAATGCAAACCCTAACCCTAACCCTAAACCTAATGATAACCTCTAACCATAACCGTAACCCTAACTCTAACCGTAACCCTAACACTAACCCTAACCCATAACACTATCCCTAACCGCTAACCCCTAAACCTAACCCTAACTCTAACCCTAAACCTAACACTAAATGTAAAACAAACTCTAACCATAACACTAACACTAACCTAATTGTAGCCCTAGCCCTAACCATATCCCTAAGCCTGACCATAACCATAAACTTAACTCTAACCCTAACCCTAACCATCACACTAACCCTAAACCTAACCATAACACTATCACTAACCTCTAAACCTAACCCTAAACCTAACGGTAAAACTAAAATTAAAATTAACCATTAACCGTAATCCTAACCCTTAGCATATCCCTAACCTAACCCTATACTTGAACCTAAGCTTTAACCCTAACCCTAAACATAACCATAACCATAACCTCTAAGCCTAACATTAACCCTAACACTAACCCTAATTCTAACCCTAAACCAAAAACTAACCTCTAACCATAACACTAAGCCTAACCCAAACCTTAAACCTAACCCTAAACTCTAATCATAACCCTAACCTTAACCCTAACCGTTAAACTGAACCTTAGCTTTAAGCCTAACCCTAACACTAATCATAACCTCTAAGCCTAACCTAACCTTAACTCTAACGCTAAAGCAAACACTAACCTCTAACCATAAACCTAAACCTAAACCTAACAATAAAACTAACCCTAACACTAAACCTACATTCTAACCCTAACACTAACCCTAACCCTAAACCTAAATCTAAACCTAAACCTGAACATAACCCTAACCGTACACCTAACCCTAAACCTAACAATAACATTAACCCTAAACGTAACCCTAACCCTAAACCTAAAGTTTAACCCTAACCCTAACCCAAACCTAAAGCTAACCACTAACCTTAAACCTAACCCTAACCCTAACCCTAACCCTAAACCCTAACCATAACACTAATCAAAACCCTAAACATATCCATAATATCTAACTCTAAACCTAAGATTAACCTTAACCCTAAACCTAACTCTAAACCTAACCTAAATGTAACTCTAACCCTAACCGTAATCAGAAGCCTAACTGTAACCTAAACCCTAACCCTAACCCTAAAACTAAATCTCACACAAACCCTAACCCTAACCCGAAACCTAAACCTAATCCTAACCCTAATTCTAACCCAATTGTAACCCTAACACTAACCATCACCCTAAGCCTAACCCTAACCCTAACTCTAAACCTAACCCTAACCCTCACACTAATCTTAACCCTAATACTATCCCTACCTAACCCTAACCATAACCCTATCGCTAACACCTAACACCTAACCCAAACTCTGACCCTAACTCTAAAACTAACACTAAACCTATACCTAACCCTAACCCTAACCCTAACCCTAAACCTAATTGTAACCCAAACACTAACTGGGACCCAAAGCCTAACCTTAACCCTCACCCTAACACCTAACCCCTAACCCCTAAATTTAACCTTAATCCTAACCCTAATACTAAGTGTAAACCTAACCCTAACCCTAACAATAACCCTAACCCTAAGCCGAAACATAACCCTAAACTCTAACACTGAATCTCACCCTAAACCTAAACTTACCCTAACGCTAACCTAAACTCTAAGTGTAACCCTAACCGTAACCCTAACCTTTAACTCTAACCCAAACCCTAACCCTAACACTAACCCTAACCCTAAAGCTAACGCTAACCTCTAACCATAACCGTAACCCTAACACAAACCCATAAACCTAAACCTAAACCTAAACCTAACCCTAAATTCTAATCCTAACCCTAACCATGACCCTAACCATAACCCTAAACCTAACCCTAACTGTATTCTAACACTAAACCTAACCATAACCCTAACCCTATCCTTAAAACCTAAACCCTAAACATGACCATAAACATAACGCTAACCCAAATTTCTAATCCTAACACTAACCCTAAGGCTAACTCTAACTGTAACACTAACCCTAACCTTATCCTAACAACTAACCCCTAACCCTAACACTGAACCTAACCATAAAACTAACACAAAACCTAAGCATAACCCTAACCCTAAACCTAATTTTAACACTAACCCTAACCGTAACCCAAAGCTTAACCTTAACTCTCTCCCTAACACCTAACACCTAACCCTAAAACTAACACTAACCCTATCCCTAAATGTAACCATATCCGTAACCCTACTTCTAACCCTAACTTCTAATCTTAACCCTAACCCTAACCAAACCATAACCATAACCATAACCCAGACCTAACATTAATACCTTACCCTAACCCTAATACTACCCATTAAACTATCAATAAGCCTGACTGTAATACCTAAACCTATTCCTAACTCTATGCCTAGCATAACCCTAACCCTAACCCTAAACCTAAACCTAAACCTAACACTAACACATGCATCTAACCCTAACCCTAACCCTAAACCTAACCCTAACACTAAGCATAACCTCTAACACTACCCTAAAAATAAAGTATTCCTAATCCTAATGCTAAACCTAGCACTAAACCTAAATTCTGACCCTGACACTAACCCTAACCCTAAACCTCAAATCTAACACTAACCTTAACGATAAGCTTAACCCTAATCCTAACACTAACCCTAAATGCTAACCAAAACCATAACCCAAACCCTAACCCTCAGCCTAACCATAAGCCTAACTCTAACACTAAACCTAATCCATAACCCTATCCCTAACACCTAACTCCTAAACCTAACCCTAACCCTAATCCTAACTCTAAAACTAAAACTAACTCAAAACCTAAAGCTAACTCTCACCCTAATGCTAAACTAATTGAAACCCTACCCTAAGCATAACCCTAAGACTAACCATATCCCTAACCATAATTCTAACCGTAACCCTAAGCCTCACACTAACCCTAACCCTAACCATAAACCTAACACTAACCTCTAAACCTAACCCTAACCCTAACCCTAATGCTAAACTTAACCCTAATCCTAACCCTAACCCTAATCATAACCCTAACATTAAGCGTAACCCTAACGCTAACCCTAACACTAACCCTAATCCTAAACTGAACCATAACCCTTAACTCAAACCCTAAACTTAAACCTAACCCTACACCTAACACTTACCCTTACACTAATCCTAAACTCTAACCATAACCCTAACCCTAACCCTAACCTTTAGCTCTAACCCAAATCGTGACACTAAGCCTAACCCTAACCCTAAACCTAACGTTAACCTCTAACCATAACCGTAAGGGTACACCTAACCCTAACTCTAACCCTTACAATAACCTTTACCCATAACCCTATGCCTAACAAATAACCCCTAAACCTAACCCTAACTCAAACCCTAAACCTAAAACTAAATCTAACGCAAACTCTAACCCTAACACTAACCCTAATGCTAACCTAATTGTAACCCTAAACCTAACCATAAATCTAAGCTTAACCCTAACACTAATCCTGTCTCTAACCGTAATCCTAACCCTCACACTAACATTAAATCTAACCCTAAAACTAATACTAACCTCTAAACCTAACCCTGACTCTAACCGTGACCCTAACCCTAAAAGAAAACACTAAATCTAATCCTAACCCTTAGCATATCCCTAACCCTAAAACTAAATCTAACGCAAACTCTAACCCTAACCCTAAACCTAATGCTAACCTAATTGTAACCCTAAACCTAACAATAAATCTAAGCCTAACCCTAACACTAATCCTGTCTCTAACCGTAATCCTAACCCTCACACTAACATTAAATCTAACCCTAAAACTAATACTAACCTCTAAACCTAACCCTGACTCTAACCATGACCCTAACCCTAAAAGAAAACACTAAATCTAATCCTAACCCTTAGCATATCCCTAACCCTAACCCTAATCCTAACCCTGACACTAACACTAACCCTGAATGTACGCTTTAACACTAACTCTAACCCTAATCCTGATCATAACCTCTAAGGCTAACACTAACCCTAATGCTAACTCTAACCCTAAACCTAACCCTAACCCTAACTAAAACCTAATAGTAACTCTAAACCTAACCATAATCCGAAGACTAACCGTAATCCTTATCATAACGCTAACACTAACACTAACCCTAAACCATAACCCTAAACATAACATTATCCCTAACCCTAACCCTAACTGTAAACCTAACCCTAAACCTACCCTAACCCTCACCCTAACTGTAAACCTAACCCTAAACCTACCCTGACCCTAACCCTATCCCTATCACCTAACCCCGAAGCCTAAGGCTAAAACTAACCCTAAAACTAACACTGAACCTAACCCTAACACTAATCCTAACTGAAAGCCTAGACTAAACCTAATGGTAACCCTAAACCTAATCGTAACCTATAGCCTAACCATAACCCTAACACAAACACTCTAACCCTAACCCTAACCCTAACCCTAACCATAACCCTAACCCTAAAACTAACCCTAACACTAACCTTAAACCTAACACTAACCCTAAACATAATCGTAACCTTAACCCTAACCATAACACGAGCCTAACCCTAACACTCTCCCTAACACCTAACCCCTAACCCTAACACTAAACCTAAACCTAACCCTAACCTTAACCCTAACCCTAACTGTAACCCTAACACTCACCCTAAACTCTACCCGTAACACTAACACTAACCCTAAATCTAATCCTATCCCTAAACCTAACCCTAACCCATACTTCTAACCCTAATCCTAAACTTAAACCTAACGCTAACCCTAACCCTAACCATAACCTCTAACACAAACCCTAAACTTAAACCTATCCCTAAACCTAACCCTAAACCTAACATTAAACCTAACTTTTAACCCTAAACCTAACCCTAACCCTAAACCTCAACCTAACCCTAACACTAACCATAACCCTAACACAAACCATATCAGTAACCCAAAACCTAACGTGAACCTAAACCTAACCCTAACCCTAACCCTAAACCTAATTCTATCCTTAAACCTAACACTAAATCGAAACCTAAATATAACTCTAATCCTAACCCAAACTGTAACACTAACACTAACCCTAAACCTAACCCTAACTGTGACGCTAAACCTAAACCTAAACCTAAGTTTTAACCCTAACCCTAACACTAACCCTAACCATAACCTCTAAGCATAACCCTAACACTAACCCTAACCCTAAACTCTACACCTAAACCTAACCCTAACACTAACAATAACCCTAAGCCTAACCCTAACCATAATCTCTATCCCTAACACTAACACTAACCCTAACGCTAACGCTAGCCATAAACCTAACACTAAACCTAACATTAATCTCTACCCCTAACCCTAACCCTACCTGTTAAACTAAAAATAACCGTGACTGTAATACGTAACCCTAACCCTAACCCGAAACCTATCATAAACCTAAACCTAACCCTAACCCTAACACTGAACCAAATTGTAACCCTAACACTAAACCTAAACCTAACACAAACCCTAACCTGAACCAGAACCCTAACCCTAAACTTAACTTTAAACCCTAATCGTAAACCTAACAATATTTCTAAACCTAAACCTCACCATAAACCTAACCCTTACGCTAAACCCAACCCTTACCCTAAACCTAAATCTACCCCTATCCCTAACTTCTAACCCCAACCCAAACCCTAAACCTAACCCTAAAACTAACACTAAACCTAACCCTAACTCTAAGCTTAGCCCTAAACCTAATGGTAACCCTAACGCTAACCGTAACCCGAAGCCTAATCTTAACCCTTTCCCTAACAACTAACCCCAACCCTAAAATTAACACTAAACCTAAACCTAACCGTAACCATAACCCTAACCTTACCACTAACCCTAACATCTAATCCTAACCCTAACACTAACCCTAAACATAATCCTAACCATAACCATAACCCTAAACCTAACATTAATCCCTAAACCTAACTCTAACCCTGAACATTTAACTAACACTAAACCTGACTGTAATACCTAACCCTAACACTAACCCTAACCATAACATAACCATAACCCTAACCATAACCCTAACGCTAACCCTAACCCTATCCCATACCTCTAACCCTAACCATAAGACTAACCCTAACACTAACCCTAACCATAAGACTAACCGTAACACTAACCCTAACCATAGACACTAAGCATAACACTAAAACTAACACTAACCCTAAGCACAAACTCTAACACTGAACCTAAAGATAACCTCTAACCATAATCTAACACTAATCCTAAACCCTAACCCTAACCCTAACCCTAAAGCCTAATACTAACCATAACACTGTCTGTAACCCTAAACCTGACCATAAAACTAACCCTAAACCTAACCGTAATCCTAACACTAACACTAACCATAAACCTAATCCTACCACTAACATTTAACCCCTAACCCTAAACCTACCTCTAACCCTAAAACTAACAGTAAAGCTAACCCTACCCCTAACTGTAACCCTAACCCTAATCCTATACCTAACACTTAACCCCTAACCCCAACCCTAAACCTAAACCTAAAGCTAACCGTAAACCTAAACTTAAACTTAAACCTAACCCTAGCCCTAACCCTAAACCTAATCATAACCGTAACACTAACTGTAACCCGAAGCCTAACCCTAACCCTCTCCCTAACAACTAACACCTAAAACTAACCCTAACACTAACCCTAACCCTAACTGTAAGAATTATCCTAACCCGACCCCTAACACTAACTTCTAATCCTAACATTAACCCTAAACCTAAACCTAACCCTAAACCTAAACTTTAACCCCAAACTTAACAGTAACACTCATCCTAACCCTCAAGCTAGCACTAACCCTAAACTTTAATGCTAGCAGTAACTCTACCCCTAACACTAACCTTTAACTCCAACCCTGAACTTAAAACTAACCGTAAACCTAACAATAACCTCTAAACATAACCCTAAAGCTAACATGACCCCTAAACCTAACCCTATCCCTAAACTCTAACCGTAACCAAAACCCTAACGCTACCCTTAAACCCTAATTCTAAACTCTAACACTAACCCTAACACTAACTCTAAACCTAACTGTAACCCTAACCCTAACAATAACATGAAGCCTAACATTAACACTCTCCCTAATACCAAACCCCTAAAACTAACACTAACCCTAACACTCTCCCTAACCCCTAACCCTTAACCCTAAACCTAAACCTAACACTAACCCTAACCCTAACTGTAACCCTAATGCTAAACATAACCCTTACCCTAAATTCTAATCCTAATCCTAACAATAACCCTAACCCTAACCTGAAACCTACCAAAACCCTAAACCTAACCCTAAACCTAAACCTAATGCATACCTCTAACACTAACCCTAACCCTAAACTAATACTAACGCTAAACCTAACATTAATCCCTAACCCAAACCCTAACACGACCCCTTAAAGAAACCCTAAACCTGACAGTAATACCTAACCCCAAACCTAACACTACCATAATAACAACCCTAAAGCTAAACCTAACTGTAACACTAACCCTAAACTCTAACCGTAACCAAAACCCTAATGCTACCCCTAACCCTAATTCTAAACTCTAACACTAACCCTAACACTAACCCTAAACCTAATTGTAACCCTAACCCTAACAATAACATGAAGCCTAACCTTAACACTCTCCCTAACACCAAACCCCTAAACCTAACACTAACCCTAACACTCTCCCTAACCCCTAACCCTTAACCCTAAACCTAAACCTAACCCTAACCCTAACCCTAACCCTAACTGTAACCCTAATGCTAAACATAACCCTAACCCTAAATTCTAATCCTAATCCTAACCCTAACACTAACCCTAACCCTAACCTGAAACCTACCAAAACCCTAAACCTAACCCTAATCCATACCTCTAACACTAACCCTAACCCTAAACTAGCACTAACCCTAAACCTAACATTAATCCCTAACCCAAACCTTAACACGACCCCTTAAACAAACCCTAAACCTGACAGTAATACTTAACCCTAACCCTAACACTACCATAATCCCAACCTTAAAGCTAACCCTAACTGTAACACTAACCCTAAACTCTAACCGTAACCAAAACACTAAAGCTACCCCTATGCCTAATTGTAAAGTCTAACCATAACCCTAACACTAACCCTAATCCTAATCGTAACCTTAACCCTAACTGTAACACGACCATAACCCTAACACTCTCCCTAACACCTAACACCTAACTCTAAACCTAAACCTAAACCTAACCCTAAACTTTTCCCTAACTCTAACACAAACACTCACCCTAAACTCTAACCGTAACACTAACTCTAACCCTAAACCTAACCCTACCCCTAAACCTAACCCTAACCCATACCTCTAATCCTAACCCTAACCATAACCCTAATGTTAACCCTAAACCTTACCATAAGCTTTAACATTAAACCTAACCCTAAACCTATCCATAAACCTAACCCAAAACCTAAAATTAAACCTAACTTCTAACCCTAACCCTAACCCTAACCCTAACCCTAAACCTCAACCTAACCCTACCACTAAACAGAACCCTAACACTAACCATAACTGTAACCCAAAGCTTAACATGACCCTAAACCTAACGTTAACCCTAAACCTAACCCTAATTCTATCCTAAACCCTAACACTAACCCGAAAAATAAACAACTCTAAACCTAACCCAAATCCTAACACTAACACTAACACTAAACATAACCCTAACACTAACCTCTAAACCTAACCCTAACCCTAACCATGATGCTAAACCTAAACCTAAGCTTTAAGCCTAACCCTAACACTAACCATAACGATAACCTCTAAGCCTAACCCTAACACAACCCTAACGCTAAAATCTACCCCTAAATCTAACACTAACACTAACAATAACTCTAAATTTAAACCTAACCCTAAACTCTAACCCTAACACTAACACTAAACCTAACTAACCCTAGACATAAACCTAATACTAAACCTTACATTAATCCCTACGCCTAACCCTAACCCTACCCGTTAAACTAACACTGACCATAATATGAAACCCTAACCCTAACCTGAAACCTACCAAAACACTAAACTTATCCCTAACCCTAACCCATACCTCTAACACGAACCCTAACCCTAAACATAAAACTAACCCTAAACCTAAAATTAATCCCTAACCCACACCTTAACACTACCACTTAAACAAACCATAAACCTGACAGTGATACCTAACCCTAATGGTAACACTACCATAACCCCAACCATAAAGCTAACCCTAACATTAACTCTGAACCTAACACTAACCCTAACACTAACACTAACCCTAAACTCTAACTGTAACCAAAACACAAACAGTACCCCTATCCCTAATTCTAAACTCTAACCTTAAACCTAACACTAAACCTAATCCTAATCGTAATCTTAACCCTAACCGTAACATGAGCCTAACACTAACACTCTCCCTAACACCTAACCCCTTACCCTAACCCTAAACCTAAACCTAAATCTAACCCTAACCTTAACCCTAACTCTAACCCTAAAACTCACCCTAAACACTAACTGTAACACTAACTCTAACTCTAAACTTAATCATACAACTAAAGCTGACCCTAATCAATACCTCTAACCCTAACCCTAACATTAAACCTAACTTTAACCCTAACCCTAACCCTAAACCTCAATCTAACCCTAAACCTATCCATAACCCTAACACTAACCATAACCATTACCCAAAGCCTAATGTGACCCTAAACTTAACCCTAAACCTAAGCCTAACCCTAATTCTATCCTTAACCCTAACACTAACCTGATACCTAAACATAACTCTAAACTTAACCCAAAACTTAACACTACCATTAACCCTAAACGTAACCCTAACACTCAACTCTAAACCTAACTCTAACCCTAACCGTGAACCTAAACCTAAACCTAAGCTTTAACCCTAACCCTAACATTAATCCTAACCATAACCTCTAAGTCTAATCCTAACACTAACCCTAACCCTAAACTCTACACCTAAACCTAATACTAACATTACCAATAACCCTAAACCTAACCATAACCCTAAACTCTAACGCTAACACTAACACTAACACTAACACTAACGATAGCCATAAACCTAACACTAAACCTAACATTAATCCCTACCCCTAACCGTAACCCTACCCGTTAAACTAACACTAACACTGACCATAATACATAACACTAACCCTAAACTGAAACCCACCAAAACATTAAACCTAACCCTAACCCTAACCCATACCTCTAACACTAACCCTAACCCTAACCCCAAACTTAAACTTAACCCTAACCCTAACCCTAACCCGTAGGTCTAACCCTAAACCTAACTCTAAACCTAAACTTAATCCTAATCCTAACTCTAAACCTAACACTAACCTCTAAGCCTAACACTAATCCTAACCCTAAAACTAACGCTAACACTAAACCGAACTTTTAACACTAACCTTAATCCTAACCTTTAACTCTAACCCTAACACTATCACTAAACCTAACCCTAAACCTAAACCTAACACTAACCCTAACATTATCCCTTATACTGAAACAATAACCCTAACCCTAACCCTAATCCTAACCCTAAACCTAATCATAAACCTAACCCTAATCCAAAGCCTAACCTTAACCCTCTTCCTAACACCTAACCTCTAACCCTCACCCTCATCATAACCCTAACCCTAACCCTACCCTAACCATAACCCTAACCCTAACCTAACTACAACCCTAAACTATAAAACTAAACCTAATGCTAACCCTAACCTTAACCCTAACACTAACCCTAAACCCTAACTCTAAACCTAACACTATTCCTAACCCTAACTGTAACCTAACCCTGACCCTAATCTTATCCCTAACAACTAACCCCTAACCCTAATGCTAAACTTATCCCTAAAACTAACACTAAAACTAACCCTAACACTAACCTTAACTCTAAACCTGAGAATAAAGCTAATCGTAACCCTAACCCTAACCGTAATTTGAAGCCTAACCTTAAGCCTCTCCCTAATCCCTAACCCCTAACACTAACCCTAACACTAACACTAACCCTAAACCTAACCCTAACCCCAAACCTCAAAATAACCCTAAACCTAACAATAACCCTAACACTAACCCTAACCCTAAATGCTAACCCTAACCCTCAACCTAACCCTGTCCCTATCCCTCACATTAAGCCTAAAGCTAACAATATCCCTAACCCTAAAGCTAACCCTAAACCTAACACTAACACTAAACCTAACCCTAATGCTAACTCTATCCATCACACCTAACCCCTACCCCTACCCCTACCTCTAGCATAACCCTAACCCTAACCCGAGAGCTAATCGTAACCCAAAACCTAACCATAACCCGAAGCCTAACCAAAACCCTCTCCCTAACACCTAAAGCTTAACCCTAGACCTAAACTTAACCTAACCCTAACCGTAACCATAAACCTAACCCTAAACTTAAATTCTAATCATTAACTGTAACCCTAACATTAATGCTAAATGTAACCCTAAACCTAAACTCTAACCCAACCCTAACCCTAACCCTAACTGCAACCTTATCCCTAACACCTAACCCTTAAACCTAACACTAACCCTAACCCTATAACTAAACATAAATCTAACACAAACACTACCCTAACACCAACCCTACCTAATCGTAACCCTAACACTAACCGTAAGCTGAAGCTTAACCCGTAAACCTATCCCTAACACCTAACCCCTAAACCTAACCCTAACATTACCCTCATCCTAATCCACACCCTAACCCTAACCCTAACCCTAACACTGACCCTAAACCTAATGCTAAACCTAAGTTTTAACCCTAACCCTAACACTAACCATAGCCTCTAAGCCTAACCTTAACCCTAACCCAACCCTAACCCTAACCCTAACTGCAACCTTATCCCTAACACCTAACCCTTAAACCTAACACTAACCCTAACCCTATAACTAACCATAAATCTAACACAAACACTAACCCTAACACCAACCCTACCTAATCGTAACCCTAACACTAACCGTAAGCTGAAGCTTAACCCGTAAACCCATCCCTAACACCTAACCCCTAAACCTAACCCTAACATTACCCTCATCCTAATCCACACCCTAACCCTAACCCTAACCCTAACACTGACCCTAAACCTAACGCTAAACCTAAGTTTTAACCCTAACCCTAACACTAACCATAGCCTCTAAGCCTAACTTTAACCCTAACCCTAAACCTAACCCTAACCCTAACACTATCACTAACCCCTAACCCCTAAACCTAAGCCTAAACCTAACCCTAAAACCAACCCTAACTCTAACCCTAACACTAAATCTAAACCTAAGTTTTAACCCTAACCCTAACCCTAATCCTAACCTTAAATATAACCTTTAATCCTAAACCTAACCCTAACGCTAAACACAAACTCTACACCTAAACCTAAGGCTAACCTCTAACCATAACCCTAACCTAAACTTAACCCTAAATTAACACTAACCCAACCATAAACTCTAACCAAAACACTAACCCTAACCCTAACCCTATCCTTAGCCCTAAAATCTAACCCTAACCCCAACTCTAACTCTAAACCTAACCCTAACCCTAACACAAAATAAACTTCTCACCCTAACACCAACCCTAACCCTAAACCCCAACACTAACCCTAACCCTAAACCTAACCTTAAACACTAACTGTAAACCTAACACTATTCCTAAACCTAAACCTCACGGTAAACCTAACCCTTAACCTAAACTTAACCGTAACATGAACCCTAAACCTATCCCTATCCCTAACACCTAACCCCAACCCAAACCCTAAACCTAACCCTGAAACTAACACTAAAACTAATCCTAACACTAACCCTAACCCTAAGCCTAACCCTAAACCTAATCATAACCCTAATTCTAACCACAACCCGAATCCTAATCTTAACCCTCACCCTAACAACTAACCCCTATCCCTAAACCTAACACTAAACCTAAACCTAACCTTAACCATAACCATTACCCTACCACTAACCCTAACATCTAATCCTAACCCTAACCGTAATGCTAACCATAACCATAACCCTAAAACTAACATTAATCCCTAGCCCTAACCCTAACCCTACCGCTTAAACTAACCATAATCCTAAATGTAATACCTAACCCTAACATTAACCTTAACCATAGCATAACCCTAAACCTAACCCGAACCCTAACCCTTACCATAAACATAATCCATATCTCTAACCCTAACCCTAAGACTTACCCTAACACTAAACCTAACCCTAACCCTATCCCTAACCATAAACACTAATCCTAACTCTAATCCCAACCCTAACCCCAAACTGTAAAACTAAACCTAACACTAACCTCTAACCATAACCATAAACCTAGTCCTAACCCTAACCCTAACACTAAAGCCTAATCCTAACCCTAACACTATCCGTAGCGCAAAACCTAACCATAAACCTAAATCTAACCCTAACGGTAACCCTAAGCCTAACACTAACCATAACTGTAATCCTACCCCTAACACTTAACCCCTAACCCTAACCCTAACTCTAAACCTAAACCAAATGATAAACCTTGCCCTATCCCTAACTCTAACCCTAACCCTAATCCTATCCCTAACACTTAACCCCTAACCCTAACCGTAAACCTAACCATAAAACTAACCATAAACCTAAACCTAACACTTACCCTAATCCTAACCCCAAACCTAATCGTAAAAGTAACACTAACCATATCCCGAAGCCTAACCCTAACCCGCTTACTAACACCTAATCCCAAACACTAACCCTAACACTAACCGTAACCCTAACCGTAACCATAATCCTAACCCTACCCCTAACACTAACTTCTATTCCTAACTTTTACCCTAACCCTAAACCTAACCTTAACCCTAAGATTTAACTCTAAACCTAACCCTAATACACACCCTAACACTCACGCTAGCAGTAACCCAAAACTCTAACGCTAACACTAACCGTAACTCTAACACTAATCTTTAACTCTAACCCTAAACCTAACTCTAACCGTAAACCTAATGCTAACCTCTAACCATAAAGCTAACCTTAAGCTAACACTACCCCTAAACATAACCCTAAACTCTAACTCTAACGAAAACCTAATGCTACCCCTAACCCTAATTCTAAACTCTAACCCTAACCCTAACACTAACCCTAAACATAATTGTAACCATAAACCTAATGGTAACACAAAGCCTAACCCTAACACTCTCCCTAACACCGAATCCCTAACACTAACACCTACCCTAACACTCTTCCTAACAGCTAACACCTAACACCTAACCCTAACACTAAACCTAAACCTACCATAACCATAACCCTAATCCTAAACATAACCCTAAACCTAAATTCTAATCCTAATCCTAAACCTAACCCTAACCCTAAACCTAAACCTAACCCTAACCCTAACCCTAAACTCTAACCCAAAACCTAACCCTAACTCTAACACTAAACATAAGCCTAACCGTAAACATAGCACTAAACCTAAACCTAACATTAATCCCTAACCCAGACCCTAACACTACCCCTTAAACCCTAAACCTGACAGTAATAGCAAACCCTAACCCTAACACCACCATAACCATATCCCTAAAGCCTACCCTAAACCTAAACCTAAACCTAAAACTAAAACTAAAACTAAACCTAATGCTAACCTCTAACCTTATCCCTAAACCTAAAACTAATCCTAACCCTAACCCTAATCCTAAACTGTAACTGTAACCAAAACACTAATGCTACCCCCAACCCTAATTCTAAATTCTAACCTTAAACCTAACACTAACCCTAGACCTAATCGTAACCTTAACGCTAACTGTAACAGGGAGCCTAAGCCTAACCGTCTCCCTAACACCTAACCTCTAACACTAACCCTAAACCAAAACCTAACCCTAACCCTAACCTTAACCCTAAATCTAACCCTAACACTAACCCTGAACTATAACCGTAACACTAAACGTAACACTAAACATATGCCTACGCCTAAACCTAAACCTCACACATACCTCTAACCCTAACCCAAACCCTAATGCTAACCCTAAAACTAACCCTAACCTCTAACACTAACCCTAACCCTAAACCTATCCCTAACCCTAACCCTAAACCTAACATTGAACCTAACATCTAACCCTAAACCTAACCCTAACCTTAACCTCAACCTAACCATAACCCTAACACTAACCATAACCGTACCCCAAAGCCTAACCGTAAGCCTAACCCTAACCCTAACTCTAAGCCTACCCGTAATACCATCCTTAACCCTAACACTAACCCTAAACATAAACAAAAATCTAAACCTAACCCAAACTCTAACACCAACACTAACCCTAAACATAACCCTAACACTAACCTCTAAACATAACCTTAACCCTAACTGTGACACTAAACCTAAACCTAAGCTTTAACCCTAACCCTAACACTAACCCTAAACATAACCTCTAGGCCTAACCCTAACCCTAACTCTAAAGCTAAACTCTAAACCTAAAACTAACTCTAACACTAAAAATAACCCTAAACCTAACACTAACCCTAAACTCTAACCCTAACCCTAACACTAACACTAACCCTAATCCGAACTATAAACCTAACACTAAACCTAACATTAATCCCTAACCCTAACCCAAACACTACCCCTTAAACTAATCCTAACACTGACCTAAATACCTAACCTGAACCCTAACCCTAAACCTACAATAACACTATCCCTAAACCTAACACTACCCCTAAAACTAATCCTAATCCTTACTTCTAATCCTACCCTAACCCTGACCCTAACCACAAACCTAACCTTAACACTAAGCTCTATAATTAACCCTAACACTAAACCTACCATAACCCTAAACCTAACCCTAACCCTAACCCTAACCCTAACCCTAATGCATACCTCTAACACTAACCCTAAAACTAAACCTAACCCTAGACCTAACCATAACCCTAACCCTAACCCTAATCCTAAACCTAACCCTAAACCTAACCCTAACCGTACCCCGTACCTCTAACCCTAAACCTAACCCTAACACTAACCTTAAACCTAAACCTAACTCTAAACCTAACACTAACCTCTCACCCTTACACTAACCCTAAAACTAACCTTAACACTAACACTAAACCAAATTTCTAACTCTAATATTAATCCTAACTTTAACTCTAATCCTGACCATGACCCTAACCCTAACCATAACCCTAAACCTAAAGCTTACCTCTAACCATAATCCTCACCCTAACACTAACCTTAAGGCTAACACCTAAAACCTAACCCTAAGCCTAAACCTAATCCTAACCCTAAACCTAACCCTAAATTCTAATCCTAACACTACCCCCTAAACCTAACTCTAACCCTAACCCTAACCCTAACCATAAACCTAAACCTAAACCTAAAACTAAGCCTAATCCTAACATAACCCTAATCCTAACCCTAACACTAACAATAAGCCTAACCCTAACACGAACACTAACCTCTAAACTGAACCCTAACATTAACCGCAATCCTAACACTAAACTTAACCAAAAACCCTAACCCTAACACTATCCCTAACCCTAACCATAACCCTATACCTAAGACTAACCCTAACAATATCCATAACACCTAACACCTAACCCTAACTCTAAAACTAACACTAAATCTAACCCTAACCCTAACACTAAACCTAATCATAACTCTAACCCTAACACTAACACAAAGCCTAGCCCTAAGTCTCTTCCTAACCCTTAAACTCTAATCCTCACCCTAATCATAACCCTAACCCTAGGCCTAACCCTTACCCTAACACAAAGGATAACCCTAACCATAACCTAACCATAACCCTAAACCTTAACCCTAAACCTAATCCTAACTTAACCTTACCCCTAACACTAACCCTAAACCCTAAGTCTAAACCTAACATTATCCCTAACCCTAACCCTAACCCTAACCCTAAGCATAAACCTAAGCCTAGCCTTAACCATATCCATATCACCTAACCCCTAACCCTAACGCTAAAACTAACCCAAAATCTAACACAAAGACAAAGCCTAACAATAACCCTAAACCTTAGCCTTACCCAAAACTAATTGTAACCCTAACCCTAACCGTAATCCGAAGCCTAACCTTTAACCTCTCCCTAACCCCTAAAGCCTAACGCTAACCCTAACACTAACCCTAACCCTAACCATAACCATAATCTTAAGCGTACCACTAACACTAACTTCTAATCCTAACCCTAACCGTAAACCTAATCATAAAGCTAACCCGAAACTTAACATTAATCCCTTACCCTAACCCTATCTCAACCCCTTAAAACTAACCCAAAGCCTGCCTGTAATACCTAACCCTAACCCTAACACTGTGGCTAACACCTGAGCCCTAAGCCTAAACATAACCCTAACTCTAAACCTAACCCTAACCATAACCCTTACCATAACACTAAGCCTAAACCTAATCGTAACCCAAAACTTAACCTTAACCGGAAACCTAACGCTAACCCTTTCCCTAACACCTAATCCCTAACTCTAACACTAAACGTAGCCCTAGTCCTAACTTTAAATATAACACTAACCCTAACCCTGACCAACCATAAGATGTAATCCTAAACCTAATCCTAACCATAACCTTAACCCTAAACCTAACCCTAAACCTAAACTCTAACCCAAAACCTAACCCAAAAATTAACCTCAACCCTAACCCTAACGCTAAATCTATCCATAATACCTAAAACATAACCCTAACCCTAACCCGAAGCCTAACCATAACCCTCTTCCTAACACTTAACACCGAAACCTAAACCTAAACCTAACCCTAACACTAACGCTAAACCTAACCCTAATCCTAAACTCTAACCCTAACCCTAACACTAACCTTAACTCTAGCCCTAACATTAAACCTAACATTAACCCCTAACCCTAAGCCTAACCCTGTCCCTTAAAATAATCCTAACACAGACCGTAATACCTAACCCGAACCCTAACCCTAAACCTAACATAATAGTATCCCTAAACCTAACCCTACCCCTAAACCTAAACCTAAACCTTAATTCTAACCCTACTATAACTCTGACCCTAAACACAACCCTAACCTTAACCCTAACCTCTAACACTAACCCTAACCATAAAACGACCATAACCCTAAAACTAACACTAACCCTAACACTAACCCATACCTCTAACACCAACCCTAACCCTAACCCTAACCCTAACCCCTAACCCTAACCCTAAACCTACCTCTAAATCTAACCCTAACACTAAACCTAACCATAACCCTAACTATAACCCTAAGCCTAAACGTAAACGTAACCCAAAACTTAACCGTAATTGGAAGCCTAACCCCAACCCTCTCCCTAACAACTACCCCTAACACTAACCCTTAGCCTAGCCTTAACCCTCACCTTAAATGTAACCCTAAATCTAACCCTACACCAAAAAAAATTGCAATCATAAACCTAAACCTGACCCTAAACTTAACACTAAACCTAATCCTAACACTAAACTCTAACCCTAACCCTAACCCTAACCCTAACCCTAACACTATACCTAACCTTAAACTTAACCCTAAACCTAACACTACCCCTAACCCTAAAAATTATCCTAAACCTGACACTAACCGTAACCCTAACGCTAACTCTCTCCCTAATACCTAAACCCTAACCGTAAAACTAACCCTAACCCTAAGCATAAACCTAACCTTAACCTGACATTAATCCCTAACCCTAAGGCTATCCCTACCCCTTAAACTAACCCTAACACTGACCATAATAGCTAAACTGAACCTTAACGATAAACCTACCATAACACTATCCCTAAACCTAAACCTACCCCTAATCCTAACCCTAACCCTCAATTATAACCCTATCCTAACCTTGACTCTAACCACAACCCTAACCTTAAAACTAAATTCTAACACTAACCCTAACCCTAAATCTACCATAACCCTAAACCTAAACCTAAACCTAACCCTAAACCATACATCTACCACTAACCCTAACCCTAACCTTAAACCTAAACCTAACCCTAAACCTAATCATAACCCTAACCCTAAACATAACCCTAAACCTAAACCCAAACCTTAACACGTACATCTAACAATAAACCAATCCCTAACCCTAACCTTAACCCTAAACCTAACTCTAAACCTAAAATTAACTTCTAACCCTAACGCTAACCCTAACCCTAACCCTAACACTAACCCTTAGCCTAGCCTTAACCCTCACCTTAAATGTAACCCTAAATCTAGCCCTACACCAACCAAAAATTGCAATCATAAACCTAAACCTGACCCTAAACTTAACACTAAACCGAATCCTAACACTAAACTCTAACCCTAACCCTAACCCTAACACTATACCTAACCTTAAACTTATCCCTAAACCTAACACTACCCCTAACCCTAAAAATTATCCTAAACCTGACACTAACCGTAGCCCTAACGCTAACTCTCTCCCTAATACCTAACCCCTAACCCTAAAACTAACCCTAACCCTAAGCATAAACCTAACCTTAACCTAACATTAATCCCTAACCCTAAGGCTATCCCTACCCCTTAAACTAACCCTAACACTGACCATAATAGCTAAACTGAACCTTAACGATAAACCTACCATAACACTATCCCTAAACCTAAACCTACCCCTAATCCTAATCCTAACCCTCAATTATAACCCTATCCTAACCTTGACTCTAACCACAACCCTAACCTTAAAACTAAATTCTAACACTAACCCTAACCCTAAATCTACCATAACCCTAAACCTAAACCTAAACCTAACCCTAAACCATACATCTACCACTAACCCTAACCCTAACCTTAAACCTAAACCTAACCCTAAACCTAATCATAACCCTAACCCTAAACATAACCCTAAACCTAAACCCTAACCTTAACCCGTACATCTAACAATAAACCAATCCCTAACCCTAACCTTAACCCTAAACCCAACTCTAAACCTAAAATTAACTTCTAATCCTAAAGCTAACCCTAACCCTAAACCTAACACTAACAATAAACCAAACTTCTAACCCTAACCTTAATCTTAACCTTTAAATCTAACCCTAACCAGAACCATAACCCTAACCCTAAACCTAACTCTAACCATACCCCTAACCCCAACACTAACCCTAACCTTAAGGCTAACAACTAACTCCTAAACCTAACACTAAACCTAATCCTAACCCTAACCCTAACCCTAAAATCTAATCTGAACACTACCCCTAACCATAACCCTAACCCTAAAACTGAACCTAAAACTAACACTAACCCTAACACTAACACTAAACCTAACCGTAATTCTAAACTCTAACACTAAACCTAACACTAAACCTAACCCTAACCCTAACTGTAAACGTAACCCTAACCCTAAACATAACCCTAACACTAAATTTTAAACCTAACCCTAATCCTAACACTAAAAGTTAACCTAACACTAACACAAATCTCTAACCCTAAACCTAACACTAAATATAACTTCTAACCCTAAGCCTAAACCATAATCCTAAACCTCAACCTAACCCTAACCATAACCCTAACCATAACCCAAAGCCTAATTGTAACCGTATTCCTAACACTAACCCTAACCCTAATTCTAACCCTAACCCTAACCCTAACCCTAAACCTAAACCTAACTCTAAACCTAACCCTAACCCTAACACTAACACTAACTCTAAACCTAACACTAACACTAAACGCTAAACATAATCCTAACCCTAACAATAACCCTAACCCTAATCATAACCCTAACCTTAACATTAAACCTAAGCTTTAACCCTAATCCTAACACTAACCCTAATCATAAACTCTAAGCTTAACACTAACCATAACCCTAACCCCAAACTCAAACACTAAACCTAACGCTAAACTCTACCCATAAGCCTAACCCTACTCCTAAACCTAAACTTAACCCTTACCCTAACCCTAAACCCTAACCCTAACACTAACACTATACGTAAACCTAAACATAACCGTAACCTAACCCTAACTCTAACCATATCCCTAACAACTAACCCCTAACCCTAGGCCTAAACCTAACCCTAAACCTAACTGTAAACCAAACTCTGATCTTAATATTAACCCTAACCGTAACTCTAAACCTAAACCTAATCGTAACACTACCACTAACAGTAACACGAAGCCTAACACTAACCCTCTCCCTAACACCAAGCCCCTAACCCTACACCTAAACTAACCCTAACACGAACCCTAACCCTAACCCTAACCCTAACCATAATCATAACCCTAACCATAATCATAACCCTAACCCTACGCCTAACCCTAACTTCTAATCCTAACCCTAACGTTAACCCTAACCCTAAACTCTAACCCTAACCCTAAACCAAAATCTTACCTCTAAGCATAACCCTAAGCCTAACCCTAACCCTAAACTTAACCCTAAAACTAACCCTAAAACGAAACTCTAACCCTAAACCTAACCCTAACCCTAAACCTACAATAAAACTATCCCTAATCCTAAACCTAACCCTAAAACTAACACTTTCCCTAGCCCTAAACCTTACCCTAAACCTAACCCTAACCCTAAAACTAACGCTAACTCTATCCTTAATACTTAACCCATAAACCTAACCTAAAACTAACCCAAAGGCTAACCATATCCCTAACACCTAACACCTAACACTAAATCTAAACCTAACCCCAAGCCTAACCGTAAGTGTAAACCTAACCCTAAACCTAACTCTGAACCTAAATTCCAATCCTAACCCTAAATGTAACACTAACCCTAAATTTAACCCTAAACCTAACCCTAACCCTAACACTAAGCCTAACAGTAACCCTAAACCTAAAACTAAACCTAAACTTTAACCCTAACTGTAACACTAACCCTAATCCTAACACTAACCATAAACCTAACCCTAAACCCAAAATTAATCCCTAACCTTACACCTTAAACTAACCCTAACACTGACCGTAATACCTAACCCAAACCCTAACCCTAAACCTACCATAACATTATCCCTAATGCTAAGCCTACCCCTAAACCTAAAACTAATCCTTATTTCTAACCCTAACCCTAACTCTGTCCTTACCCACAACCCTAGCATTAACACTAACCGCTATCACTAACCCTAACACTAAACCTACCATAACCCTACAGTGAATACTAACACTAAACCTAACCCATATCTCTAACACTAACCCTAACCTTAACCTTAACCCTAAACCTAACTCTAAACCTAACACTAACCTCTAACCCTAACACTAACCCTAAAACTAACCCTAAAACTAACACTAAACCAAACTTCTAACTCTAACATGAATCCTAACTTTAACTCTAATCCTGACCATAACCTTATCCCTAACCCTAACCCTAAACCTAAAGCTAACTTCTAACCATAACACTAATGCTAAACTTAATGCTAACACCTAACACCTACCCCTACCCCAACCCTAACCCTAAACCTCACACTAACCGTAACACTAACACTATCCCTAATACCTAACCCCTAACCCTAACCCTTAACCTAACACTATACCTAACCTTAAACTTAACGCAAAACCTAACACTATCCCTAACCTTAACCTTACCCTAAACCTAACCCTAAACCTAAACCTAACCCTAACCCTAAACATAATGATAACACTAACTCTATCCCTAATACCTAAACCCTAATCCTAACCCTAACCCGAAGACTAACCATCACCCTCTTCCTAACACTTAACACCTAACCCTAAACCTAAACCTAACCCTAACCCTAACTGTAGCCATAACCCTAACCATAAACCTAACTCTAACACTAAATTCTAATCCTAACCACAAAAATAACCCTAACCCTCAACATAACACTAAGCCTAACATTTAACCCTAATCCTAACCCTAAACTTAATACTAATCCTAAACTCTAACACTAACCGTAACCCTGTCACTAACACCTAACCCCTAACCATAACCCTACCTCTACCTCTAAATACAACCCTAACCCTTACCATAACCCTAAGCCTAAACCTAATCACAACCCAAAACCTACCCATAACCGGAAACCTAATCCTAACCCTCTCCCTAACACCTAACCCATAACTCAAACCATAAACCTAGCCCTAACCCTAAACTTATATGTAACCCAAACCCTAACCCTACCCCAAAAATAAATTGTAATCCTAAACCTAATCCTAACACTAACCTTAACCCTAAACCTAATCCTAAAATATAACCCTGACCCTAATTCTATCTCTAAACCTAACCCCAACCCTAACCTTAACACTAAACAATCTTCTAACCCTAACAGTAACATTAACCCTAAACCTAAACGTAACTCTAACCCTAAACCTAAACCTAACACTAACCCTAATAATAACAATAACCCTAAACGTAATCATAAACCTAACCCTATCCCTAAACCTAAATTCTAATCCTAATCCTAACGTTAACCCTAAACATAACCCTAACCCTAAGCCTAAACTCTAACCCTAACCCTAACCCTAAACGTAAAGCTAACCTCTAAACATAACCCTAACCCTAACCCGAACCCTAACCCGAACCCTAACCCTTAAACTAACACTAACTCTGACAGTAATATCTAGCCCTAACCCTAACCCTAAAACTACCATAATCCTAACACTAAAACTAACCCTCCCCCTAAACCTAAACCTAACACTAACCCATACTTCTAACCATAAACCTAACCCTAAACATAACTCTAACACTAACATTAACCTCTAACCCTAACCCTAACCATAACCATAATCCAAAGCCTAACCATAACCCTATCCCTAACACTAACACTAACCCTAATCCTAACCCTAACCCTAACCAATACCTCAAACCCTAACCCTAAACCTAAGCATAAACCTAACCCTAAACTTAACCCTAAACCTAACTCTAAACCTAACACTAACCTCTAACCCTAACACTAACCCTAAAACTAATCCTAACACTAACACTAAATCAAACTTCTAGCTCTAACATTAATCCTAACTTTAACAATAATCCTGACCATAACCCTAAGCCTAACCCTAACCCTAAACCTAACGCTAACCTCTAACAATAACCCTAACCCTAACCCTAACCTTAACGCTAACACCTAACAACTAACCCTAACCCTAAACCTAATCATAACCCCAAGCCTAACCCTAAATTCTAATCCTAGCACTACACATAACCCTAACACTAACCCTAACCCTAAACCTAAACCTAAAACTAAACCTAAGCCTAACTCTAATGTAACCCTAATCTTAACCCTAACCCTAACACTAACCCTAACCTTAACCCTAACACGAATACTAACCTCTAAACTTAACCATAACACTAACCGTAATCCTAACCCTAAACTTAGCCACTAACCCTAACAATATCTCTAACCCTAACCCTAACACTAAACCTAACACTAACCCTAACACTAACCCTACCATCTAACCCCTAACCCTAACCCTAACTCTAAAACTAACCCAAAATCTAACACTAACCCTTACACTAAACCTAATTGTAACGGTAATGCTAATACTAACCCAAAGCTTAACCCTAACCCTCTTCCTAACACCTAATCTCTAATGCTCACCCTAATCATAACCCTAAACCTAACCCTAAACCTAACCCTAACCCTAACACTAACACTAAGCCTAAACCTAACCCTAACCTAACCATAACCCTAAAGTCTAACCCTAAACCTAACACTACCCCTAATCTTAACCCTAACACTAACCCTAAACCCTAAATCTAAACCTAACACTATCCCTAAACCTAACCCTAACCGTAAACCTAACTCTAACCCGAACCCTATCCCGGACACCTAACTTCTAACACTAATGCTAAAACTAACCTACAACGAACAATAAAATTAACCCTAACACTAACACTAACCCTAATCCTGACCCTAAAGCAAATCATAACCTGAACACTAAACATAATCCGAAGCCTAACGTTAAACCTCTCCCTAAAGCATAACCCCTAACCCTAAGCCTAACACTAACGCTAATCCTAACCGTAACCATAATCCTAACCATACCACTAACCCTAATTTCTAATCCTAACACTAACCCTAAACCTAGCCATAACCCTAACCCTAAACCTAATATTAATCCCTTACCCTAACCCCAACTCTACTGCTTAAACTAACCCAAAGCCTGATGATGAATACCTAACACTAACACTAACCCTAACCCTGTCGCTAACACCTAAACCCTAACCCTACCTCTAAATCTAACCCTAACCCTAAACCTAACAGTAACACTAACCATAACCCTAAGCCTAAACCTAATCATTACCCAAAACCTAACTGTACCTGGAAGCCTAACTCTAACCCTCTCCCTAAAAACTAACCCCTAACTCTAACCCTAAACCTAGCCCTAACCCTAACTTAAACGTAACCCTAAAACTAACTCTACCCCAACCATAAATTGTAATCCTTAACTTAAACCTAATCCTAAGCTTAACATGAAACCTAACCCTAAAACTAAACTCTAAACCTAAACCTAACCCTAACCCTAACACTATCCCAAACCCTAAACCTAAACCTAAACTTAAACCTAACAGTATCCCTAAACCTAAACCTTACGCTAAACCACCCTAACACTAACCCTCACACTAACCCTAACGCTAACAATATCCCTAATACCTAACCCCTAACCCTAACCCTAAACCTGACAATATCCCTAACCCTAAACCTTACCCTAAACCTAACCCTAACCCTAAACGTAACAATAACGCTAACTCTATCCCTAATACCTAACCCCTAACCCTAACACTAACCCGAAGCCTAACCATAACCCTCTTCGTAACACTTAACACCTAACCCTAAACGTAAACCTAACCCTAACCCTAACTGTAACCGTAACCCTAACCATAAACTTAACTCTAACCCTAAATTATCATTCTAACCCTAAAAATAACCCTAACCCTAATTGTAACCCTAAGCCTAAAATTTAACCCTAATCCTAACCCTAACCTTAACATTAGCCTTAAACCTAACCCTAATCCTAAACTCTAACCCTAACCATAACCGTGACGCTGACACCTAACCCCTAACCCCTAAACTTAAGCCTAACCCTACCTCTAAATCTAACCCTAACCATTAACATAACCCTAAGCCCAAACCTAATCATAATCAAAAAAACCTAACCATAACTGGAAGCCTAATCCTAACCCTCTTCTTAACACCTAACCCCTAACTCAAACACTAAACCTAGCCCTTACCTTCACCTTAAATGTAACCCAAATCCTAACCCTACCCCAACAATGAATTGTAATCCTAAACCTAATCCAACACTAACGTTAACCCTAAACCTAACCCTAAACCTAAACTCTAACCCTAAACCTAACCCTAACCCTAACCTAACCCTAACACTTACGGTAAGCCTAAACCTTACCGTAAACCTAACCCAACACCTAACCCCAACCCTCAGCCTAACTCTAAGTCTATCCCTAAAACCTAACCCCTAACACCAACCATAACCCGAAGCCTAACCATAACCCACTTCCTAACACTTAACACCTAAACGTAAACCTAACCCTAACCCTAAACCTAACCCTAACCCTAACACTTACCCTAAACCTTTCTCTAACTCTAAATTGTAATCCTAAGCCTAAAAATAACCCTAAACCTAAACGTAACCCTAAACCTAAAATTTAACCCTAACCCTAACACTAACCCTAAAACTAACCATAATCTTAAACTCTAAACCTAAACCTAACCTAACCATAAACCTATCCCAAAGCCTTACCCTAACCATAAATTTAACGATAAACCTAACATTAATCCCTAAACCTAACCCCAACCCTACCCTTAAAATAACCCTAAATTGACCATAATACCTAACTGGAACCATAACCCTAAATCTACCATAACACTATCCCTAACACTAACCCAACACCTAAACCTAACCCGTACCCTTCTAAACCTACCCTCACCCTGACCATAACCACAACCCTAAACTTAAGGCTACCCTATAACACTAACCCTAAACCTAAACCTACAATAAACCTAACCCTAACCCTAACCCTAACCCTAACCCATACCTCTAACACTAACCCTAACCCTAACTCTGTCGCTAACACTTAACCTCTAACCCTAACCCTAACCCTACCTATAAATGTAAACCTAACCCTAGACCTATCACTACCCTTAGCATAAGCCTAAGACTCAACCTAACGTTAACACAAAACCTAACCCTAACCGGAAGCCTAACTCTAACCCTCTCTCTAACAACTAAACCCTAACTCTAAACCTCAACCTAACCCTAACCCTAACCTTAAATGTAACCCTAAAACTACCCTGACCCCAACGATAAATAGTAATCCTAAACCTAAGCCTAACCCTAAATTTAACACTAAACTTAACACTAAAACTAAACTCTAACTCGAACCCTAACCCTAACCCTAACAGTATACCTAACCATAAACCTAACACTATCCCTAACCCTAAACCTTAACCTAACCCTAACCCTAAACCTAACCGTAACCCTATCCCTAATACGTAACCCCTAACCCTAACCATAACCTTAACCCGAAGCCTAACATTAACCCTCTTCCTAACACTTAAAATCTTACTCTAAACCTAAACCTAAATCTAACCCTAACCGTAATCGTAATCCTAACCCCAAACATATCTCTAACCCTAAATTCTAATCCTAACCCTAAACCTAAACTTACCCCTTAAACTAACACTAACACTGACCATAATACCTAACCAAAACCTAACCCTAAACCTACCATAACACTACATCTAAACCTCCCTACACCTAAACTTAAACCTAACCCTTACTTCTAACCGTATCCTAACCCTGACGCTAACCAAAACCCTAACATTAAACATAACTTCTAACTCTAAACCTAACCCTAAACCTACCATAACGCTAAACCTACCCTAACACTAACCCTAACCCTAACCCTAACCCATAGCTCTAACACTAACACTAACCCTAATGCTAAACCTAACCCTAAACTTAAACCTAACCATAACCCTAACCATAAACCTAACCCTAACCCTAAGCCTAACCCGTACCTCTAACACTAAACCTAACCCTAACTCTAACACTAACAAAAAAAATAACCCTAACCCTAACACTAACACTAACACTAAACCAAACTTCTAACACTAACCTTAAACCTAACCTTTTACTCTAACCCTAACCATAACCTTAACCCTAACCGTAACTCTACCCCTAAACCTAACCCTAACACGAACCCTAACCCTAACCCTAACACGAACACTAACCTCTAAACATAACCATAACTCTAACTTTAATCCTAACCCGGAACTTAACCACTAACCCTTATTCTAATCCTAAAACTATCCCTAACCCTAAGCATAAACCTAAACCTAACACTAAGACTAACACTATCTGTAACACCTAACTCCTAACCCTAACCCTATTCCTAACTCTAAAACTAAGCCTAAATCTAAACATAACCCTGACCCTAAACCTAATCGTAGCCCTAACCCTAACCCTAAACCAAAGCCTAACCCTAACACTCTTCCTAACACCTAACCTCTAACCCTCACCCTAATCATAAACCTAACCCTATCCCTAACCCTAACATTAAACAAATCTTAACCCTAAACTCTAACCCTAACCCTAACCTTAACGCTAACACTTACCATAAACCCTAACTCTAAACCTAACACTATCGCTAACCATAAACCTAACCGTAAAACTAACGCTAACCCTAACCATATTCCTAACACCTAACGCCTAACCCTAAAGCTAAACCTAACCCTAAAACTAACACTAAAACTAATCATAAAACTAACCCTAACCCTAACCCTTACCTTAAAGCTAAAGGTAACCCTAACACTAACCGTAATCCGAAGCAAAATCTTAACCCTCTCCCTAACCCCTAACCCCTAACCCTAACCCTAACACTAACCCTAAACCTAACCGTAAGCATAATCCTAAACGTACCATTAACCCTAACTTCTAAACCTAACCCTAACTCTAAACCTAACCATAACCCTAACCCTAAACCTAACATTAATCCTTTACACTAACCATAACTCTACTCCTTCAACTAACCCACAGCCTGACTGTAATACCTAAATCTAACCCTAACCATAACCATGTCGCTAACACCTAACCGCTAACCCTAACCCTAACCCTTACCTTAAAGCTAATTGTAACCCTAACACTAACTGTAATCCGAAGCAAAATCTTAACCCTCTCCCTAACCCCTAAACCTAACCCTAACACTAACCCTAAACCTAACCATAAGCATAATCCTAACTGTACAATTAACCCTAACTTCTAAACCTAACCCTAACCCTAAACCTAACCATAACCCTAACCCTAAACCTAACATTAATCCCTTACCCTAACCATAACTCTACTCCTTAAACTAACCCAAAGCCTGACTGTAATATCTAAATCTAACACTAACCCTAACCATGTCGCTAACACCTAACCCATAACCCTAACCCTAACCCTACCTCTAAATCTAACCCTAGCCCTAAATCTAACACTAACAAGACCTCTAACCCTAATCCTAAACCTAATCGTAACTCAAAACTTAACCGTAACCAGGAGCCTAACAATAACCCTCTCTCTAACACCTAACCTCTAACTCTAACCCTAAAGCTAGCCTTAACCCTAATTTAAATGTAACCCTAACCCTAACCCTACTGCAACCATAAATTGTAATCCTAAACCTAACCCTAACACTAACCTTAAGCCTAAACCTAATCCTAAACCTAAACTTAAACTCTAACACTAAACCTAAACCTAACCCTAACACTAACCCTAACCCAAACACTATACCTAAACCTAAACCTTACCCTAAACTTAACCCTAACCCTAACCCTAACCCTAACCCTAACCATAATGCTAACACTATCCCTGATACCTAACAATTATCCTAATCCTAACCCGAAGCCTAATCATAACACTCTTCCTAACACTTAACACCTAAAACTAAACCTAACTGTAACCTTAACCCTAAACCTAAATCTAACACTAAATTCTAATCCTAACATTAAAAAGAACCCTGATCCTAAACATAACCCTAACACTAAAATTTAACCCTAAACCTAACCCTAACCCTAACACTAATCCTAAACCTAACCCTAATCCTAAACTCTAACCCTAACCCTAACACTAAGCCTAAAAATAATCATAAATCTAATAGTAAACCTAACATTAATCCCTAACCATAAGCCTAAACCTAGCCCTTAAACTAACCGTAACACTGAACGTAACCTAACTCAAACCCTAACCCTAAACCTACCCTAACACTATCCCTAAACCTAACCCTACCATAAACCTTACCCTAAAGCTTGCTTCTAACCCTACCCTAACCCTGACCCTAACCACATCCCTAACCTTAAACATAACCTCTAACACGAACACTAATCCTAAAACTATCCCGAAATTTAACACTAAACATAACACTAAACCTAAATTCTAACCCTAAACCTAACCCTAACCCTAAACCTCTATCTAACACTAACCAAAACCCTACCCGTAACTCTAACAGTAACCCTAACCCTAACACTATCCCTAACCCTAACCCTAACCCTAACCCTAACCCTAACCCTAACACTAACCCTGACCATGACCCCAAACCCTAAGCCGAACACTACCCCAAATGCTAACACTAAACATAGGCCTAACTCTAACCTGAACTGTAACCCTAACCATAATATTAACGCTAACCCTAAATTCTAATTCTAAACCTAACCTTAACCCTATCCCTAACCCTAACCCTAAACCTAAATTTAACCCTAAACTCTAACCCTAAACCTAAACCTAACCCTAACCCTAAAGTCTAAACTTAACACTAACCTCTAACTCCAGCCGTAACCTTAAGCCTAACCCTAAAACTTAAACAAACCCTAACCCTAATCTCTAAACCTAAACCTAACACTAAATCTAACTTCTAAACCTAACCCTAACCATAATCCAAAACGTGAACCTAACCCTTATCATAACCCTAACCATAACCCTAACCGTAACCCAAAGCCTAATCGTAACACAATTCCTAACTCTAAAGCTAAACCTAAACCTAAACCTAATGCTAACCCTAACCCTAAACCTAAACCTAACTCTAAACCTAACCCTAACCCTAAACTTAACCCTAACACTAACCTCTAAACATAACCCTAACCCTAACCATAACCGTAACCCTAAACCTAAGCTTTAACCTTAACCCTAACAGGAACCCTAACCATAATCTCTAAGCCTAGCCCTAACCATAACCCTAAACCCAAAGTCTAACACTGAACCTAATGCTAATATCTACCAATAAGCCTAAACCTAATCCTAAACCTAACTCTAACTCTAACCTTAAACATAACCCTAACCCTAACTCTATCTGTAAACCGAAACCAAACCGTAAGCCTAACCCTCAACCCTAACCCAAAACCTAACCCTCACCATATCCCTAAACATATCCCTAACAGCTAACTCCTAACCCTAAGCCTAAACCCAACCCTAAACCTAACCGTAAACCTAACTCTGATCTTAATATTAACCCTTACTCTAACCCTAAACCTAAACCTAATGGTAACACTAACACAAACAGTAACCCGAAGCCTAACCCTAACCCACTCCTTAAACCTAACAGTTAACCCTAACCCTAAACTAACCCTAACAAAGCCCTAAACCTAACCCTATCCTAACCCTCGCCCGAACACATAACCCCTAACCCTAAACTGTAACACTAAACATAACACTAAACGTAATCCTAACTGTAATCATAACCTTAACCCTACATCTAATCCTAACTTCTAATCCTAACCCTAATGTTAACCCTAACCATAACCACAAACTCTAACCCTAACCCTAACCTTAAACCTAAAGCTTACTTCTAAACATATCCCTAAGCCTAACCCTAACCCTAACCCAAACATGTTCCCTTAAACTAACACTAACTCTCACAGTAATACCTAGACCTAACCCTAACCCTAACCTACCATAACCCTAACGTTATCTCTAATCCTACCCCTAAAAGTAACACTGACACATACCTATAACCCTAACCCTAACCCTAAATCTAACACTAATCTTAACCTTTAACCGTAACCCTAACACTAAACTATTCCTAGCACTAACCCTAAACCTAACTCTAAACCCAAATGCTAAACCTAACTCTGAACCCAAATTCTAAACCTAACCCTAACACTAACCATAACCCTAAACCTCAACCTAACCATAAACCTAACCATAACCCTAACCCTAACACTAACCATAACCAAAAGACTAACCGAAACCATATCCCTAACCCTAACACTAACACTAATCCTAAACCTAACCCTAAACCAAACCCTAACACATACCTCTATCGCTAAACCTAACCCTAATCCTAACTCTAATACTAACCTTAACCTCTAACTTTAACCCTAACACTAACCCTAACACTAACCATAAAACTAAACCTAACCATAACCCTATACCTAACCCCAAGCCTAACCCTAACTTCTAACCCTAACCCTAACCCTAACCCTAAACCTCAACCTAATGCTAAACATAACCATAACCCTAACCCTAACCATAAACATAACCCAAAGACTAACCATAACCATATCCCTAACACTAACACTAATCCTAAACCTAACCCTAACACATACCTCTAACCCTAACCCTAAACCTAATCCTAAATCAAATCCTAACCTTAACCTCTAACCCTAACACTAACCCTAACCCTAAACCTAACCCTAACCCTAACCCTATTGCTAAACCTAACCCTAATACTAACCATAACTTCTAACTCTAACCCTAACCCTAAACCTCAGCCTAAACCTAAACCTAACCATTACCCAAAGCCTAACTGTAACCCTATCCCTAACCCTAACCCTAACCCTAATCCTAAACCTAACCCTAAACCTAACCATAACCCTAACACTAATCCTAACCCTAACCCTAACCATAAACTCTAACCCTAACCCTAAACCTAACACTAACCTATTGCTAACCATAACACTAAAATTAACACTAAACCTAACTTTTAACATTAACCTAACCCTAACCCTGTCTAAAACTAAACCTAACTCTAAACCTAACACTAACACTAACCCTAACCCATACCTCTAACCCTAACCCTAACCCTAACCCTAAAACTAACCCTAAATTTAACCCTAACACTAGCCCTAACCCTAACTACAACCTTATCCCTAACACCTAAACCCTAAACCTAACATTAACCCTAATCCTAAAACTAAACTTAAATCTAAAGCAAACGCTAACACTAACCCTAACAGTAACCCTAATCTAATCATAACCCTAACCCTAAACGTAAACCGAAGCCTAACCCTAACACGATCCCTAACACCTAACCCATAAATCTAACCCTAAACCTAACCCTAATCGTAATCCAAGCCCTAAAACTAAACCTAATCTCACCCCTAACACCAACTCTAACACAAACCTAACAATTACCCTTAACTCTAACCCTAACCCTAACACTAACACTAACCATAACTGTAATCCTAACCCTAAAACTAACCCTAAAACTGACCGTAATACCTAACCGGAACCCTAACAATAAACCTACAATAACCATATCCCTAACACTAACCCAACCCCTAAACCTAACCTTAAAGCTTACTTCTAACCCTACCCTAACCCTGACACTAACCACAACCCTAAACCTTAACCCTAACCTATAAAACTAACCCTAACCCTAGAACTATCCCTAACACTAACCCTAAACCTAACACTAAACGTAAATCCTTATCCTAACCCTAAACCTAACCTTAAATCTAAATCTAACACTTCCCCTAACCATAACACTGCCATAACCCTAACCATAAACAAATCCTATCTGTAACATTAACCCTAAACCTAACCCAAAACCTAATCCTAACCCTAACCCTAACCCTAACACTAACCCTGGCCCTAAACCCTAACCCTAAACATAACCCAAACACTAACCCTAAACCTAGAACTAACCCTAACCCGAAATGTAACCCTAACTCTAACATTAAACCTAACTTTAAATTCTAATCCTAAACCGAACCTTAACCCTAAACCTAACCCTAACCCTGAACTCTAACCCTAAAACTAACCCTAACCCTAACACAAACCCTAAGCCTAACCCTAACCCTTAACCTAACCCTAACACTAAAATCTAACCCTAATCCTAATGAGAACCGTAACATAACTCTAAAAATAAACCTAAATCTAAACCTAACATTAATCCCTAACCCTAATCATAACCCTACCACATAAACTAACACTAACACTAACCATAATACATAACAATAACCCTAACCCTAAACCTACAATGACACTAATCCTAACCCTAAACCAACCCCTAAACCTAACTCTAAACACATACCTCTAACCCTAACACTAACCCTAACTCTAACCCAGCCCAAACCCTAAACATAACACTAATCCTAAACATAACCCTAACCCTAACCATAACACTAACCCATACATCTAACCCTAAACCTAACACTAACCCTAACGTTAACCCCAAACCTAACCCTAAACTCTAACCCTAATGCTAACCTTAACCCTAACCCTAAACCTCAATCTAACCCTAACCCTTACGCGAAACATAAACCTAACCCTAACCCTAACCCTAATTCTAACTCTAACCCTAAACCAGCCCTAACACTAATCCTAAACCTAAACCTAAACCTCAACCTAACCCTAACCCTAATCATAACATTAACCCTAACACTAACCCTAACCATAAACCCTAACCATAAACATAACCCTAACCCTAAAACTAATCGTAAACCTAACCCAAAACCTAACCCTTATCCTAAACTCTAACCCTAAACCTAACACTAACGCTTAATCTAACCCTAACCACTAAACATAACCCTAACCCCAAACTTAACCCTAACTCTAACCCTAAACCTAACCCTAAACTCTATCCATAACACTAACCCTAAACCTAAACCTAACCCTTAACCTAAACATAACCCTAATTCTATACATAACACTAAACCCCTAACCCTAACCCTAACCCTAACTGTAACCCTAACATTAACCTCTAACCCTAACCCTAACCCTAAACATAACCCGAAGCCTAACTGTAACCCAATCACTAACACTAACACTAACCCTAATCCTAACCCTACCATTAAACCTAACCCTGACCCATACCTCTAACCTTAATCCTAACCCTATCATTAACGCTAACCCTAATCCAAACCGCTAACCCTAAACCTAACAATAACCCTAACCTTAACCCTAACCCTAACCATTTCCATAACACCTAACCCCTAAGCCTAACCCTAACATTAATTCTAACAGTAACACTAACCCTAACATTAACCCTAAACCTAAACCTAAGTTTTAACCCTAACCCTAATATTAACATTAACCATAACCTCTAAGCTTAAACCTAACCCTAAACCTAAACACAAACTCTAACACTAAACCTAATGCTGACCTCTAACCGTAACCCTAAGCCTAACCTTAACACTAACTCTAACCCTAAACCTAATAAAATTTGTCCATAACATTAACCCTAAACCTAATTCTAATCCTAACAGTAACCCTAACCCTAATCCTAAAATCGAACCTTAACTCTAACTCTAACTCTAACTCTAACCCTAACCCCAACACTACCACTAAACTAACTTCTAACCCTAATACTAACCCTAAAACTGAAACTAAATTTAACCCTAACCCTATCTCTAACACTAACCCTAAACTTAACCCTAAACCCTAACCCTAAACCTAACTGGATTCCTAGCCCTAACCCTAACGGTAAACCTAACCCTTACTCTAAACCTAAGGCTAACACTAACCCTATCCCTAATGCCAAACCCCAAACGTAACCATAAACCTAACCCAAAACTAAACACTAAACCTAACCCTAATGCTAACCCTAAGCCTAACCCTAAACCTAATCGTAACCCTAACGCTAAACATAAGCAGAAGTCTACTCTTAATCCTCTCCCTAACACCTAATCTATAACCCTAACCATAACACTAACCATAACCCTAACTTTAACCATAAACCTAACTCTACCCCTAACCCTTACTTCTAATCCTAACCCTAACCCAAACCCAAACCCAAACCCTAATCCTTACCATAACCATAACCCTAAACCTAACATTAATCCCTAACCCTAACCCTACCACTTAAACTAACCCTAAACCTGACTGTAATACCTAACCGTAACACTGACCCTAACCCTAGCGTAATCCTAACACTAAACCTAACACTAACCATAACCCTAACACATACCTCTAACCCTTACCTTAACACTAACCCTAATCCTAACCCTCACCCTAACCAAAACCTAAGCTTTAACGATAACCCTAATACTGAGCCTAACCATAAACTCTAAGCCTAACCCTAGCCCTAGAGTAAAACCAAACTCTAACACTAAACCTAAACCCAAACTCTAACCATAACCCTAACACTAATCCTAACGCTAATTCTAACACTAAACCTAAACCTAAAGCCGAACCTTAACCCTAAAACTAACCATAACCCAAAAAATAACCATAAGCCTAACTCTAACCCTAACCCTTAAACAAAACATAACCCTAATCCTATACGTAACTATAAACCCCTAACCTTAACCCTAAACCTAACCCTAAAACTAACAGTAAACCTAACCCTAACACTAACCCTAACCCTAACACTAGCCCTATACCTAATCATAACGCTAAAATTAATTGTAACCCAAAGCCTAACCCGAAGACTCTCCCTAACACATAAACCCTAAACCTAACCCTAACACTAAACCTAACACTAACCCTAAACCTAACCATAAGTTTAACCCTAACCATAACCCTAAACCTAAGTTTTAACCCTAAACCTAACCCTAAACTTAACCATAACATCTAAGCCTAACCCTAACCCTAACCCTAAAACCAACTCTAACCCTAAACCTAACGCTAACCTCTAAACATAGCACTAACCCTAACCTTAACCCTATCCTCTAACTGTAACACTAACACTAAAACTAACCCTAACCCTAAAATATAACTCTAACCTTAATTATATCACTAAACCTAGCCCTAACCTTAACACTAAACCAACTTCTAAACCTAAAAGTAACCCTAATCCTAAAACTAAAAGTAACCTTAACCCTAAACCTAACCCTAACACTAAACCTAACCCTAACACTAACCCTAACCGTAATCATAACCCAAACCCTACCCATAAGCCTAACTTCTAATCCTAACCCTAACATTAACCCTAAACCTAACGCTAACGCTAAGCCTAAACTCTAACCCTAGCCCTAACCCTAAAATTAAAGCTAAATTCTAAACATAAACGTAAGCCTAACCCTCACCCTGACCCGACCCTAAACCTTAAACTAACACTAACCCTGACAGTAATATCTAGACCTAACCCTAACCTAAACCTACCCTAACCCTATCCCCTAACTCTAACCCTACCCCTAAACCTAACACTAACCCATACTTCTAACCATAACCTTAAAACTAACCCTCACTCTAACCCTAACATTACCCTCTAACCCTAACCCTAACCCTAAACATAACACAAAGCCTAACCGTAACCCTATCACTAACACTAACACTAACCCTAATCCTAACCCTAACCCTAACCCTAACCCATACCTCTAAACCTAACCCTAACCCTAATCCTAACCTGAAACTCTAACCCTAACCCTAACTTATCCCTAACCCTAACCCTAAAACTAACACGAAACCTAACTTTGAACCCTAAACCTAATCCTAAGCCTAAAACTAAACCTAACTCTAATCCTAACCCTAAACCCATCCCTAACCATACCTCTAACCCTAACCCTAACCCTATCACTAACCCTAAGCCTAACCCTAACACTAACCATAACACGATTCCATACATCTAACTGTAAACCTAACCCTAACCCTAACCATAACCCTAACCCTAACCATTTCCATAACACCTAACCCCTAAGCCTAACTCTAACACTAATCCTAACAGTAACCCTAACCCTAACACTAACCCTAAACTTAAACCTAAGTTTTAACCCTAACCCTAACATTAACATTAACCATAACCTCTAAGCATAAACCTAACCCTAATCTTAACCCAAACTCTAAGACTAAACCTAATGCTGACCTCTAACCATAACCCTAAGCCTAACATTAACACTAAATCTAACTTTAAACCGAACCCTAAACTTTATCCGTAACACTAACCCTAAACCTAACCCTAACCCTAACAGTAACCCTAACCTTAACACTAACATCTAACCCTAAATCTAACTCTAACTCTAAATCTAACCCTAACCCCAACACTAACACTAAATTAACTTCTAACCCTAAAACTAACCCTAACACTAAACCTAAATTTAACCCTAACCCTATCCCTAAACCTAACCCTAAACCCTAAAACTAAACCTAACACGATTCCTAGCCCTAACCCTAACGGTAAAGCTAATCCTTACTCTAAACCTAAGGCTAACCCTAACCCTATCCCTAATACCAAACCACAACCCTAACCATAAACCTAACTCTAAAACAAACACTAAAACTAACCCTAACCCTAAGCCTAACCCTAACCCTAAACCTAATCGTAACCGTAATGCAAACCGTAAACCAAAGTCTAATTTTAATCCTCTCCTTAACATGTAACCCCTAATCCTAACCATAACACTAACCCTACTAACCCCTAACACATACTTCTAATCCTAAATCTAAACCTAACCCTAACCCAAACCCTACACCTAACCATAACCATAACCATAACCCTAAACCTAATATTAATCCCTAACCCTAACCCTACCACTTAAACTAACCCTAAACCTGACTGTAATACCTAACCCTAACACTAACCTTAACCATAGCATAACCATAACACCTAACCTAACCCTAACCATAACCCTAAACCATACCTCTAACCCTTACCCTAACACTAACCCTAATCCTGACCCTCACCCTAACCCAAAACCTAAGCTTTAACAATAACCCTAATACTAAGCCTAACCATAAACTCTAAGCCTAACCCTAACCCTAACAGTAAAACCAAACTCTAACACTAAACCTAAACACTAACCTTAACCCTAACACTAATCTTAACGTTAACCCTAACCCTAACCCTAACCCTAAAGGTAAACGTAAACCCTAACCCTAACCCTAACCCTAAACCCTAACCCTAAAAGTAAAGCCTAACCTTAACCCTAAAACTAACCATAACCCAAAAACTAACCATAAATCTAACTCTAACCCTAACCCTTAACCTAAACATAACCATAATCCTATCCGTAACACTAAACCCCTAACCCTAACCCTAAAACTAACAGTAAACCTAACCCTAACACTAACCCTAACCCTAAACCAAATCATAACCCTAAAATTAACTGTAACCCAAAGCCTAACCCTAAGACTCTCCCTAACACCTAACCCCTAAACCTAACACTAACACTACACCTAAAACTAACCCTAACCCTAACCGTAAGTTTAACCCTAACCATAACCCTAAACCTAAGTTTTAACCCTAAACCTAACCCTAAACTTAACCATAACATCTAAGTCTAACCCTAACCCTAACCCTAAAACCAACTCTAACCCTAAACCTAACGCTAACCTCTAACCATAGCACTAACCCTAACCTTAACCCTATCCTCTAACCATAACACTAACCCTAAACCTAACCCAAACCCTAACCCTAAAATATAACCCTAACCCTAATTCTATCGCTAAACATAACCGTAACCCTAACATTAACACTAAACCAACTTCTAAACCTAAAAGTAATCCTAACCCTAAACCTAACCCTAACACTAACCCTAATCCTAACACTAACCCTAACCGTAATCATAACCCTAACCCTAACTTCTAATCCTAACCCTAATGTTAACCCTAAACCTATCCCTAACCCTAACCCTAAGCCTAAACTCTAACACTAACCCTAACCCTAAAACTAAAGCTAACTTCTAAACATAACCCTAAGCCTAACCCTCAACCTAACCCGAGCCCTAACCCTTAAACTAACACTAAACCTGACAGTAATATCTAGCCCTAATCCTAATCCTAAACCTACCATAACCCTAACCCTAACTCTAACCCAACCCCTAAACCTAACCCTAACCCATGCTTCTAACAATAACCCTAACCCTAACGCTAACTGTAACCCTAACATTAACTTCTAACCCTAACCCTAAACATAACCCAAAGCCTAAACGTAACCCTATCACTAACACTAACACTAACCCTAATCCTAACACTACCTCTAAACCTAACCCTAACCCATACCTCTAACCTTAACGCTAATCCTAATTCTAACTCCAATTCTAACCTTATCCTCTAATGCTAACCCTAACCTTAACCTATCCCTATCCCTAACCCAAAAACTAACACTAAACCTAACTTTGAACCCTAAACCTAATCCTAAGCCTAAAACTAAACCTAACTCTAATCCTAAGCCTAACCCTAACCCATAACTCTAACCCTAACCCTAACCGTATCACTAACTCTAAGCCTAACCCTAACACTAACCCTAACCCTAGTCAACATCTCTAACCCTAAAACTAACCCTAACCCTAACCTTAACCCGAACCATAACCCTTTCCCTAACGCCTAATCCTAAAACTAATCCTTACAGTAACACTAACACTAACACTAACCCTAAACCTAAACCTAACACTTAACCCAAACCCTAACATTAACATTAACTATAACCTCTAAACTTAAACCTAACCCTAAACCTAAACACAAACTCCAACACTAAACCTAATGCTGACCTCTAACCGTAACCCTAAGCCTATCCTTAACACTAATTCTAACTCTAAACCTAACCCTAAATTTATCTGTAACACTGACACTAAACCTAACCCTAACCCTAATAGTAACGCTAACACTAACCCTAACATCTAACCCTAACCCTAACTCTAACTCAAACCCTAACCCCAACACTAACACTAAACTAACTATTAACCATAAAACTAACGCTAAAAATAAACCTAAATTTAACCCTAATTCTATCCCTAACCCTACCCCTAAACCTAACCCTAAACCCTAACACTAAACCTAACAAGATTCCTAGCCCTAACCCTAACGATAAAGCTAACCATTACTCTAAACCTAAGGCTAACCCTAAACCTATCACTAACACCAAACCCCAACCATAACCATAAACCTAATCCTAAAACAAACACTAAATCTAACCCTAACCCTAACTCTAAGCCTAGCCCTAAACCTAATCGTAACCCTAACGCTAACCATAAGCCGAAGACTAATCTTAGTCCTCTCCCTAACACCTAACCCCTAACCCTGACCCTAACACTAACCCTAACCCTAACTGTAACCATAAACTTAACCCTACCCCTAACACTTACTTCTAATCCTAACCCTAACCCTAACTCTAACCATAACCATAACCATAACCCTAAACCTAACATTAATCCATAACCCTAAATCTAACACTAACTGTACCCCGTAAACTAAATGTAAACCTGACTGTAATACCTAACCTTAACCCTAGCATAACCCTAAGCCTAACCCTAAACACTAAATCCCTAACCCTAACCCTAAACATTACCCTAAAACTAAGAGTAAACCTAACACTAACAATAACCCTAACCCTAACCCCTAAACCTAAAACTAACAATAACCCTAAAACTAACCGTAAACCTAACCTTAAACCTAACCCTTACCCTAAACTCTACTCCTAAACCTAACACTAGCCCTAACCTCTAACCATAAACCTAACCCTAAACTTAACCCAAACTCTAACCCTAAACCTAACCCTAACCCTAATGCTAACGTTAACATCTAACCCTAAACCTAACTCTATCTCTAACCCTAACCCTAACCCTAAACCTAAACCTAAACCTAACCCTAAACCTAACCCTAAAATTAACACAATTCCTAACACTAACCCTAACCATAAACCTTACACTTAACCTAAACCTAATCCTAAACCTAAACCTAACCCTATCCCTAACACCAAACCCAAACCTTAACCATGAACCTAAACCTAAAAGTAACACTAAACCTAACCCTAACCCTAACCCTAAGCCTAACCCTAAACCTAATCGTAACCCTAATGCTAACCGTAAGCCGAAGTCTAATGTTAATCCTCTCCCTAACACCTAACCCCTAATCCTAACCCTAACACTAACCCCTAACACTAACCATACTAACCCCTAACACTTACTTCTAATCGTAAACCTAACCCTAACCCTAACCCAAAACCTAACCGTAACCATAACCATAACCATAAACCTAAACCTAACATTAATCCCTAACCCTAACCCTATCCCTTAAACTAACCCTAAACCTGACTGTAATACCTAACCCTAACACTAACCCTAAAACTAGCATAACCCTAACACTAACTCTAACCCTAACCATAACCCTAACACATACCTCTAACCCTTACTGTAACACTAACCCTAACACTAACCCTAATCCTGACCCTCACCCTATTCAAAACATAAGCGTTAACGATAACCCTAATACTAAGCCTAACCATAAACTCTAAGACTAACCCTAACCCTAACAGTAAAACCAAACTCTAACACTAAACCTAAACCTAAACTCTAACCATAACCCTAACCCTAATGCTAACCCTAACCCTAACCCTAAACCTAAAGCCTAACCTTAACACTAAAACTAACCATAACCCTAAAACTAACCGTAAACCTAACTCTAACCCTAACTCTTACTATTCTTTTCTTTTTTTTAAATTGTATTTAAGGAAAAAAAAAAGGAAGAGAAAGGGTACAAGTTATACAGAATACAGAAAAAAAATAAACATTATGAATAACACTAACACTTGACCTAAACATAACCCTAATTCTATCCGTAACACTAAACCCCTAACCCTAACCCTAACCCTAAACCTAAAACTAACAGTAAACCTAACCCTAACACTAAACCTAAACCTAACCCTAAAGCTAATCATAACCCTAACAGTAACTGTAATCCAAAGCCTAACCCTAAGCCTCTCCCTAACACGTAACCCCTAAACCTAACCCTAACACTAAACCTAACACTAACCCTAACCCTAACCGTAACTCGAACACTAACCCTAACCCTAAACCTAAGTTTTAACCCTAAAGTGAACCCTAAACTTAACTATAACATCTAAGCCTAACCCTAACCCTAACCCTAAACCCAACTCTAACCCTAAACCTAACGCTAACCTCTAAACATAAACCTAACCCTAACCTTAAACCTATCCTCTAACCATAACACTAACCCTAACACAAACCCTAAAATATAACCCTAACCCTAATTCTAACTCTAAACTTAACCCTAACCGTAACCTTAACACTAAACCAACTTCTAAACTTAAAGTAACCCTAACTCTAAACCTTAAGGTAAACCTAAACCTAAAATTAACCCTAACCCTAACCCTAATCCTAACAATAACACTAACCATAATCATAACCCTAACCCTAACCCTAAACCTAACTTCTAACCCTAACCCTAATATTAACCCGAAACCTAATCCTAACCCTAAGCCTAAACTCTAACCCTAACCATAAACCTAACTTCTAACCCCAGCCCTAATATTAACCCGAAACCTAATCCTAACCCTAAGCCTAAAGTCTAACCCTAACCCTAATCCTAAACCTAAAGCTAACCTCTAAACATAACCCTAAGCCTAACCCTCACCCTAACCCGAACCCTAACACTTAAACTAACACTTACCCTGATAGTAATATCTAGCCTTAACCCTAAACCTAAACCTACCATAACTGTAACCCTAATTCTAACCCTACCCGTAAACCTAACCCTAACACATACTTCTAACCATAACCCTAAACTTAACCCTAAATCTAACCCTAACAATTAACCTCTAACCCTTACCCTAAAACTAACCATAATCCAAAGCCTAACCATAACGCTGTCCCTAACACTAACACTAAACCTAATCCTAACCCTACCCCTAATCCTAACCCTAACCCATACCCCTAACCCTAACCTTAACCCTAACCCTAATCCTAACCTTAAACTCTAACCCTAACCCTAACCATAACCTATTCCTCACCTTAACCCTAAAACTAACACTAAACCTAACTTTGAACCTTAAACCTAATACTAAGCCTAAACTAAACCTAACTATAACACTAACCCTAAACCTAACCATTAACAATACCTCTAACCCTAACCCTAAACCTAACCCTATCACTAACCCTAAGCCTAAACCTAACACTAACCATAACCCTAACCCTAATCCATACTTCTAACGCTAAACCTAACCCTAACCCTAACCCTAATCCTAACCTGAAACTCTAACCCTAACCCTAACCCTAACTTATCCCTAACCCTAACCCTAAAACTAACACGAAACCTAACTTTGAACCCTAAACCTAATCCTAAGCCTAAAACTAAACCTAACTCTAATCCTAACCCTAAACCCATCCCTAACCATACCTCTAACCCTAACCCTAACCCTATCACTAACCCTAAGCCTAACCCTAACACTAACCATAACACGATTCCATACATCTAACCGTAAACCTAACCCTAACCCTAACCATAACCCTAACCCTAACCATTTCCATAACACCTAACCCCTAAGCCTAACTCTAACACTAATCCTAACAGTAACCCTAACCCTAACACTAACCCTAAACCTAAACCTAAATTTTAACCCTAACCCTAACATTAACCTAATCCATAACCTCTAAGGTTAAACCTAACCCTATACCTAAACCCAAACTCTAACACTAAACCTAATGCTGACCTCTAACCGTAACTCTAAGCCTAACCTTAACACTAACTCTAACCCCAAAACTAACCCTAAACTTTATCCCTAACACTAACGCTAAACCTAACGATAACCCTAACCCTAACACTAACATCTAACCCTAACCCTAACTCTAACTCTAACCCTAACACCAACACTAACACTAAACTAACTTCTAACCCTAAAACTAACCCTAACCCTAAACCTAAATTTAAGCCTAACCCTATCCCTAACCCTATCCCTAACCCTAACCCTAAACCTAACCCTAAACCTTAACCCTAAACCTAACACAATTCCTAGCCCTAACCTAAATGGTAAAGACAAATCTTACTCTAAACCTATGGCTATTCCTAACCCTATCCCTAATACCAAACACCAACCCTAACCATAAACCTAACCCTAAAACAAACACTAAACCTATCCCTAACACTAACCCTAGGCCTAACCCTAAATCTAATCATAACCCTAACGCTAACCATAAGCTGAAGTATATTTTAAATCCTCTCCCTAACACCTAACCACTAACCCTAACCCTAACACTAACCCTAACCCTAACCATAAACATAACCATAACCCTAAACCTAACATTAATCCCTAAACCTAAATCTAAACCTAACACTAACCCTTAAACTAACCCTAAACCTGATTGTAATACCTAACCCTAAACCTAAACCTAGCATAACCCTAAGCCTTACCCTAACCCTAACCCTATCCATAACCCTAACCCATATCTCTAACCCTTACACTAACACTAACCCTAACACTAACCCAAATCTTAACCCTCACCCTAACCCTAACCCTAACCAGAACCCTAACCCTAAAGCCTAACCCAAACCCTAAAACTAATCGTAAACCTAACACTAACCCTAACTATAAACCTAACCCTAAACCTAACCCTAAACTAATCCTATCCCTAACACTAAACACCTAAACCTAACCCTAAAACTAAAAGTAAACCTAACCCTAACAATTACCCTAACCCTAACCCTAAACCTAATCATAACCCTAACACTAACTGCAACCCAAAGCCTAACCGTAAGCCTCTCCCTAACACCAAACAGCTAAACCTAAACCTAACAATAAACGTAAAACTAACCTTAACCCTAACGGTAAATCTAACCCTAACCCTTACACTAAACCTAAGTTTTAAACCTAACCTTAACCATAACATCTAAGCCTAACCCTAACCCTAAAACTAAACCCAACTCTAACCCTAAACCTAACGTTAATCTCTAACCATAACCCTAACCCTAATCTTAACCCTAAACTCTAACAGTAACAATAACCCTAACCCTAAATTATAACCCTAACCCTAATTTTAACTCTAACCCTAACCGTATCCCTAACCTTAACACTAAATCAAATTCTACCCCTAATAGGAACCCTAACCCTAAACCTAAACGTAACCATAACCCTAAATCTAACCCTGACTGACCCTAATCCTAACCCTAACTGTAATCATAACCCTAACCCTAACTTCTAATCCTAACCCTAACGTTAACCCTAAACCTAACCCTAACTCTAAGCCTAAACTCTAACCATAACCCTAAACCTAAACCAAAAGGTAACCTCTAAACATAACCCTAAGCCTAACCCTCACCCTAACCCTAACCCTAAACCTTAAACTAACACTAACCCTGACAGTAATATCTAGCCCTAACCCTAACCCTAAACCTACAATAACACTAACCCTAACTCAAACACTACCCCTAAACCTAAACCTCACCCATACTTCTAACCATATCCAGAACACTAACCATGACTCAAACCCTAACATTAACTTCTAACCCTAACCCTAACCATAATCATAACCCAAAGCCTAATTGTAACCGTATCCCTAACACTAGCCCTAATCCTAACCCTAACCCTAAACCTAACACTAACCCATACCTCTAACCCTAACCCTAACCCTAACCCTATTCCTAATCCTAATTCTAACCTTAACATCTAATCCTAACCCTAACCCTAACCTATCCCTAACCCTACCCTAAAATTAAAACTAAAATTAACTTTGAACCCTAAACCTAAACCTAAGCCTAAAACTAAGCCTAACTCTAAACCTAACCTTAACCATATCCCTAACCCATACCTCTAAACCTATCCCTAACCCATACCTTAACCCTAACCCTAACACTAACACTAACCCTAAGCCTAACACTAACACTAACCCTAACCCTAACACTAACACTAACCCTAAGCCTAAACATAAGATTTAACCCTAACCATAACAACTAACACTAACCCTAAACCTAAAATCAACTCTAACCCTAAACCTAATGCTAACCTGTAACCATAACCCTAACCCTAACTTTAACCATAACCTCTAACTGTAACGCTAATCCTACCCCTAACCCTAACCCTAAAACTGACCCTAAAATCTAACCCTAACCCTAACTCTAACTCTAACTATAATCTTAATTGTAACACTAACACTAAAGTAACTTCTAACTGTAACTGAAACCCTAACGCTAAAGCTAAACCGAACCCTAGCCATAAACCTAACCCAAACACTAACCCTAACCCTAACACTAACCGTAACCGTAATCATAACCCTAACCTTACCCATAAACTTAATTTCTAATCCTAACCCTAACGTTAACCCTAACCCTAACCCTAACCCTAATCCTAACCTTAACCTCTAACCCTAACCCTAATGCTAACACTAACCTATTCCTAACCCTAATCCTAAAACTAACACTAAACCTAACTTTTAACGCTTAACTTAACCCAACCCTAAGCCTAAAACTAAACCGAAGTCTAAACCTAAACCTAACACTAACCCTAACCCTAACCCTAACTCTAACACTAAACTTAATACTAACATTAACTCTAACACAAACCATAACCCTAACTACAACCTTATTTCTAACAACTAACCCCTAAACCTAAACCTAACCATAAAACTAAACATAAATCTAATGCAGACGCTAACACTAACCCTAACACTACTCCTAACCTAATCGTAACCCTAAACCTAAAAGTAACCTGAAGCCTAACCCTAAAACTATCCCTAACACCTAAGCTCTAAATCTAACCCTAAACCTAACCATAATCCTAATCCAAGCCCTAACCGTAACCCTAGTCCTAAATCTTATCCTAACCCTAACACAAACCTAACCCTAACCCTAAAATCTAACCCTAACCCTAACACTAAACCTAACCCTAACCATAAACATAAACCTAACCCTAAACCTAACATTAATCCCTAACCCTAGCCCTAACACTATGCGTTAAACTAATGCTAAGAGTGACCATAATACGGAACCCTAACCCTAACCATAAACCTAACATAACACTAACCCTAACCCAAACCCTACCTCTAAACCTAACACTAACCCATAACTCTAAACCTAACCCTAACCCTAAACGTAATCCTCACCCTAACCTTAACCCTGACCCACTCCTCTAAAACTAAACCTAACCCTATCCCTAACATTCAACCTAACCCTAAACCTTTCCCTAACACCTAACACCTAACTCTAACCCTAACCCTAACCCTAACCCATATGTAAACCTAAGTTTTAACCCTAACCGTAATACTAACCTTAACCATAACCTCTAAGCCTAAACCTAACCCTAAAGGTGAACACAAAAAATAACCCTAAACATAACGATAGCCTCTAACCATAACCATATCCCTAATCTTAACACTAACTCTAACCCTAAAACTAACCCTAAAGTATATCTGTAAAACTAAATTTAAAACTAACCCTAACCCTAATGGTAACCCTAACCCTAAACCTAACCCTAACATCTAAAGCTACCCCTAACTCTAACTGTAACCCTAACCCTAAATGTAACCATAAACCTAGCCCTAACTAACCCTAACTTCTAATCCTAACCCTAAACCTAAGCCTAAACCAAACCCTAACCCTATCCATAACCATAACCACAACCCTAAACCTAAAATTCATCCCTAACCCTAATACTAACACTACCCCTACCCATTAAACTAACCATAAACCTGACTGTAATACCTAACCCTAACACTAAACCAACTTTTAACCCTAACAGTAACACAAACACTAATCCTAAACCTAAAACTAACACTAAACCTAACCCTAACCCTAACCATAACCATAAACCAAACCCTAACATCTAACCCTAACACTAACTCTAACCCTAACACTAATCCTAACACTAAAAATGTTCTAACCCATACACTAACCCTAACCCTAAACCTAACCCTAACGCTAACCCTAAACATAACCCTAAACCCTAACACTAAAATTAACACTATCCCTAACCCTAACCATAACCGTAAACCTAAGCCATATCCTAAATCTAACCCTAACCCGAACCCTAACACTATCCCTAACACTTAACCCTAACCCTAACCCTAAACCTGAACCTAAAACTAACACTAAACCCAACCCTAACCCTAACTCTCACCCTAACCCTAAACCTAATCACAACCCTATCGCTAAATGTAACTCAAAGCCTAATCTAATCCTCTCCCAAACAAGCAAACCCTAAGCCTAAACCTAACACTAACCCTAACCCTAACTCTAAACATAAATCTAACAGTACCCCTAACCCTAACTTTCAATCCTAACCCTAAACCTACCCCTAACACTAACCATAATCATAACCCTAAACCTAACATTAATTCCTAAATCTAACCCTAATCCTAACCCTACCCCTTAAACTAGCATTAACCCTGACTGTAATACCTAACCCTAACCCTCATCCTAGCATAAGCCAGCCCTAACCCTAACCTTAACCCTAACCCTAATGCTAACCCTAACCCTAAACCGTACCTTTAACCCTAACCCTAACCCTAAGACTAAACCTAAACTCTAACACTAATCCTAAACATAAACCTATCCCTACCCTAACCCTAAACCTAACACTAAAGCTAAATCCTAACCCTAACACTAACTCCAACCCTAAACCTCTACCTAACCCTAACCTTAACCATAACACTAACCCTAACCCTAACCCTAAATGCTAACCTTAAACATAACCCTAACCCATAACGCTATACCTCACATCTAACACCTAACCCTAACCCTAATCCTAACACTAAATCTAATGCAAACTGTAAACCTAATCCTAACCTAATTGTAACCCCTAACCTTAACTATAACCCAAGGCTAATCCTAACCCTATCTCTAACCCTAAACCTAACCCTAACAATAATCCTAACTCTAACACTAACCCTAACACTAACCTCTACACCTAACCCTGACCCTAAATGTAACCATATTCCTAAAATTAATCAGTAAACCTAATCTGTACACTAACCCTATCCCTAACCCTAAAACTAACCCAAACCCTGAATCTAAGCTTTAACCCTAAACCTAACACTAACCGTAACCTCTAAGCCTAAACTTTACCCTAACTCTAACCCTAACTCTAAGCCTAAACCAAAAGCTAACCGCCAACCTTAAACCTAACCATAACCCTAACCCTAAACCGAACACTAACCCTAACCCTAAACTCTAACTGTAACACTAACACTAACCCTAAAACTATCCCTAACATCAAACCCTAAACCTAAACCTAACCCTAAAGCTTAGCCTAAACTAATTGTAACCCTAAACCTAAACATAACCCGAAGCCTAACCGTAACCTGAACACTAACCGTAACACTAACCCTAAACACTAACCCTAAAACTAAAACTATCCCTAAGCCTTATCCCAACTGTCAACTTATGCCTGACACTAACCCTAACCCTAACCCTATCACTAAGACCTAACCCTTAACCCAAACACTAAATCTAACCCTAAAACTAACACTAAACCTAACCCTAACCCTAACACTAAGCCTAACCCTAAACCTAATCGTAACCCTAACACTAACCGCAACCTGAAGCCTAACCTTAACACTCTCGCTAACACCTAAATCCTAACATTTACCCTAACCCTAACCCTACCACTTAAACTAAAGCTAACCCAGTGTATAATACCTAACCCTAAACCTAAACATAACCCTAGCATAATCCTAACCCTAACCCTAAACTTAACGCTAACCCTAACCCTAACACATACCTCTAACCCTAACTCTAACGCTAACCCTAAACATAACACTAACCCTAAACTCTAACACTAACCCTAAACCTAATCCTATACATAAACTTAACCTAAACCTAACACTAAACCTAACTTGTAACCCTAATCCTAACCTAACACTAAACCTCAACCTAACCCTAACCATAACACTAACCCTAACCCTAAGCCTAACCCTAAAGCTAAGCTTAACCCTAAGCCTAACCATAACCATAACGTTAACCCTAACCTAACGCTGACACTAACCCTAACACATAACTCTAACCGTAACCCTAACCCTAACCCTAAACATAACACTAACCCTAACTTCAAACACTAAACCTAAACCTAAACCTATCCCTAACCCTAACCCTAAACCTAACATTAAACCTAAATTGTAACCCTAATCCTAACCTAACACTAAATCTCAACCTAACACTAAACCTAACAATAACATTAAACCTAACCATAAGCCTAACCATAAATGCCAACCTTAACCATATGCCTAACCCGACCATAACCCTAACCCTAACACTAAGCCTAACCCTAACCCATAACCCTATCCCTAACACCTAACACTTAAACCTAATCCTAACCCTAACCCTACATCTAATGCAAAACCTAACCCTAACCCTAAAAATAACTCTAACTCTAACCCTAACCATAACCCTAACACAAAAATACTTATAACCCTTACAATAACCCTAAACCTAAACCTAAACCTAACCCTAACCCTAACCCTAAACATAACCCTAAAACCTAACCCTAACCCTAACCATAACCCTAACTTTAACCTAAATGTAATCCTAACCCTAACCATAACACTAAGCCTAAACCTAACCCTAAATCTAATGCTAACCCTAATCTTAAACTAACCCTATAACTACCCCTAAGCCTAAAACTAACCCCTAAAGCTAACACTAACCCTACCCATAACCCCAAACCTAAAACTAATAACTAACCCTAATCCTAACCCTAACCCTAATCCTAACCCTAACACTAACACTAACCCTAAAACAAATGCTAACCTCTAACCATAACCCTAACATGAACCATAACCCTAAACCTAGCCCTAACACTAATCGTAACCCTAACCCTAAACCTAACCCTAAATTCTAACTGTAACACTAATTCTAACCCTAACCCTAACACTAACACTAACCCTAACCCTAAACTTAAACTTAAACCTAACACTAACCCTAACCATAACCCTAATCCTAACCCTAAACCTTAACCTTAACCATAACACTACGCATAACCCTAAACCTAACCCTAAATCGAACCCTAACACTAGACCTAACCCTATCGAAACACCTAACCCCTAAACCTAACCCTAACTCTAAAACTCACCTGAAACCTAACCCTAACCCTAACCCTAACCTTAAAACTAATCATAACCCTAAAAATAACTGTCACACAAAGCCTAACCCTAACACTCTCCCTAACAGCTAACCACTAACCCTAACCTTAATCATAACCCAAACACTAAGCATAACCCTAACCCTAACCCTAAAATTAACATCTAACCATAACTCTAAACTTAACTCTAATGCTAACCCTAACCCTAACTCGAACCCAACCTAACCCCTAACCCTAATGCTAACACTAACACTAACCATCATCCTAACACTAAAACTAACCTCTAAAACTAACCCTAGCACTAACTGTAATCCTAACCATAAACGTAACCACTAACACTTGTCCTATCCTTACCCTAACCATAACACTACCTCTAACACTTAAACGAATACTAACATCTAACCATAACCCTAACCCTCACCCTAACACTAAACCTAACCCTAAACTCTAACCGTAACACTGACCCTAAATCTAACACTAAACTCCAACCCTAACCCAAACCATAACCCAAACACTAACCATAACCATAACCCGAATCCTAAATCTAACATTAATCCCTTACCCTAACCCTACCCCTTAAACTAACCCTAACCTTGAATGTAATACCTAACCCTAACGCTAATCCTAACCCTAGCATAACCCTAACGCTAACCCTAACCCTGACAATAACCATAACCCTAACACATAGTTCTAACCCTATCCCAAAATGTAACCCTAAACGTAACACTAACCCTAACCTCTAACACTAAACCTAACGCTAAACCTATCCCTAACCCTAACACTAAACCTAACACTATACCTAACTTCTAACCCTAACCCTAAAACTAAACCTGAACCTCAACCTAACCCTGATGCTAACCAAAATACTAACCCTCACACTAAGTCTAACCCTAAATGCTAACCATAACACTGACCCTAACCCTAACCCTAACCCTAGCCTAATTGTAACCCTAACCCTAACCATAACCCTAACACTAACCATAACCTCTATGCCTAACCATAACCATAACTTTCACCCTAAATCTAACCCTAAACAAAACGCTAACCTCTAACCATAACCCTAGCCTTAATCCTAACCGTAACATTAAAATTAACCCTAACCCTAACACTAACACTAACCCTAACCCCAAACTTAAGCTTTAACAATAACCCTAAACCTAAACCTATCCCTAACATCTAACCCTAACCCTAACACGAACCCTAAGCCTAAACCTAAGCTTTAAGCCTAACCCTAAACCAAACCTAAGGCTAACCGCTAACCATAACACTAACCCTAATCCTAACCCTAAACTCTAATCATAACTCTAACCCTAACCCTAAAACTACCCCTAATATCTAACCCTAACCCAAACCTAATCATAACTCTAACCCTCACCATAACCTGAAGCCTAAGCGTAACCCTAACCCTTACCCTAACCCTAACAGTAACTCTAAACACTAACCCTTAAGCTAACACTATACCTAATCCTAACCATAACTGTAAACCTAACCCTAAAACTACCCTAACCCTAACCCTATCCCTAAAACGTAACCTCTAGCCCTATCGCTAAACCTAACAGTAACCCTAATCCTAAGCCTAAGCCTAAACCTAAACCTAATTGTAACCCTATCCCTGACGAAAATCCGAAGCCTAATCGTAACTCTAACCCTAACACTAACCCCAAATCCTAACCCTAAACCTAACACTAAACCTAACCCTAAACCAAACCCTAACGCTAACCCTAACTCTAACTTGTAACCCTAACCCTAACCCTAACCATAAAGCTAATCTTAACCCTAACCCTAACCTTAACAATAACCATAATCTCTAACCCTAACCGTAACCCTGACCATAACCCTAACCGTAATCCTACCCCTTAAATTAACACTAGGCCTGACTTTATTTCCTATCCCTAACCGTAACCCTACACCTAGCATAACCATAACCCTAACCCTAACCCTAACGCTAACACTAACCCATACCTCTAAACATTACCCTAACCATAATCCTAACCGTAACCAAATGCCTAACCGTAACCCTATCCAGAACCTTAACCCTAACCCTAATCCTAACACTAACCCTAACCCTTAACCTAAGCTTTAACCCTAAACCTAACACTAACCATAACCTCTTACCCTAAATCAAATTCTAACTGCCAACAATAACCCTAACCCTAAACAAAATCCTAAACCAAACACTAACCCTAATCCTAACCCAAACGCTAACCATAAATCTAAGCTTTACCCCTAACCCTAATTGAAATCTAACACTAACTTCTAACCATATCCCTAACCGTAACCCTAACACTAACACTAAACTCTAACCATAACACTAACACTAATCCTAAAATTATCTCTAACATCAAACCCTAAACCTAACCCTAACCCTAAACCTAAGCCTAACCTAATTGTAACCCTAAACCTAAACATAACCTGAAGCCTAACCGTAACCTGAACCCTAACCGTAACACTAACCCTAAAGCTAACTCTATCCCTGAGCCTAACCCTAACCCTAAAATTAACCCTAACCCTATACGTAACAGCTAACATCTAACCCAAACGCTAAACCTAACCCTAACATTAACACTAAACCTAACCCTAACCCTAACCCTAAGCCTAAGCCTAAACCTAATCATAACCCTAACACTAACCGTAACCCGAAGCCTAACCTTAACACTCTTCCTAACACCTAACCCCTAACACTAACCTTAACCCTAACGTAAACATAACCCTAACTCTACCCCTAACACTAACTTCTAAACCTAACCCTAAACATAACCCTAACTATACCCATAAGCCTAACCCTAAACCTAAAATTAATCCCTTGTCCAAACACTAACCCTAGCCCTTAAACTAAAGCTAACCCTGTCTATAATACCTAACCCTAAAGCTAAACATAACCCTAGCGTAACCCTAGCCCGAACCCTAAACTTAAGCCTAAACCTAATTCTAAACCTAACCTTAACACACACCTCTACCCTAAACCTAACCCTAACTCTAAACATAACACTAACCCTAACCTCTAACACTAACCCTAACAATAAACCTACCCCTAACCCTAACCCTAAAACTAACCCTTAAAGCTAACCCTAACCCTAAAACTAATAACTAACCCTAATCCTACCACTTACCCTATCCTTAACCCGTACCCTAACCTTAAATGTAACCCTGAACCTAAGCTTTCAACCTAACCCTAACACTAACACTAACCCTAACCCTAACCATAACCATAAACTTTAAAGCCTAATCCTAACCCTAACCCTAACTCTAACCCTAAACCAAATGCTAACCTCTAACCATATCCCTAACACTAACCATAACCTTAAACCTAGCCCTAACCTTAACCCTAACGCTAAACCTAACCCTAAACTCTAACTGTAACACTAATTCTAAACATAACCTTAACCCTAACCCTAACACTAACACTAACCCTACCCTAAACTTAAACCTAAACCTAACCCTAACACTAACCCTAACCCTAACCCTAAACCCTAAAACTAACCCTAACACTATGCCTAACCCTAACCATAATCCTAAATCGAACCCTAACCCTAAACCTAACCCTATGGAAACACCTAACCCCTAACCCTAACACTAACCCTAACTGTAAAACTAACCCTAAACCTAAACCTAACACTAACCCTAAACCTAATCATAACCCTAACCGTGACTGTCTCACAAAGCCTGGCCCTAACCCTATCTCTAACTGCTAACCCCTAACCCTAACCTTAATCATAAACCAAATACTAAACATAACCCTAACCCAAAACCTAACCTCTAACCATAACCGTAACCCTAACCCAACCTAACCCCTAAGACTAATGCTAACACTAACCCTAACCCTAACCCTAATCCTAACACTAAAACTAACCTCTAAAACTAACCCTAGCTCTAACCATAATCTTAAACCTAAAATTAACCACTAAACCTTGTCCTAAGCCTTACCCTAACCTTAACCCAAAACTAAACCTAACCCTAACACTTAACAGAATGCTAACCTCTAACAATAACCCTAACCCTAACTTTAACCCTAAACCTAACCCTAAACTCTAACCGTAACACTGACCTAACCCTAACCCTAACACTAACACTAACCTCTAAACCCAACTCTAACTATAACCCTGACCCTAAACATAACCATAACCATAACCATAACCATAACCATAACCATAACCATAACCCTAAATCTAACATTAATCCCTTACCCTAACCCTAACCCTACCCCTTAAACTAACAATAACCCTGACTGTAATACCTAACACTAACCCTAACCCTAAACCTAGGATAATCCTAACTTTAACCCTAAAACTAACCCAAACCCTAACACATACCTCTAACCATATCCCTAACCCTAACCATAAAAGTAACACTAACCCTAACCGCTAACACCTACCCTAACGTTAAACCTGTCCCTAACCCTAAAGTTAAACCTTCCCTAACCCTAACACTAAACCGAACACTATACCTAACTGCTAACCCTAACCCTAAAACTAACCCTAAACCTCAACCTAACCCTAATGCTAACCATAACAATAACCATTACACTAACCCAAACCCTAAATACTAACCCTAACTATAAACCTAACACTCACCCTAATCTGAACCGTAACCCTCACCTAATTGTAACACTAACCCTTACACTAACCATAACCTCTATGCCTAACCTTAAACCTAACCTTCAACCTAAATCTAACCCTAAACCTAATGATAACCCTAACCCTAACCCTAATCTTAACACTAAAACTAACCTCTAAAATTAAGCCTAGCACTAACCGTAATCCTAAGACTAAACCTAACCACTAAACCTTGTCCTAACCCTTACCTTAACCCTAACCTCAAACCTAACCCTAACCCTAACTCTAACACTTGACCGAATGCTAACCTCTAACCATAAGCCTAACCCTAACCCCAACCCCAAAATTAAACCAAACCCTAAACTCTAACCGTAACACTGACCCTAACCGTAACCCTAACACTAACACTAACCTCTAACCCTAACCCTAACCATAACCATAACCATAACCCAAACATAAATCTAACATTAATCCCTTACGCTAACCCTAACCCTAACTCTACCCCTTAAACTACACCTAACCATGACTGTAATACCCAATCCTATACCTAACCCTAACACTAGCATAACCCTAACTCTGAACCTAACTCTAACACCAACCCTAATCCTAAGACATACCTCTAAATCTATCCCTAACCCTAACCCTAAACGTAACACCAACCCTAACTTCTAACACTAACCCTAGCTAAACCTGTACCTAACCCTAACACTAAACCGAACACTATACCTAAAAATAATCCTAAACCTCAACCTAACCCTAATGCTAACCATAACACTAACACTCACACTAACTCTAATCTAAACGTTAACCCTAACCATAACCCTACCCTGACCCTAACCTAATTGAAACCCTAACCCTAACCATAACTCTAACCCTAACCCTAACTATAACCTCTATGTCTAACCCTAACCCTAACCTTCACTGTAAATCTAACCCTAAACCAAACACTAACCCTAGCCCTAACCTAATCATAACTCTAAACTGCACCATAACCCGAAGCCTAAACGTGACCCTAAGCCTTACCCTAACCCTAAAACTAACCCTAAACCCTAACCATAAAGCTAACACCATACATAACCCTAACCATAACCGTAAACCTAACCCCAACCCTACCCTAACCCGAACCCTATCATTAACACATAACCCCTAACCCTAACACTAAACCTAACCATAACACTAACCCTAACCCTAAGCATAACCCTAAAGCTAATCCTAACCCTAAACCTAACCGTAATCTGAAGCCTAACCATAACTCTAACCCAAAACCTAACCCTAACTCTAAGACTAATGCAAAATCCTAGCCCTAAATGTAACACTAAACCTAAACCTAACGCTAACCAGAACCCTAAACTCTAACAAAAACTCTAAACCTAATCTGAAAACTAAACCTAAAACTAACCCTAACCCAAATCTTAAACCTAACACTAAACCTCAACCTAACCCTAATCCTTACAAAAACAATAACCCTAACCCTAAACCTAAATGCTAACACTGAACCTAACCCTATCCCAAACACTAACCTTAACCCTAAACCTAACACTATCCGTAACCCTAAACCTAACCCTGAACCTACCACTAACACTAAACCTAACCCTACACCTAACGCTAACTCTATCCTTAACACGTAATCCCTAAACTTTACCCTAACCCTAACATTAACCCTAACACAAACCCTAACCCTAAACCTAATCATAACCCAAAATCTAAACGTAACCTGAAGCCTAACCAAAACCTTCTCCCTAACACCTAAAACTTAACCCTAACCCTAAACCTATCACTAACCCTAACTGAAAGTGTAACCTTAACCCTAAACCTAACCATAAATCTAAATTCTAATCAAAACCATAACCCTAACACTAACCCTAAACCTAACCCTATACCTAAAATCTAACACTAACACTAACCCTAACCCTAACCCTAACACTAACTGCAACCTTATCCCTAACACCTAACTCTTAAACCTAACCCTAACCCTAAACCTAAAACTAACCATAAATCTAATGAAAACGCTAACCCTAACACTAACCCTAACCTAATCATAACCCTAACACTAACCGGAACCTGAAGTGTAACCCTAAACCTATCCCTAAGACCTAACCCCTAAAACTAACCTTAACACTAACCCTAATCTTAATCCAAACCCTAACCCTAACCTAACCGTACCCTAACCCTATCCCTAACCCAAACACTAACCTAATCGTAACAGTAACCCTAACCATAACCCGAAGCCTAAGCATAACCCTATCCCTAACCCTAACACTAACCGTAAACCTAAACCTAAGATTTAACCCTAACCCTAACCTTAACCATAAACTCTAATCCTAACCCTAACCCTAAACTAACCATAACACTAACCCTAACTTACACCCTAACCCTAACCCTAATATTATCCCTAACACTAAAACTAACCCTAACACTAACACTACCACAAACACCTAACCCCTAACCCTAACTCTAAATCTAACATTAAAACTAACCCAAACACTAACCCTAAAGGTAAGTTTTAACACTAACCCTAACCCTAACCTTAACCATAACCTCTAAGACTAACCCTAAACCTAACCCTAAACACAAACTCTAACCCTAAACCTAATGCTACCTTGTAGCCATAAAACTAACACTAATCTTAACAATAACTCTAACAAAAACCTAACCATAAACTCTAACTGTAACACTAACCCTAATCTTAACCCTAAACCTAAACCTAACCCTAACCCTAACCCTAAATCTAACCCTAAACCTAACAAAATTTCTAAATCTAAACCTAACGGTAAACTGAACCCTTACCCTAAACCTAACCCTAACCCTATCCCTATTCCTAACACCTAACCCCAACACAAACCCTAAATCTAATCCTAAAACTAACACTAAACCTAACCCTAATCATAAGTGTAACTCTAAACTTAATCGTAACCCTAACGCTAACTGTAAACTGAAGCCTAATCTTAACACTCTCCCTAAAAACTAACCCCTAACCTTAAACTTCACCCTGACCCTAAACCTAACCGTAACCATAACCCTAACCTTACCAATAACCGTAACATCTAATCCTAAACCTAACACTAACCATAACCCTTACACTAACCATAACCATAACCATAACCCTAAACCTAACATTAACCCCTAAACATAACCCTAACTCTACCCCTTAAACTAACCCTAAAACTGACTGTAATACCTAACCCTAACCGTAACCATGGCATAACCCTAAACCTAACCCTAATCCTAACACTAACCTTAACCATAACCCTAACCCATACCTCTAACCCTAACCCAAAGACTAACCTTAACACTAACCGTAAACCTAACCCTAACCATAACCATACACTCTAAGCCTAACCCTAATCCTAACCTTAACCTTAGCCCTAACATCTAACCCTAACCCTAGCCCTAACCCTAACACTAAACCAACTTCTAACTCTAACACTAACCCTAACCCTAACCCAACCTAACCCCTAACCCTAATGCTAGCACTAACGATAGCCCTAATCTAACACTAAAACTAACCTCTAAAACTAACCCTAGCACTAACCATAATCCTAAAACCAAACCTAATCCTAAACCTTGTCCTAACACTTACCCTAGCCCTAACCCTAAACCTTAACCTAAGCCTAACTCTAACACATAACCGAATGCTAACCTCTACACATAACCCTAATCCTAACCCTAAACCTAAAACTAAATGTAACACTAAACTCTAACCGTAACACTGACCCTAACCCTAAACCTAACACTAATAATAACCTCTAACCCTAACCCTAACCATGAATCTAACTCTAACCATAACAATAACCCTAACCCTAGATCTAACATTAATCCCTAACCCTAACCCTACCCGATAAACTAACCCTAATCCTAACTGTAATACCTAACCCTAACCTGAACTCAAACCCTAGCATAACACTAACCCTAACATTAACCCTAACCCTAAAACTAAACCATTACCTTAACCATAACACTATGCCTAAATGTAAACCTAACTCTAAATCGAACTTTAACCCTAAACCAAAAATATAGAAACACCTAATCCCTAACCCTAACTTTAATTCTAAAACTAACCCTAAAACTAACACTAAACCTAAGCCTAACCCTAAACCTAATTGTAACCATAACCGTAACCGTCACACAAAGCCTAAGCCTAACCCTCTCCCTAACTGCTAACCACTAACCCTAACCTTAATCATAACCCAAATACTAAGCGTAACCCTAACCCTAACCCTAACCCAACCTAACCCCTGATCCTAATGATAGCACTAACGATAACCCTAATCCTAACAATAAAACTAACCTCTAAAACTAACCCTAGCACTAACCGAAATCTGAACACCAAACCTAACCACTAAACCTTGTCCTAACAATCACCCTAGCCCTAACCCTAAACCTTAACCTAACCCTAACTCTAACACATAACCGAATGCTAACCTCTACACATAACCCTAATCCTAACCCTAAACCTAAAACTAAATGTAACACTAAACTCTAACCGTAACACTGACCCTAACCCTAAACCTAACACTAACAATAACCTCTAACCGTAACCCTGACCATGAACCTAACCCTAAACATAACAATAACCCTAACCCTAGATCTAACATTAATCCCTACCCCTGACCCTAACCCTACCCCTTAAACTAACCCTAACCCTAACTGTAATACCTAACCCTAACCTGAACTCTAACCCTAGCATAACACTAACCCTAAGATTAACCCTAAACCTAAAACTAACCCTAACACTAACACATACATCCAACCCTATCCCTAAACCTAACCCAAAACGTAACACTACCCCTAACGCCAAACCTATCCCTAACCATAAAACTAAACCTAACACTATACCTAACTTCTAATCCTAACCCTAAAACTAACCGTAAACCTCAACCTAAACCTAACGCTAACCATAACACTAACCCTTACACTAACCCTAACACTAATTGCTAACCCTAAACATAACCCTAACCCTAACACTAACCCTAACCCTAACCCTAAGTCTCACCTAATTGTAACCCTAACCCTAACGCTAACCTAATTGTAATCCTAACCCTAACCATACCGTAACCCTAACCTAAACCTAACACTAACAATAACCTCTATGCCTAACCCTAACACTAACCTTCACCCTAAATCTAACCCTAAACCAAATGCTAAACTCTAAACATAACAGTAACACTAACTCTAACATGAAAATTAATCCTAAAGCTAACCCTAACACTAACCCAAACCCCAAACTTGAGCTTTAACACTAACCCTAAACCTAAAACTATCCCTGACATCTAACCCTAACCCTAACCCTAACCAGAACCCTAAACCTAAGCTTTAACCATAACCCTAAACCAAACCTAATGCTAACCGCTATCCATAATTCTAACCCTAACACTAACCCTATACTGAAACCATAACACTAACACTAACCCTAAAACTATCCCTAACATCTAACCCTAACCCAAACGCTAACCCTAACCGTAACCCTAAACTAATCATAACTGTAACCCTCACCATTACTAGATACCTAACTGTAACCCTAACCCTTAACCTATCCTTAGAGCTAACACTATACCTAACCCTAAACATAACCGTAAACCTAACCCTAACTCTACCCCAACACTAACACTATCCCAAACACGTAACCCCTAAGCCTAACCCTAAACCTCAACGTAACCCTAAACCTAAGCCTAAGCCTAACCCTAAACCTAATCGTAACCTAACACTAACCATAATCCGAAGCCTAACCATAACTCTAAACCTGATGCTAACCCTAACACTGACCCTAAATCCTAACCATAAACTTAATAATAACCCTAATTGTAACCCTAACCCTAAACCTAACCTTAACTTCTAACCCTAATCCTAACCCTAAACATAAACTTAAAACTAACCCTAACCCTAACCCCAACCCTAACATCTAGTGCTAACCGTAACAGTAACCCTAACCATAACCCTTACCCTAGCTTAACCCTAAACCTAACCCTAAACCTAACACTAACCATAACACTTACCTCTAAATATAACTCTAAACATAATTCTAACCATAACCAAACGCCTAACTGAAACCCTATCTCTAACCCTAACCCTAACCCTAACCCTAATCCCAACCCTAACCCTAAACCTAAATCTAAATCTAAACATAACCCTAACCTTAACATTAACACTAACACTAAACCTAACCATAACACTAACCTCTAACCCTAACCCAAACCCTAACCGTAACTGTAACCCAAACCCTAAACCTAAGCTTTAACCCTAATCCTAACACTAAGTCTAACAATAACATCTAAGCCTAACACTAAACCTAACACTAACCCTAAATCCAAACTCTAACACTAAACCTAATGCTACCCTCTAACCACAAGCCTAAACATAATCCTCAACCTAACCCTAAACCTAACCCTTACCCTAAACTCTAACCGTAACCCTAACTCTATCCATAACGCTAAACCTAACTGTAAACCTAACCCTAAACCTAACCCTAACCAAAACCCTAACTGTAAACCTATTCCTAACACCTAACACCTAACCCTAATGCTAAACCTAACACTAAACCTAACTGTAAACTTAACTCTGACCTTAATATTAACCCTAACCCTAAACCTAAACCTAAACCTAACCGTAAGCCTAACCCTAACCCTAACCCTAACACTATCCCTAACAACTAACCCCTAACCCTAATGCTAAACCTAACACTAAACCTAACTCTGACCGTAACAGTAACCCTAACAATAACCCTAACCCTAAATCTAACCGTAACCCTAAAATGAACCGTACCCCAAAGCTTAACCATAACCCTCACCCTAACAATTAACTCCTAACCCTAACCATAACACTAACACTAAACCTAACCCGAACCATAACCCTAACCATAACCCTACCCCTACCCCTAACCTCTAACCCTAACTCTAACCCTTACACTAAACTCTAACCGTAACACTAACTCTGTCCGTAACGATAAACCTAACCATAAACCTAACCCTAACCCTAACCCTAACACTAACCATAACCATAACCCTAAACTTAACATTAATCCCTAAACCTAACCCTAACCCTAGCCCTTAAACTAACCCTAAGCCTGACAGTAATAACTAGCCCTAACCCTAACCATAACCCTAACCCTTACCCAAAGACTAACCCAAAGACTAACCCTAACCCTAACCATAACCATAACCATAACCATAACCATAACCATAAAGCCAAACGCTAATCCTAACACTAACCCTAAGCCTAACACCAAACTCTAATACTAAACTTAAGGCTTACCTCTAACCATAAGCCTAACCCCAATCACAACAATAACCCTAACCCTACCCCTAAAACTATAGCCTAACCCTAACACTAACACTATCCATAAACCAAAACTTAAACTTAAACGTAACTCTAACCCTAACCCTAACCCTAACCCTAACAATAACCCTAAACCTACCCTTACCCTTAACCCCTTAACTTAACCCTAACAATAACACTAAACCTAACCTTACCCTTAAACTCTAACCCTAAACCTAACCCTAACCCTAAAATTAACCCTAACCCTAACCCTAAACCTAACGCTAACCTCTAAGCATAACCCTAAAACTAACACTAAACCTAAACCTAACCGTAACACTAAACCTAAACTCTAACTGTAACAAAACACTAACGCTACCCCTAAGCCTAATTCTAATCTCTAACCTTAACCCTAACACTAACCCTAAACCTAAGAGTAACCTTAACCCTAACCGTAACATGAAGCCTACCCCTAACACTCTCCCTAACACCTAACTCATAACCCTATCCCTAACTCTAACGCTAAACTTTATCCTACCCCTAAACCTAAACCTAACCCATACCTCTAACCCTAACCCTAAAGCTAACCCTAACACTAACCCTAAACTCTAACACTAACCCTAACCCTAAACCTATCCATATCCGTAACCCTAAACCTAACATTAAAACAAATTTCTAAGCCTAACACTAACCCTAACCTTAAACCTAACCCTAACCCAAAACCTCAGCCTAAACCTAACCCTTACCATAACCCTAACCATAACCATAACGGTAACCCAAAGCCTAACCGTGATCCTAACCCCAACCCTAACTCTAACCCTAATTCTATTCTTAACGCTAACACTAACCCTAAACCTAAACATAACTCTAAACCTAACCCTAACACTAACCTCTAAACCTAACGCTAACCCTAACTGTGACGCTAAACCTAAACCTAAGCTTTAACCCTAACCGTAACACTCACCCTAACCATAACCTCTAAGCCTAACCCTAACACTAACCCTAACCCTAAATTCTAAACCGAAACCTAACCCTATCACTAAAAATAACCCTAAACCTAACCATAACCCTAAACTCTAAGCCTAAAACGAACACTAACCCTAAACTTAACCCTAGCCATAAACCTAACACTAAACCGAACATTAATCCCTAACCCTAACCCTAACAGTACCCATTAAACTAACACTAACTCTGACCGTAATACGTAATCCTAACCCTAACGGTAAACCTATCATAACCCTAAACCTAACACTAACCCTAACCCATACATCTAACACTAAATCTAACCCTAACCCTAAAACTAACCCTAACCCTAACCCTAACCCTAACGCTAACCCATACCTCTAACCCTAAACCTAACCGTAACCCTTACCTTAACCCTAAACCTAACTCGAAACCTAACACTAACATATAACACTAATTCTAACCCTAACCTAAACTTAACACTAACACTAAAACAAACTTCTAAACCTAACCTTAATCCTAACCTTTAACTCTAACCCTAATCATAACCCTAACCTTAACCCTAAACCTAAACCTAAGGGTAACCTCTAACCATAACCCTAACACTAATCCTAACCTTAACAGTAACATGTAACACCTAACCGTAAGCCTAAACCTAATCCTAACCCTAACCCTAAATTCTAATCCTAACACTAACATTGACCCTAACACTAAACCTACCCCTAACCATAAACCTAACTCTAAACCTAACCCTAACCCTAAAACTAACCCTAACCCTAACAATAACATCTAAACTTAACTGTAGCACTAACCGTAATCCTAACGCTAAACTTAACCACTAACCCTAAACCTAACCCTAACACTATCCCTAAACCTAACCCTAACCCTAAACATAACACTAACACTAACAGTATCCCAAACACCTAACCCCTAACGTTAACCCTAACTCTAAAACTAACACTAAATATAACCCTAACACTAAATTTAACCCTAAACCTAATCATAACCCTAACCCTAACCCTAACACTAACCCAAAGCCTAACACTAACCCACTTCTTAACACCTAACCTCTAATCCTAACCCTAATCATAACACTAACCCTAAACTTAACCCTAACCCTAACCCTAAGCTAAACATAACTGTAAACTATAACCCTAAAACTAATCCTAACCCTAACACTAACCCTAAACCCTAACTCTAAACCTAACACTATCCCTAACACTAACCCTAACTCTAAACCTAACCCTAACCCTAAACCTATCCCGAAAATAAACCCCTAACCTTAACGCTAAACCTAACCCTAAAACTAACAATAAAACTAAACCTAACACTAACACTAACCCTAAGCATTACCCTAAATCTAATCGTATCCCAACCCTAACCATAATCTGAAGCCTAAGCTTAACCCTCTACCTAACCCGTAACCCCGAACCCTAATCCTAACTGTAACCACAACCCTAACTCTACCACTTAACCTAACTTCTACTCCTCGCCCTAACCCTAAACCTAACATTAATCCCTTACCCATCACTATCTCTATGTCCTAAACTAACCCGAAGCCTGACTGTAATACTTAATCCTAACCCTAACCCTAACCCTGTCACTAACACCTGACCACTAACCCTAATGCTAACCCTAGCTCTAAATTTAAACCTAAACCTAAACCTAACCATAACCCTAACAATAACACTAAGCCTAAACCTAACCATAACCAGAAGCTTAAGCCTAACCCTCTCCCTAACACCTAACCCCTAACTCTAACCCTAAACCTAGCCCTAACCCTAAACTTAAACGTAACCCTACCCTATTCCTACCTCAAACATAAATTGTAATCCTAAACCTAACCCTAACCCTAACACTATCCTGAACCCTAAACCGAACCCTAAACCTAACATTATCCCTAACCCTGAACCTTACCCTAATCCTAAAAGTAACCCTAACCCTAACACTAACTCTCTCCCTAATACCTTACCCCTACGCCTAAACCTAACACTAACCCTAACCCGAAGCCTAACCATAACCCTCTTCCTAAAACTTAACATTTAACCCTAAATCTAAACCTAACCCTAACCCTAACTGTAACCATAACCCTAAACCTAAGCCTAACTCTAACCCTAAATTTTAATCCTAAGATCAAATATAACAATAATCCTAAACGAAACCCTACCCATAAATTTAAACCTAAACCTAACTGTAACCTTACCACTAACACTAAACCGAATCCTAACACTGAATTCTAACCCTAACCCTAACATTAACCCTAACCCTAACCATAAACCTAACTCTAAACCTAAGATTAATCCTTAACCCTAACCCTAACCCATACATCTAACACTAAGCCTAACCCTAAACCTAACCTTAATTCTAATCCTAACCCTAAACCTAACACTAACCTCTAACCACAACCCTAACTTTAACCCTAATCCTAAACGTAAACCTAACCTTAACCCTTACACTAAACCTAAACCTCACCCTAACCCTAACCCTAACCCTAACCCTAACCCTAATGCTAACCCTAACACTAATGCTAAACCTCACGCTAAATCTCAAATTAACCCTAACCCTAATCATAACATTAACCCTAACCATAACCCTGAACCCTAACACTAACCCTAACCCTAAAACTAACTGTAAACCTAACCTTAAACCTAAAACTTACCCAAAACTCTACCCCTAAAGCTAACACTAACGCTAACCATAACCATAAACCTAAACTTGACACTAACCCTAACATTAACCCTAAACCTATACCTAACCATAACCCTAAACCTAACTTTAACCCAAAGCCTAACCCTAAACCCTCTCCTTAACACCTAACCACAAACGCTAAACATAAACCTATTCCTAAACCTAACCTTAACCCTAACCCTAACTCTAACCCTAACCGTAACCCTAACCCTAACCCTAAACCTAAATCTAACCTTAACCCTACCCCTAAATTTTAATCCTAAACCTAACGGTAACACTAAGCATAACTGTAAACCTAACCCTAACACTAACCCTAACCCGAACCCTAAAATCGAACTCTAAATGTAATCCTATTCCTAACACTAAACCTAAACGTAACACTAAACCTAAACCTAACTCTAAACCTTAACTCTAAACATAAGCCTAACGCTAACCCGAAACCTAACCCTAACATTAAACCTAACTGTAACCCTAACCTTAATCCTAAACCTCAACCAAACCCTAACCCTAACAAAAACCCTACCCATAAACCCTAACCCTAACCCAAACCGTAACTCTAACACTATCCCTACGCCCAAACCTACCACTAAACCTAACACTATCCCTAACCCTAAACCAAACCCTAACCCTAAACCTAACAATAACCCTAATGCTAACTCTATCCCTAATACCTAACACATAATCCTAAACCTAACCTTAAAACAAATCCTAACCATAACCCTAAACCTAACCCTAAACCAAATGGTTAACATAAACCTAACCGTAACACTAAGCCTAAACATCCCCATCTCCCTAACACCTATCCTGTAACCCTAACTCTAAACCTAACCCTAACCCTAACCACAACCCTAATGGTAACCATAACCCAAACACTAAACCTAAGAGTAACCCTAAATTCTAATGCTAAACGTAACCCAAACACTAAATCTTAACGTAACGCTAAACCTGAACTCTAACCCTAATCCTAACACTGAACCTAAATTCTAACCATAACCATAACCCTAAACTTCAACTTAACCCTAACCATAACCCTAACCACAACCCTAACCGTAACCAAAAGCCTAACCATAACCCTATCCCTGAACATCACACTGAACCTACTCCTAACCCTAAACCTAACCTTAATCCTAACCCTAAGTCTAACCCTAACCGTAATCCTACCCATTAAACTAACAAAAACACTGACCATAATATGTAACCCTAACCCTAACCCTAAAACTAACACTAACCCTAAACCTAACCTTAACCCTAACCCTAACCGTAACCCTAACCCTAACATTAACCCATACCTCTAACCCTAAACCTAACCCTAAACCTTACCTTAACCCTAAGCATAACTCTAAACCTAACACTAACCTCTAAACCTAACACGAACTCTAACCCTAAACCTAACGCTAACACTAAAATAAACTTCTAAACCTAACCTTAATCCTACCCTTTAACTCTAACCCTAAACATAACCCTAACCCTAACCCTAAACCTAATGGTAACTTCTAACCATAACCTGAACCCTAACCCTAACCTTAATGATAACACCTAACACCTAACCCTAAACCTAAACCTAATCCTAACCCTAACCCTAAATTCTAACACTAACAGTAACACTAACCCTAAGCTTAACCTAAATCTAACCCTATCCCTAAAACTAACCCTAACATTAACCCTAACTCTAACCTTAAACAAACACTAACCTCTAAACTTAACCATAGCAAAAACAGTAATCCTAACACTAAACTTAACCACTAACCCTAACCCTAGCCATAACCATAAGCCTAAACCTAACACTCACCCTAACACTATCCCTAACACATAACACTAACCTTAACCCTAACTCTAAAACTAGGACTAAATCTATCAATACCACTAACCCTAAATTTAACCCTAATCCTAATCATAACCCTAACACTAACCCTAACCCAAACCTAACCCTAAAACTCTTCTTAACACCTAATCTCTAATCCTCACCCTAATCATATCCCTAAACCAAACCTTAACCCTAACCCTAACCCTAAACCTAAACCTAACCTAAACATAACTGTAAACTATAACCCTAAACCTAAACCTAACCCTAACCTTAACCCTAACACTAACCCTAAACCCTAACTCTAAACATAACACTATCCCTAACACTAACCCTAACCGTAAACCTAACCCCAACCCTAAACCTATCCCTAACACTTAACCCCTAACCCTAACGCTAAACCGAATCCTAAAACTAACAATAAAACTAACGCTAACACTAACACTAAACCTAACTTCTAACCTTAACACTAAACCTAACCCTAAAACTCAATCTAACATTAACCCTAACCCTAACCCTAACCTAATCCTAATCCAAAGCCATTCCATAACACTATCCCTAAGCCTAACCCTAAACATACACCTAACCCTAACCCTAAACCTAACCCTAACTCTAAACCTAACACTAAAACTAACCCTAACCCTAACCGTAAACCTAAACCTCAACCTACCCCTAACCCTAATCAGAACCCTAATTCTAACTCTATTCCTAACCCTGACCCTAAACCCTATTGCTAACACTAACCCAAAAGCTAAATCTAATCCTAGCCCTAACCCTAACCCTAACTGTAACAATAACACTAACATTAACCCTAACCTAAATTCTAATCCTACACCCAACTTTAACACTAACCCTAACCCTAAACTCTAATCCTAAACCTGGCCCTAACAATCATATTAACCCTTAACCTAACCCTAATCCTAAAATCTAACCCTAGCACTAACACTAACCCTAACCATAACCCTAACCCTAACCATAAACCTAACCCTAAACCTAAGATTAATCCCTAACCCTAAACCTAACCCTACCCGTTAAACTAACCCTAACACAGACCATAATACGTAACCCTAACCCTAAACCTAAACCTACCACAACACTAATACTAACCATAAACCTACCCCTAAACCTGACCCTAAATCATACCTCTAACCGTAAACCTAACCCTAACCCTAACCATAACCATAACCCTAATCCTAACCATAACACTAACCCTAACCCTATCACATACATCTAACCCTAACCCTAAGCCTAACCGTAACCCTAACCCTAACCATAACCATAACCATAACCCTAATCCTAACCATAACACTAACCCTAACCCTAACACATACATCTAACCCTAACCCTAAGCCTAACCGTAACCATAACCGTAACCCTAACCCTAAACCTAACACTAACCTCTAACCCTAGCCCTAACCTTAACACTTACCCTAAACCTCAACCTAAACCTAATCCTTACACTAAACCAAAACTTAATCCTAACACTAACCCTAACACTAACCCTCACCCTAACCCTAACAATAACCCTAAACTTAATGCTAAACCTCAACCAAACCCTAACCGTAATCATAACATTAACCCTAACAATAACCCTAAAGCCTAACACTAACTCTAACCCTAAAACTAACCGTAAAACTAACCCTAAACCTAAACCTTACCCAAAACTCTACCCCTAAACCTAACACTAACCCTAACCCTAATCCTAAACCTAAACCTAACACTAACCCTAACATTAAACCTAAACCAATACCTAACTGTAACCCTAAACCTAATTGTAACCCGAAGCTAACACTAACTCTCTCCCTAACACCTAACCACAAACGCTAACCCTAAACCTATCCCTAAACCTAACCCTAATCCTAACCCTAACCCTAACCCTTACCATAACCCTAACCCTAATCCTTAACCTAAACCTAACCATAGCCCTAACCCTAAGTTTAATCCTACACCTAACGGTAACCCTAAGCCTAATCTTAACCCTAAACCTTAACCTAACCCTAAACTCGAACCCTAAACCTAACGCTATTCCTAACCCTAACCCTAAACCTAACTCTAAGCCTAAACTCTAAACCTAAGCCTAACGCTAACACGAAACCTAACCCTAAAACTAAACCTTACTGTAACACTAACCTTAATCCTAAGCCTCAAACTAACCCTAACCCTAACAATAACCCCAACTCTAAACCCTAACCCTAACCCTAACCCTAACCCTAACTCTAACACTATCCCTACCCCCAAACCTACCACTAAACATAACACTATCACTAACCCTAAACCAAGCCTAAAACTAGCCCTAACCCAAAACCTAACAATAAAGCTAACGCTAAATCTATCCCTGACACCTAACACCTAACCCTAAACCTAACCTTAAATCAAACATTAACCATAATCCTAAACCTTACCCTAAACCTAATGGTAACCATAAACCTAACCATAATATTAAGCCTAACTATAACCATCTCCCTAACACCTATCCCTTAACCCTAACACTAAACATAACCCCAATTCTAACCGTAACTGTAACCCTAAACCTAAACCTAACCATAACCCTAATCCTAAAACTTAACCTAACACTAACCCTAAACTCTAACCCTAAATCTAACACTAAACCAAACTTCTAACCCTAAACCTAAAACTCAACCTAACCCTAACAATAACCCTAGCCCTAAACCTAAACCTATCTCTAAACATAACACTAACACTAACCTCTAAACCGAACGCTAACTCTAACCATAACCCTAACCCTAAACCTAAGCTTTAACACTAACCCAAACCATAACCCTAATCCTAAACCTAAGCTTTAACACTAACCCTAAAAATAACCTCTAAGCCTAACCCTAAGCATAACCCTAACACCAATCTCTAACACTCAACCTAACACTAACCTCTACCCATAAGCCTAAACCTCATCTTAAACTTAAGCCTAACCCTAACACTAACTCTAAACCCTAACCCTAACCCTAACACTATCCGTGAACTTAAACCTAAATGTAAACCTAACCCTAACCCTAAACCTAACCGTAAACCTAACCCTAACCCTAACCCTAAACCGAACCCTAACCCTAAACCTAACCCTAACCCTAACCCTAACCCTATCTCTAACACATAAACCCTAACCCTAAAGCTAAACCTAACCCTAAAACTAACACTAACCCTAACTTTAACCCTTACCCAAAGCCTAACCCTAAACCTAATCGTAACACTAACCATAACCATAACCCGAAACCTAACTTTAACCCTCTCCCTAACACCTAATGCCAAACCCTAACCCTAAAACTAACCCTAACCCTAAACGTAACCATACCTGTAACCCCACCCCTAACCCTAAATTCTAATCCTAAAACAAACCCTGACCATAACCCAGACCTAACATTAATACCTAACAATAACCGTAAGCCTACCACTTAAACTAAGCCTAAGCCTGACTGTAATACCTAAACCTAACCCTAACACTAACCCTAGCATAACTCTAAACCTAACCCTAACCATAAAACTCAACCTCAACCTAACCCTAACCCTAACCATAACACTAACCCTAATCATAACCCTAACCCTAAACGCTAACCTTAACACTAACACTAACACTAACCATAACCTCTAACAATAACCCTAACCCTAAACTATCCCTAAGCCTAACCCTAAACCTAGCACTTTACTAACTGCTAACCCTAACACTAACCCTAACCCTTAACCTCAACCTAACCATAACCCTAACCACAACACTAACACTAACCCTAAACGATAACCCTAACCATAAACCTGGCCCTAACACTAACCGAAAGCCTAACTCGAACACTTACCCTAATCCATACCCCTATACCTAACACCTAAACATTAAACCTGACCCTAACCCTAGTCCTAACCCTAACACTAAATCTAATGCAAACCCTAAACCTAACCCTAACCCTAAACCTAACGCTAACCTAATTGTAACCCTAACCCTAACTATAACCCTAAGCCTAAACTTAAACCTAGCCCTAACTCTAACACTAACCATAACACTCACACTAACCCTAACCCTAACCTGAAAACTAACACTAACCTCTAAACCTAACCCTAACCCTAACTTTAACCCTAACCCTAAAACTAACCTCTAACCCTATTCCTAACCCTTGCGCTATTCCTAACTGTAACCCTAATCCTAAACCTAACCCTAAACCTAATCGTAACCCTAACCGTAACCTAACCCAAAGCCTAAACCTAATCCTCTCCATAACATCTAATCCCAATCCCTAACCTTAATCATAACCCTAACAATAAGCTTAACCCTAACCCTAACCCTAACTCTAACCCAAACCCTAAATCTAACCCTAAACCTAACCCTAACACTAAACCTAATTCTTACACTAACACAAAAATTAAATTCTAGGCGTAACCCAAAACCTAACCCTAACCTTTAACTCTAACCCTAACCTTAACCCTAACCCTTACCCTAAATCTAAACCTAACACTAAACTGTAACCATAATGATAAACCTAATCCTAACCATAACCATAACCCTAACCCTAACCCTAAACCTAACACTAACCCAAATCAATAACCCTAACACTAAACCTAAACCTAACATTAAAACTAAGCCTATACCTAACCGTAACCCTAAAACCAACTGTAAACTGAAGCCTAAACCTAACCCTCTCCCTAACACCTAACCAGAAATGATAACACTAAACCTATCCCTAAACCTAACTCTAAACCTAACACTAACCCTAACCGTAATCCTAACCCTAACCCTAAACCTAAACCTAACCATAACCCTCACCCTAAAGTTTAATCCTAAACCTAACGGTACACCTAAGCCTAACCCTAACCCTAACCCTAACACTAAACCTAACCCTATTCCTAACACTAACCCTAAACCTAACTCTAAACCTAAACTCTAAACCTAAGCCTAACCCTAACCTGAAATCTAACCCTAACAATAAACCTAACTGTAACCGTAACCTTAACCCTAAACCTCAACCTAACCCTAACCCTAACAATAACCCTAACCCTAAAACCTAAAGCTAACCCTAACCCTAACTCTAACACTATCGCTACCCCAAACATTACACTAAATCTAACACTATCACTAACTCTAAACCTAACCCTAACCCTAACCATAAACATAACGATAAACATAACCATAACCCTAAATCTAACATTAATCCCTTACCGTAACCCTAACCCTACCCCTTAAACTACCCCTAACACTGACTGTAATACTCAACTCTATCCCTAACGCTACCATAACCTTAACTCTAACCCTAAACCTAAAACCAACCCTAAATCTAACACATACCTCTAACCATATCCCTAACCCTAACCCTAAATGTAACACTAACACTAACTTCTAACACTAACCCTAACGCTAAACCTATCACTATCCCTAACACTAAACCTAACACTATCCCTAAATTTAACCCTAAACCTAAAACTAAACCTAAACCTCAACCTAACCCTAATGCTAATCATAACACTAACCCTCCCACTAACGCCAACCTAAAGGCAAAACCTAACCATAACCCTACCCTGACCCTAACCTAATTGCAACCCTAAGTCTAACACTAACCATAACCTCTATGCCTAACCCTAACCCTAACCTTCACCATAAATCAAACCCTAAACCAAACGCTAATCTCTAACCATAACCCTAACCCTAACCCTAACCCTAACAAGAAAATTAAACCTAACCCCAACAATAATAATAACCCAACCCCAAACTTAAGCTTTAATACTAACCATAAACCTAAACCTATCCCTAAGATCTAACCCTAATCGTAACCCTAAGCCTAATCCTAACCCTAAACCTAAACTTTACCCCTAACCATAAATCAAACCTAACGCTAACCACACACCATAACTCTAAACCTAACACTAACCCAAACTCTAACTGTAATACTAACCCTAACCCTAAAAGTATCCCTAACATCTACCTCTAACTGAAAGCCTAACCCTAACCCTAACCTAATCATAACCCTAAACCTCACCATAAGCCAAAGCCTAACCGTAACCCTAAACCTTACCCTAACACTAACGCTAAACACTAACCCTAAAGCTAAAACTATACTTAACCCTAACCATAACCGTAAACCTAACCCCTATGATTAACACATAAGCCCTAACCCTAATGCTAAACCTAAACGTAAACCTAACCCTAACCCTAAGCCTAATCCTAAACCTAAACGTAACCCTAACCCTAACCATAATCCGAAGCCTAACCGTAACTCTAACCCTAAACATAACCCTAACGCTAACCCTAAATCCTAACCCTAAACCTAACACTAACCCTAACCATAACCCTAATCCGAACCCTAACTCTAACTTTAAACACTAACCCTAACCCTAAACTTAACCCTAACCCTAACCCTAACTTTAACATCTAACACTAACTGTAACACTAACATTAACCATAACCCTAACCGTAACCATAATCTCTAACCCTAATCATAACCCTGACTGTAACCCTAACTGTAACCCTACCCCTTAAACTAACCCTAGGCCTGACTTTAATACCTAACCCTAACTCTAACACTATCCCTAACTCTAATCCTAAACGGAACCCTAAACCTAACCCTAACTCTATCACTAACACGTAACCCCTAAACCTAACCCTAACCCTAACTTTAAAACTAACCCTAAACCTAATCCTAATCCTAATCCTAACCCTAAACCTAATCGTAACCCTAACCCTAACCGTAACCCAAAGACTAACCCTAACCCTCTCCCTAACACCTAACACCTAACCCTAAACTTAATCATAATCCTAACACTAAGCGTAACCCTAACCCTAATCCTAACACTAACCCTAAACTGAACCATAACCCTGAACCTAACACTTACACTAACACTAACCCTAAACTCTAACCGTAACCCTAAAACTAACCCTAATGTTTAACTCTAACCCAAACCCTAACCCTAACCCTAACCCTAACACTAACCAAACTTAAAGCTAACTTCTAACCATAACCGTTACCCTAACCTTAATCCTAACCAATAACACTAATCCTAACCCTTATCTTATACCTTACATAACACAAACCCTAACTGAACTTAAGCTTTAACCCTAACCCCAACCCTAAACCTAACCAAAACATCTAAGCCTAACACTAAACCTAACAATAATCCTAACTCTAACTGTAAAAAAAAGCTACCTATAACCATAACCCTATCCCTAACCCTAAACATAAACTTAACCCAAAACTCTAACTGTAACCCTAACCCTAACTGTAATCCTGAACCTAAGTTTTAACCCTAACCCTAAACCTAACGCTAACACTAACACATTTCTCTAAATATAATCATAACCATAATCCTAACCGTGACCAAAAGGCTAACCGTAACCCTATCCCTATCCCTAACCCTAACCCTAACATTAACACTAACCCTAAACCTAAACCTAAACCTAACTCTAAACCCAACACTAACCCTAATCCAAACTCATAACTCTAAACATAATCTTAACCATAATCCTAACTGTGACCAAAAGGCTAACCGTAATCCTATCCCTAACCCTAACCCTAACCCTAATCATAACATTAACCCTAACTCTAAACCTAAACCTAATCCTAACTCTAAACCTAACCATAACCTTAACATTAACACTAACACTAAAACTAACAAAAACACTAACCTTTAAACCAAACCATAATCCTAACCCTAATCCAAACCCTAAAATTAACCAGTAACCCTAATCTTAACCCTTACCCTATCCCTAACACTAACACTAACCCTAACCCTGAACCTAAGCTTTAACCCTAAACTGAACACTAACCATAACCTCTAAGCTTAAACCTAACCCTAACTCTAACCCTAACTCTAACCCTAAACCAAACGCTAACTGCCAACCAAAACCCTAAACCTAATCATAACACTAAATCTAACACTAACCCTAACCCTAACCATAACCATAAACCTAAGCTTTAACCCTAACCCTAATCGAAAACTAGCGCTGACTTATAACCATAACCCTAACCCTAACCCTAAACCTAAAATCTAACCGTAACACTAACACTAACCCTAAAACTATCCCTAACATCAAACCCTAAAACTAAACCTAAACCTAACCCTAAACCTAAGCCTAACCTAATCATACCCCTAAACCTAACCATAACCCGAAGCCTAACCGTAACCTGAACCCTAACCGTAACACTAACCCTAAACCTTAACCCCAAAGCTAACACTATCCCTAAGCATAACCCCAAGCGTCAACCTAACCCTAACCCTAACCCAAACCCTACCATTAACAGCTAAGCCCTAACCCAAACTCTAAATCTTACCCTAAAACTAACACTAAACCTAACCCTAACCATAACCCTAACCCTAAACCTAACCCTAACCCTAACCCGAACCCTAAGTCTAACCCTAAACCTAATCATAACACTAACACTAATGGTACCCCGAAGCCTACCTTAACACTCTCCCTAACACCTAATCCCTAACACTAACCCTAACACTAAAGGTAACCATAACCATAACCCTACCCCTAACCCTAACTTCTAATCCTAACACTAACCTTAACCATACCCATAACCCTAACCCTAAAACTAATATTAATCCCTTATCCTAACCCTAACCCTACCCCTTAAACTAAAGCTAACTCTGTCTATAATACCTAACCCTAAACCTACACATAACCCTAGCGTAACCCTAACCCTAACACTAACTTTAACCCTAACCCTAACACTAACGCTAACCCAAACACATACCACTAACCCTAACCCTAAGCCTAACCCTAAACATAACACTAACCCTAAACTCTAAAACTAACCCTAACCCTAAACCTAACACTAAACCTAACTTTTAACCCTAATCCTAAACTAACACTAAACCTCAACCTAACGCTAACCCTAACAATAATCCTAACACTAATCCTCAGCCTAACCCTAAATGCTAAACCTAACTATAATCCTAACCATAACACTAACACTAACCCTAACCCTAACACTAACCCTAACCCTAACCCTAACCTTAACCCTAACGCTAATGCTAACGCTAACTCTAACCCTAACACATACCTCTAACCCTAATCTAACCCTAAATATAAAACTAACCCTAACCTCTAACACTAACCCTAACCCTAAACCTATCCCTAACCTTAACCCTAAAGCTAACACTAAAACTAACTTGTAACCCTAATCCTAACCTAACCCTAAACCTCAACCTAAACCTAACCCTAATCATAACACTAACCCTAACCCTATCCTAACGCTAAACACTAACCCTAACTATAATCATAAACCTAACTATAACCCTAAACCTAACACTAACCCTAACCCTAACCCATAACCCTATCCCTAACACCTAACACCTAAACCTAACCGTAACCATAATCCTAACCCTAATTCTACATCTAAAGCAAAAGCTAACAATAACGCTAAAGTTAACCTAAATGTAATCCTAACCCTAACCATAACGCTAAGCCTAACCATAAATCTAACCCTCACACTAACCCTATCCCTAACCGTAACCCTAAAATTAACCCCTAAAGCTAACATTACCCCTAACTGTAACCCTAACGCTAAAACTAATAACTAACACTAACCCTAACCCTAAACGCTAAACCTAACTATAATCATAATCCTGACCATAATCCTAACCCTAACCCTAACCCTAACTCTAAACCTAAACCAAAGGCTGACCTATAACCATTAACCCTAACACTAACCATAAGCCTATCCCTAGCCCTAAACCTAACCCTAACCCTAAACCTAAACTTAACTCTAACTGTAACACTAATTCTAACCCTAACCCTAACACTAACACTAACACTAACACTAACACTAACCCTAACCCTAAACTTAAACCTAAACCTAACCCTAACCCTATCCCTAAACCCTAACACTAACCCTAACACTATGCCTAACCCTAAACCTAATACTAAATCGAACCCTAATCCTAAACCTAACCCTATCAAAAAACATAACCCCAAACCCTAACCCTAACCCTAACTCTAAAACTAACCCTAAAATTAACCCTAACCCTAAAACTAATCGTAACCCTAACCATAACCATCACACAAAGCCTAACATTGACCCTCTCCCTAACAGCTAACCCCTAACCCTAACCTTAATCATAACCCAAGCACTAAGCATAACCCTAACCCTCACCCAAAACCTAACCTCTAACCTTAACCATACCCCTAACCATAACCCTAACACTAACCCAATGTAACCCCTATCCCTAATGCTAGCACTAACGCTAACCCTAATCCTAACACTAAAACTAACCTCTAAAACTAAACCTAGCACTAACCGTAATCCTAACACTAAACCTAACCACTAACCATTGTCCTAACCCTTACCTTAACCCTAACCCAAAACATAACCCTAACCCTAACTCTAACACTTAACCGAATGCTAACCTCTAACCATAACCCTAACCCTAACACTAAACCTAACCCTAAACTCTAACTGTAACACTGACCCTAACCCTAACCCGAAAACTAAACTCTAAACCTAACCCTAACCATAAACCTAACCATAACGATAACCATAATCCTAACCCTAATTCTAACATTAATCCCTTACTCTAACCCTAAACCTACCAGTTAAATTAACCCTAACTGTAATACCTAACCCTAACCTGAATCCTAATCCTAGCATAACACTAACGCTAACCCTAACCCTAACCCTAACACATACCTCTGACCTTATCCCTAAACCTAACCCTAAACATAACACTAACCCTAACCTCTAACACTAACACTAACGCTAAACCTATCCCTAACCCTAACACGAAACATAACACTGTACCTAACTTCTAACCCTAACCCTAAAACTAACCCTAAAACTCAACCTAAACCTAACTCTAATCATAACATTAACCCTCACAGTAACTCTAATCATAAACGCTAACATTAACCATAACCCAAACCTTACCCTAAACCTAACCCTAACTCTCACCTAAATGTAACCCTAACCCTAACCCTAACCTAATTGTAACACTAACCCTAACCATAAACCTAAACCTAACACTAATCCTAACACTAACCATAACTTCTATGCCTAATCCTAGCCCTAAACTTCATCCTAAATCTAACCATAAACCAAAGGTTAAAATCTAAAAATAACCCTAACCCTAACAAAAAAATTAAACCTAAACCTAAACCTAACACTAACCCTAACCCCAAACTTAAGCTAAAACACTAACCCTAAACCTAAACCTATCCCTAACATCTAACCCTAACCCTAACCCTAAACCTAACACTCAAACTAAGCTTTAACCCTAACCCTAAACCAAACCTAATGCAAACCACTAACCATAACTCTAACCATAACCCTAACCCTAAACTCAAACCATGACACTAAACCTAACCCTATAACTATCCCTAACATCTAACCCTAATCCAAACCCTAACCCTAGCCCTAACGCTAACCTAATCATAACTCTAACCATCACCATAACCCGAAGCCTAATTGTAACAATAACCCTTACCCTAACCCTAAAGCTAACATTATACCTAACCCTAACCATAACAGTAAACTTAACACTAACCCTACCCTAACCCTAACCCTATCCCTAACAGGTAAACCCTAACCCTAACGCTAAACCTAACCATAACTCTAAACCTAAGCCTAAGCCTAACCCTAAACCAAATCGTAATCCTAACCCTAACCATAATCCAAAGCCTAACCATAACACTAACCATAACCCGAACCCTAACACTAACCCTAAATCAAACCATAAACTTAACACTAACCCTAACTGTAACCCTAACCCTAACCCTAACTTCTAACCCTAACACTAACCCTAAACCTAAACTTAACCCTAACCCTAATCCTAACACTAACCCTAACATTTACGCTGACCGTAACACTAACCCTAACCATAACCCTAACCGTAACCATAAACTCTAACCATAACCATAACCCTACCCCTTAAACTAACACTAGGCCTGACTTTAATTACTTACCCAAACCCTAGCTTAACCCTAACCCTAACCCTAATGTTAACACTAACCCTAACACATACCTCTACACATAAAACTAACTGTAACCAAAATCCTAACTGTAACCCTATCCCTAACCCTAACCCTAACCCTAATCCTAACCCTAACCCTAACCTTAAGCCCAAACCTAAACCTAATTCTAAACCTAACCCTAACCTAAACATTAATACTAACACTAAACCTAGTAGTAACACTAACCTTTAAACCTAACCCAAACCCTAACAGTAACCCAAATCCCAAACCTAAGCTTTAACTCTAATCCTAACAATAACTCTAACAATAACATCTAAGCCAAACCCTAACCCTAAACGTAAATCCAAACTCTAACACTAAACCTAACGCTATCCTCTAACCATAAGCCTAAACCTAAGCCTAAACCTATCCCGAACACTAACCCTTACACTAAACCCTAACCGTAACACTAACTCTATTCATAACGCTAAACATAACAGTAAACCTAACCGTAACCCTAACCCTAACCATAACCATAACCCTAACCATAACCCTATTCCTAACACCTAACCCCTAACCCCTAACCCTAACCTTAAAACAAACCCTAAAACTAAATGTAAACCTAACTCTGGCCTTGGTATTAACCCTAACACTAAACCTAAACCTAAACCTAACCGTAAACCTAACCCAAACCCTAACCCTATCCCTAACATCTAACCCCTAACCCTAACCCTAAACCTAACTCTAAACATAACCATAAACATAACTATGACCCTAACACCTAACACCTAACACTAACCCTAACCCTAACACTAACCCTAACCCTAACCTGAACCGTAACCCTAACCCTAAGCCTACCCCTACCCATAACCTTGACCTCTAATGCTAACCCTAACCCTAACACTAAACTATCCCTAACCCTAACCCTAAACCTAACACTAATCCTAAATTCTAACCCTAACACTCAACCTAATCGTAACCCAAAATCTAACCGTAACCCAAAGCCTAAACAAAACCATCTCCCTAACACCTAAAGCTTAACCCTAACTCTAAACCTATCACTAACCCTAATTGAAACCGAAATCTTAAATCTAAACCTAACCCTAAACCTAAATTATAATCATAACCCTAACCCTAACACTAAACCTAAACTTAACCCTAAACATAAACTCTAACCTTAACCCAAACCCTAACCTTAACCCTAACTGCAACCCTATCCCTAACACCTAACCCTTAAACCTAACCCTAACCCTAAAACTAACCATAAATCTAATGCAAACTCTAACCCTAACACTAACCTTAACCTGAAGGCTAATCCTAACCTATCCCTAAAACCTAACCACTAAAACTAACCCTAATCCTAAACCTAATGATATTCCAAACCCTAAACCTAAACGTAAACGTAACCCTAAGCCTAACCCTAACCCTACACCTTAAACTAACCACAAACCTGACTGTAATACCTAAACCTAACCCTAACCATAACAATAGCATTACCCTAAACCTAACCCTAACCCTAACCATAACACTAATCCATACCTCTAACTTTAACCCAAAGACTAACTGTAACACTAACCCTAACACTAACAATAAACCCTAAGCCTAACACTAACCCTAACCCTAAATCCAAACTATAACACTAAACTCAACGCTTACCTCTAACCATAACCCTAATCCTAATCCTAACCCTAACCCTAAGCCTAAAGCCTAACCCTAACACTAACACTATCCGTAACGCTAAACCTAACCCTAAACCTAACCCTAACCCTAACCCTAACCGTAACCCTAGCCCTAACCCTAACAATAACCCTAAACCTACCACTAACACTTAACCCCTAACCCTAACCCTAACTCTAACCCTAAAAGTAACCATAAACCTAACCCTAACCCTAACTCTAACACTAACCCTAATCCTATCCCTAACACTTAACCCCTAACCCTAACCATAACCTAACACTAAAACTAAACGTAAACCTAAACCCAACCCTAACCCTTACCCTAACCCTAGCCATAACCATAATCATAACCATAACCCTGACCCTAAATTCTAACCCTAATCATAACGCTAACCCTAATTAGAACCTGAAGCCTAACCCTGAACCGATCCCTAACACCTAAGCCCTAATACTAACCCTAACCCTAATCCTAATCCAAACCCTAACCCTAAACTTAACCGTAACCCTATACATAACCCTAACACAAACACTAACCAAATCGTAACCGTAACCCTATACAGAACCCAAAGCCTACGTGTAACCATATCCCTAACCCTAAACCTAAACCTAACCCTAAACCTAAGCTTTAACCCTAACCCTAACCTGAACCACAACCTCTAAGCCTAACCATAACCCTAACACTAAACTAACAATAACACTAAACCTAACGTACACCCTAACCCTAACCCTAATATTATCCCTAACACTAACCCAAACACTATCAGAAACACATAACCCCTAACCCTAACCGTAAATCTAAGCCTAAAACTAAACCTAAATCTAGCCCTAAACCTAAGTTTTAACACTAACCCTAACCCTAACCTTAACCATAATCTCTAAGACTATCCCTAACCCTAAACCTAAACAAAAACTCGTAACACTAAACCTAACGCTAACCTCTAACCCTAACCCTCACTAACCTTAATCTTCACTCTAGCACTAACCCTAAACATAAACTCTAACCATAAAAATAACCCGAATCCTAATCTTAACCTTAGCCCTAACATCTAACCCTAATATTAACTCTAACCCTTACCCTAACCCTAACACTAAGCCAACTTCTAACCCTAACACTAACCATAACCCTAAACCTAAACCTAACCCTAACCCTAAACCTAACCGTAGCCATAACCACAACACTAACCCTACCACTAACCCTAACACTAACCCTAACCCTAACACTAACCCTAACCCTAACACTAACCCTAACCCTAACACTAACCCTAACCCTAACACTAAACATAACCATAACCCTAAATCTAACATTAATCTCTAACCCTAAACCTAACCCTACCCCTTAAACTAACCCTAAACCTGATTGTAATACCTAAACCTAACCCTCACTATAACCATAGCATAACCCTAAACCTAAACCTAACCCTAAGCATAACCATAACCCTAACCCACAACTCTAACCCTAACCCAAAGACTAACCTTAACATTAACCCTAACCCTAAACCTTACCATAACCATAAACCCTAAGCCTAACCCTAACCCAAACCCTAACCCCAAATTCTAACACTAAACTTAACGCTTACCTCTAAACATAACCCTAATCCTAATCCTACCCCTAACACTAACCCTAAGCCTAAAGCCTAACCCTAACACTAACACTACCCGTAACCCAAAACCTAACCTTAACCTAGCACTAACCCTAACCGTAACCCTATCCCTAACTCTAACAATAACCCTAAACCTACAACTAACACTTAATCCCTAACCCTAACCCTTACTCTAACCCTAAAACCAACCGTAAACCTAACCCTAACCCTAACTCTAACACTAACCCTAATCCTATCCCTAACACTTAACCCCTAACCCTAACCCTAAACCTAAACCTAAAACTAAAGGGAAACCTAAACCTAACCCTAACCCTATGTGTAAACGTAATCCTAAACATAACCCTAACCCTAAATTCTAAACCTAATCCTAACCCTAATCCTAGGCCTAACCCTAACCCTAACCCTAAACTCTAACCCAAAACCTAACCCTAACCATAATTCTAAACCTAACCCTAACCATAAAAATAACACTAACCCTAAACCTAACATTAATCCCTAAACCTAAACCTAACACTACCACTTAAACAATCCCTAAACCTGACAGTAATACCTAACCCTAACATTACTATAACCCAACCATAAAGCTAACCCTAAGCCTAACCCTAAACCTAATACTACCCCAAAACCTAACGCTCACATCTAACCATATACCTAACCCTTACACTAACCTTAACCCTAACCCTAGCCCGAAACCTAAACTCTAACTGTAACCAAAACACTAATACTACCCCTAACCCTTATTCTAAACTCTAACCTTAACCCTAACATTAATGCTTAACCTAACTGTAACCTTAACCATAACCATAACATGAAGCTTACCCCTAACACTCTCCCTAACACCTAAACCTAAACCTAACTGTAATCCTAACCTTAATGCTAAACGTCAAACTAAATCCAAACCTAACAATAACCCTAACCCTAAACCCTAACGCTAACCCTAACCCTATCTCAAACACTACCCCTACCCCCAAACCTACCACTAAGCCTACCACTATTCCTAACCCTAAACCTAACCCTAAATCTAACCCTAACCCTAACAATAACCCTAACGCTAACTCTATCCCTAACACCTAATGCATAACCCTAAACCTAACCTTAAAACAAACCTTAACCATAACACTAAACCTAACCCTAAACCTAATGGTAACCCTAAACCTAATCGTAACACTAAGCCTAACCATAACCATCTCCCTATCACCTATCCCGTAACCCTAACACTAAACCTATCCCTAACCCTAACCCTAACACTATGCCTAACCCTAAACCCAACCCTAAATCTAACAGTATTCCTAACCTTGAACCTTACCCTAAACCTAAACATAACCCTAACCCTAACACTAACGCTAACTCTATCCCTAATACCTTACCCCTAACCCTAACCCTACCCTAATACTAACCCAAGCCTAACCATAACCCTCTTCCTAAAACTTAACACTTAACCCTAAACCTAAACCTAAACATAACCCTAACCGTAACCATAACCCTAATCCTAAACCTAACTCTAAAACTAAATTTTAATCCTAACCCTAAAAATAACCCTAATCCTAAACATAACTCTACCCATAAATTTAACCCTAAACTTAACCGTAACCCTAACACTAACCCTAAACTGAACCCTAACCCTAAACTCTAAACCTAACCCTAACACTAACCCTTACCCTCACCCTAACCCTAACGATAAACCTAACCCTAAACATAAGATTAATCCCTAACCCTAACCCAACCCCTTAAACTAACTCTAACACTAATCGTAATACCTAACCGGAACCCTAACCCTAAACTTACCATAACACTATCCCTATCCTCAACCCTACCCCTAAACCTAAACCTAACCCTTATTTCTAACCCTACCCTAACCCTGACCCTAACCAAAATCCTAACCTTAAACCTAACCTCTAACACTAAACCTAACCCTAAAACTATCCCTAAAACTAAACCTAAACCTAACACTAAATCTAACTTCTAACCCTAACCCTAAAACTCAATCTAACACTAACACTAACGCTAACCCTAACCCTACACGTATTATAAAGCCATTCCATAACACTATCCCTAAGCCTAACCCTAACCATAATCCTAACTCTTACCCTAACCCTAAACCTAACCCTAACTCTAAATCTAACACTAACACTAACCTTAACCCTAAACCTAACCCTAAACCTCAACCTGAACCTAACCCTAATCATAAACCTAATTCTAACCCAAACCCTAACTCTGACCCTAAACCCTAACCCTAACCCTAACCCAAAAGCTAAACCTAAACCTAGCCCTAGCCCTAACCCTAACCCTAACTCTAACACTAACATTAACCCTAACCCTGTGGGGGATGAGGAGTCACTTTGAAGACCCTAGCCCCCTCGGACCTGCAGTAAACAATAGCCCCCGGTATGCAAGACAGAGGCTGGACAGGAATGCCTGTTCTCAGTGAAGTTCTTATCACCCTCTGAAACCATGCTGTGTGACCTGGCTTTGTTTACAGAGTCATTAGGAAGTGGCCGACCACCTTTTGTGACACTAGCAACAACATAATTAACAACATTCTTGGGCTAATGAATTTCCTCCTGGGCTAGAGGGGCTAGAAGAATTGATGTTGATTAACTTAGATAAACATTGTAGTCTGTCACATTGTAGCTTGTCACAAGGAATGCTTTTTCACTAGTTAATTGTCTGTGCTCTGTGAATTGATCCAGTTTACTATATAAGAATCCTAGAATAAAGACTGTGCGTGCAGTGCAGTGCGGTGAAGTTGCAATTGCCGTGTTTCTCCTTCTTTTCCTTGCTCTGCACCCCCCGTATCCCGACTTGGTGAGTGTGTGTGCCTCTTGCAGGGGTCCAGAGTGCTCTAGACACTCCCAACAAACCCTAAATTCTAATCCTAAACCCAACTTTAACACTAACCCTAACCCTAAAACTAAACATAACACTAAACTCTAACCCTACACCTAACTCTAACCCTAACACTAACCCTAAATCTAACACTAAGACTAAAATCTAAACCTAACCCTAACACTAACCCTAACCATACCCTAATCATAAACCTAACCATAAACCTAACATTAATCCATAACCCTAACTCTAACCCTACCCGTTAAACTAACCCTAACACCGACCATAATATGTAACCTTAACCCTAACCAAAACCTACCATAAAATTAATACTAACCCTAAACCTACCCCTAAACCTGACCCTAAAACATACCTCTAACCCTAACCTAACCTAATCCTAACCATAACCCTAATCATAAACATAAACCTAACCCTAACCCTAACCCTAACCCATACATCAAACCCTAAGCCTAACCTTAACCCTAACCTTAACCCTAACCCTAACCCTAATCCTAACACTAACGTCTAATCCTAACCCTAACCTTAACCATAACGCTAAATCTCAACCTAACCCTAACCCTTACCCTAAACCTAACCCTAACCTAACCTTATCCCTAACTCTAACCCTAACCCTAACACTAACCCGAAACCTAATGCTAAACCTCAACCTAACCCTAACCCTAATCATAACATTAACCCTAACCATAACCTTAAACCCAAACACTAACAATAACCCTAAAGCTAACCATAAACCTAACCCTAAACCTAAACCTTACCCAAAACTCTACCCCTAAACCTAACACTAACCCTAACCCTAAACCTAAACCTAACACTAACCCTAACAATAACCATAGCTTATACCTAACCTTAACACTAAACCTAACCGTAACCTGAAGCCTAACACTAACCCTCTCCCGAACACCTAACCACAAACGCTAACCCTAAACCTATCCCTAAACATAACCCTAACCTTAACTCTAACCCTTAACATAACACTAACCCTAACCCTAAACTTAAACCTAACTGTCACCCTAACCCTAAAGATTAATCCTAAACCTAACAGTAACCCTAAGCCTAACCCTAACCCTAACCATTACCCTAATGCTAAACTCGAACCGTAAACCTAAACCTATTCCTAACCCTAACCCTAAACCTAACCCTAACCCTAAACTCGAAACCTAAGCCTAATGCTAAACAGAAACCTAACCCTAACACTAAACCTAACTGTAACCCTACCCTTAATCCTAAACCTCAAACTAACCCTAACCCTAACAATAACCCTAACCCTAAAATCTAACCATAACCCTAACCCTAACCCTATCTCAAACACTATCCCTACCCCCAAACCTACCACTAAACCTAACACTATTCCTAACCCTAAACCTAACCCTAAAACTAACTCTAACCCTAAACCTAACCCTAACCCTAACAATAACCATAACGCTAAATCTATCCCTAACACCTAACACATAACCCTAAAACTAACCTTAAAACAAACCTTAACCATAAACCTAAACCTAACCCTAAATCTAATGGTAACCCTTAACCTAACCATAACACTAAGCCTAACCATAACCATCTCCCTAACACCTATCCCGTAACCCGAACACTAAACCTAACCCTAACCCTAATCGTAACCGTAACCATAACCCTAACCCTAAACTAGGACTAACCCTAAATTCTAATCCTAACCATAACCCTAAACCTAAAACATAATCTAACACTAACCCTAAACTGTAACCCTAAACCTAACACTAAACGTAACTTCTAACACAAACCCTAACCCTAACCCTGAAGCTCAACCTAAACCTAACCATAACCCTAACTGAAACCCAAAGCCTAACCGTAACCCTATCCCTAAATCTAAACCTGACCCTAATCCTAACCCTAAACCTAACCCTAACCCTAACACTAACCCTAACCCTAATCCTAAAACTAACTCTAAAACTAACCCTAACCCTAACACTAACACTAACTCTAAACCTAACCCTAACACTAACCTCTAAACATAACGCTAACTCTAACCGTAACCCTAACCCTAAACCTAAGCTTTAACACTAACCCTAAACATAACCTCTACGCCTAACCCTAAGCATAACCCTAACACCAATCTCTAACACTAAACCTAACACTAACCTCTACCCATAAGACTAAAGCTCATCCTAAACCTAAACATAAACCTAAACCTAACTCTAAACCCTAACCCTAATCCAAACACTATCCGTAAACGTAATACTAAACGTAAAGCTAACGCTAAACCTAACCCTAACCCTAACTTCAACCCTAACCCATACCTAACCCTAACGATATCCCTAAGACTTAAGCCCTAAACCTATGTCTAAATCTAAACCTAAACCTAACCGTAAACCTAACTCTGACCTTAATACTAACCCTAACCCTAATCCTAACACTGAATCTAATCCTAAAACTAACACTAAACATAACACGAAGCCTAACCATAACCCTCTACCTAACAACAAACCCCTAACCCTAACCCTACACTAACCCTAACCGTAACACTAACCATAACACTGAACCTAATCGTAAAACTAACACTAACCATAGCACGAAGCCTAACCATAACCCTCTACCTAACAACTAACACCTAACCCTAACCCTACACTAACCCTAACCGTAACCCTAACACTAAACCTAATCGTAAATCTAACTCTAACCATAACACGAAGCCTAACCATAACCCTCAACATAACAACTAACCCCTAACCCTAACCCTACACTAACCCTAACTGTAACCCTAACCCTAACATTAACCCTAACCCTAACACTCTCCCTAACAACTAACCCCTAACCCTAACTGTAACACTAACCCTAACCCTAACCCTAACCGAAATCATAACCCTAACCCTACACCTAATCCTAACCCTAACGCTAATCCTAAACTCTAGCCCTAACCCTAACACTAAACCTAAAGCTAAACTCTAAACATGAACCTAAGCCTAGCCATATCCCTAACCCAAACCCTACAACTTAAACTAACACTAACCCTGACAGTAATACCTATCTATAACGATAACACTAAACCTAGCATAACCCTAAAATTAACTCTAACCATACCACTAAATCTAAACCTAACCCATACCTCTAACCATATCCCTAACCCTAACACTAACCCTAACCCTAAAACTAACCCTAACCCAAAAACTAACCCTAAACTTAACCTCTAATCCTAACCTTAACCCTAACACTAAACTATCCCTAACCCTAAACCTAAACCTAAAACTAAACCTAACTTCTAACCCTAACCCCAAAACCTCAACTTAATCCTAATCCTAAAATTAAAACTAACCCTAATCCTAACCATAACCCAAAGCCTAACTGTAACCTTATCCATAATCCTAGCACTAACCCTAATCGTAACCCTACACCTAAACATAAAACTAACCCATACATCTAACCCTAACCCTAACCCTAACCCTAACCCTAACCTTAACCTCTAACCCTAAGCCTAATCCTAAACCTAACCTAAATTTAACGCTAACCCTAACCATAACCCTAAGCTTAAAACTAAACCTAACTCTAAAACTAACCCTAAAACTAACCCTAACCCTAACCTTAACCCATACCTTTAACCCTAACCCAAACACTAAACCTAAACTTAACTTTAAACCCTAAACTTAACCCTAACCGTAACCCTAAAACTAACCCTAAAACTAAACATAAATCTAACGCAAATGCTAACCCTAATCCTAACACTAACCATAACCTAATCGTAACCCTAAACCTAAACCTAACCAGTAGCCTAACTCTAACCCTAATCCTAACACCTAACTCTTAAATGTAACCCTAAACCTAAACCTAATCCTATTCCAAGACCTAACCCTAACCCTAATCCAAACTCTAACACTAACCCTTACACAAACCTAACACTAACACTAAATTCTAACCAAAATCCTAACACTAACCCTAACTCTAACCCTAACCATAAACCTAACATTAATCCCTAACCCTAACCCTAACCCTAACACTAACCCTAACCCTAACCTCTAAACATAACTGAAACCCTAACCTTAACCCTTACTCTTACCCTAAACCTAACACTAAACTCTATACATAACACTAACACTAACCCTACCCATAACCATAACTGTAACCCTAATCCTAACCCTAACATCTAACCCTAACTCTAACTCTAACTGTAACCCTAACGCCAACCCTAACACTAAACCAACTCCTAACCATAAAACTAACCATAACTCTAAACCTAAAATTAACCCTACCTATAACCCTAACACTAAACCTAACTCTAAACACTAACCCTAAACCTAACACGACTCCTAAGCCTAACGCTAACCATAAACCTAACCCTTACACTAAACCTAACCCTAACTCTAACCCTAACAATATCACTAACATCAAACCCCAACCCTAACCATAAACCTAGCCCTAAAACTAACACTAAACCTAACACTAGCCCTAACCCTAAGCCTAACCCTAAACCTAATCGTAACGCTAACAATAACAGTAACCCGAAGCCTAATCTTAATCCTCTAACACCTAACACATAAACCTAACCCTAACACAAACCCTAAAACTAAGTGTAACCATAAAACTAACCCTACCCCTACACCTAACTTCTAATCCAAACCCTAACCCTAACCCCAACTCTAAACATAACCATAACCGTAAACCTAACATTAATCCCTAATCCTGACCCTTACCCTAACCCTACCCCTTAAATTAACCCTAAACCTGACTGTAATACCTAAGCCTAAGCCTAACCCTAACCCTAGCAAAACCCTAACCCTAACCATAAACATAACCCTAACCCATACCTCTAACCCTAACCCTAACACTAATCCTAATCCTAAGCCTAACCCTAACACAAAACCTAAGCTTTAACGATAACCCTAAAACTAACCCTAACCATAAAATTTGAGCCTAAAACTAACCCTAACCCTAAAATCAAACACTAACACGAAACCTAACACTAACCTCTAACCATAACCCTAAAACTGATCCAAACCCTAAATCCTAACCCTAACCCTAAAACTAACCATAACCCTAAAACTAACCATAAACATAACCTTAACCCTAACCGCAACCCTAACCCTAACCGTAACCATCACCCTAAGCCTATCCCTAACACTTAACCCCTAACCCTAACACTAAACCTAACCCTAAAACTAACCGTAAACCTAACCCTAACCTAAACCCTAAACCTAAACCTAAACTAAACCCTAACCCTAACCCTAACCCTAACACCTAACCCCTAACCCTAAACGTAATATTAACCCTAACCCTAACCGTAACCATAACCCTAACCCTACTCCTAACACTAACTTCTAAACCTAACATTAACGCGAACCATAAACATAACCCTAACCCTAAACTCTAACCCTAAACCTAACTCTAACACTAACCCTAACCCTCACCTTAGCACAAAACCTAAACCTTAACCCTAACACTAACCCTGACAATAACACTAACTTTAACTCTTACCCTAACGCTAACCATAACCCTAACCTTGATGCTAACCCTAAACATAACCTCTAACCCCAACCCTAACCCTAACACTAACCTATCCCTAACTTGAACCCTAAAACTAATCCTAACCTAACCCCTAACCCTAACCCTAAACCTAACCCTGAAATTAACCGTAAACCTAAACCTAACTCTTTCCCTAGCAGTAACCCTAAACCTAATCGTAACCGTAAAACTAACCGTAACCCGAATCCAAACCCTAACTGTTCCCTAACACCTAAACCTAACCCTAACACTAACCCTAAATCTAACAGTAACCATAACAGTAACTGTACCTCTAACCCTAGATCCTAATCCTAACCCTAACACTAAACCTGACCATAACCCTAAACCTCACCCTAAACCTAAACTCAAACCCTAAACCTAAATCTAACACTAAACTTACTTTAATCCTGACCATAATAACTAACCCAAACCCTAACCTTAACCCTACCATATGCCTAAACCTAATCCTAACCCTAACGCTAATTCTAACCCTAAATTGCAACCCTAAACCTAACCCTAAACCTAACACTAACACTAACCATAACCCTAAAACTAAAGTCTAACCATTACCTCTAACCCTAAACCTAACCCTAACTCAAATCCTAAACCTAACAGTAACTTCTAACCCTAAAATTAACCATAAATCTAAGCCTAACAATAACACTGAACCTAATTTCTAACCCTAACTCTAACCATAAACCTAAACCTCTACCTAAACCTAACCCTTAACCTAACCCTAACCCTAAAACTAACCATAAACCTAACAGTAAATCTAACTCTTACCCTAAACAGTACCTCTAAACCTAACACTAACCATAACCATAACCCTAAACCTTACTGTAAACTACAGCCTAAACCTATTCGGAACCCTAAACCTAACCATAAAGCAAAGCCTAGCCCTAACCATCTACCTAAAACCGAAACCCTAACGCTAGCCCTAAAAATAGCCCTAAGCCTAACCATAACACTAACCGTAAACCTAACCCGAACCCTAAAGCTCAACCTTAACCTACCCTAACAATAACACCAACCCTAACCCTAACTCTAAGCCCTAACACTAACCCTAACCCTAACCCTAAGCCCTAAACCTAACCCTAACCCAAAACCTATCCATAACCCTAACACTAACCCTAACCCTAAACATACCACTATCCCTAACCCTAAACGTAACCCTAAAACAAAAACTAACACTAAACTTAATGCTAAATCTATCCCTAACACCTAACACCTAACCCTAACCCTAACTCTATCCCTAACCCTAAACATAAAACAAACCCTAAACATAACCCTAAACCTAACTCTAAACCTAATCATATCTGTAAATCTAACTGTTACCCAAAGCCTAACCATAACTCTCTCCCTAACAACTAACACCTAAACCTAACCCTAAACTTAACCCTAACCTTAACAGTAACCCTAAACTTAACCCTAAACCTAATCTGAACCCTAAATTGTAATCCTAACCCTAACCCTAACCCTAAATTTAAACCTAAACCTAAACCTAAACTCTAAACCTAAACCTAACCCTAACACTAACCCTAACCCTAAACTTAAACCTAAACCTAAACTCTAACCCTAACACTAACTTTAACCCTAAATGCAAACTTATCCCTAACATCGAACTCCTAAACATACCCCTAACCCTAACCCTAAAACTAACCATAAATTTAATGCAAACGGGAACCCTTAACCTAGCCCTAACCCTAACACTTACCTTATCATAACCCTAACCCTAACCGTAACATGGAGCCTCACCTTAACTCTATCACTAACACATTACCCCTAAAACTAAACCTAACATTAATCCTATTCCTATCCCTAACTCTAAGCGTAACACTAAATCTAACCCTAACCATAACCATAACCTCTAAGAATAACCCTAAATTAACACTAAACATAACACTAACCTAAAACCTAACCCTAACCCTAACCATAAACCTAACCCTAACAGTAACCATAACCCTAACACTATCACTAACACATAACACCCAACCCTAAACCTAATCCTAACCCTAAATCTAACTCTAAATCTAACCCTAAACCTAACCTTAACCCTAAACCTAAAACTAACCCTAACACGAATACTAACCCTACACTAAACCTCAGTTTTAACACTAACACTAACCCTAACCTTAACCATAACCTGTAAGCCTAAACCTAACCCTAGACCTAAACCCAAACTCTAACCCTAAACCTAATACTAACCTCTAACCATAATCCTAAACCTAACCTTTACCCTAAATCTAACGCTAACACTAACCGTAAACTCTAACCGTAACACTAACCCTAACCCTAACTCGAACCCTAACCCTAACATCTAAACCTAACCCTAAACCTAACCCAAACCCTAACCAAGTTCTAACCCTTACACTAATCCTAACCCTAACCCTAAACCTAACACTATTGTTAAACCTAACCCTAACCCGCAAACCTAAACCTTGCCTTAAACCTAACTCTGACCCTAACCCTATGCCTAACACCGAACCCCAAGAGTAACACTAAACCTAACACTAAAACTAACACTAAACCTAGCCCTAGCCCTAACATTTAGCCTAACACTAAACCTAATCGTAACATTAACGCTAAGTGCAACACGAAGCCTAATCTTAACCCTCTCCGTAACAGGCAACCCCTAACCCTAACCCTAAACCTAACCCTAAACCTAGCATAATCCTACCCTAACTCTAAGCCTAACCCTAACACGAAACTTAACCCATACTTCTAAACCTAACCCTAACCTTAAATTTAACGCTAACCCTAACCCTAACCCTAACTCTAACCCTAATACTAACCCTAACCTCTAACACTAACCCTAACCCTAAACATATCACTAACATTACCCTAAACCTAACACTAAACCTAACTTCTAACCTTAACCTTAACCTAAACCTCAACCTAACCCTAACCCTAACCTTAAGCCAAGATCATAACACTATCCCTAACACCTAAACCTAACCCTAAACCTAACCCTAACCCTAACACTAACGCTAAACTAATTGTAACCCTAACACTTACCATAACCTTAAGTCTAACCCTAACCCTAAATCTAAACCTAAACCTAAGCTCACACTAACCCTAACACTAACCCTAACACTAAAACTAACATCTAAACCTAACCCTAACACTAACCGTAACCCTAACCCTAAAACTAACCACTAACCCTAATCCTAAACCTTACCATATCCCTAAACCTAACACTAACTTTGAACCTAAGATTTAACCCTAACCCTAAACATAAACCTAACACTAACCATAACCTCTAAGCCTAACCCAACCCTAACACCACCCTTAACTCTAACCCTAAACCAAAAGCTAACCTCTAACCATAACCCTAACCTAACCATAAACTAAAACATATTCCTAAACTCTAACCGTAACCCTAAACGTAACCCTGAATGTAAACCTGAACCTAAGTTTAACCCTAACCCTAAGCATAAACCTAACCATAAACTCTAAGCCTAACCTTAACCCTAAACCTAAACCTAACTCTAAGCCTAAACCAATCGCTAACCTCTAACCATAACCCCAACCCTAATCTTAACTCTAACCCTAACTTATCTTCTGACCCTAACATTAACCCTAACCCTAAACCTAAATCTAAACCTAACCCTAATTCTAACCCTAAACCCTAACCCTAACCCTAACACTATCCATAACTCTAACCCAACCCTAAACTGAACTCTAAACCTACCCTAACCTCAATCGTAATGCTATCACCTAACCCCTAAACCGAAGCCTAAACCTAACTCTAAAACTAACCCTAAAACTAACCCTAAACCGAACCCTAACCCTAACCCTAAAACCTACCCCTAACACTAACACTATACCTAACTCTAACCCAACCTTAAATGGAACCCCAAACCTAACCCTAACACGAACCCTATCGCCAACAACTAACCCCTAAACCAAAGCGTAACCCTAACTCTAAAACTCACACTAAACCTAACCCTAACCCTCACACTAACCATAAGTCTAACCCTAAGTCTAACTCTAACCCTAAACCTAATCGTAACCCTAACCCTAACCGAAACCCAAAGCCTCACCCTAACACTCTCCCTAAAACCTAACTCCTAAACTTAACCTTAATCATAACCCTAACACTAAGCGTAACCCTAACCCTAACATAAACCCTCACCAAAATGCGACCAATAACCCTAAAGGTTAACCCAAAACCTAACCCTAACCCTCAACCTAACCCTTACCTTAACACTAACCTTAAACTCTAACCGTAACACGAAACCTAAACATAACATTAACTCTAACCCAAACCCTAACCCTAACCCTAAACCTAATATTAACCTCTAACCATAACCGTAACCCTAACTCAAACCGTAACCCTAACCCTAACCGTAACTGTAACCCTAACACTAACGATAAACCGTAACACTATCCCTAACACCTCACCCCTAAACCTAATCCTAACCCTGACCCTAACCCTAACACTAAATTTAATGCAAACCCTAACTCTAACCCTAACCCTAACCCTAATGGTAACTTAATTGTAACCCTAAACCTAACAATAATCCTAAGCCTATCCCTAACACTAAACCTAACACTAACCATCACTCTAACCATAAGCCTAAACCTAACCCAAACTCTAAACCTAAACCTAACATTCACATTAACCCTAACCCTTACCCTAACCCTAAACCTAAACCTAAACCTAACCCATAACCCTATCCCTAACACCTATTCCCTAAACCTAACCCAAATCCCTAACCCTAACCCTAACTCTAAATCTAATGGAAACCCTAAACCTAACCATAACCCTAACGCTAACCTAATTGTAACCCTAACCCTAGCAATAGCCATAAGACTAATCCTAACCATAAACCTAACTCTAACCCTAGCCCTAACCCTAACACTCACACTAACCCAAACCTAACCCTAACCCTAACACTAACCTCTAAACCTAACCCTAAACTTAACTGTAACCCAAACCCTAAAATTAACCACTAACACTAATCCTAACACTTAGCATATACCTAAACAAACCCTACCCATAATCCTAACCCTCAAACGAAGCTTTAACCCTAACTGTGTCTCTCACCATAACCATAACCTCTAAGTCTAACACTAACCCTAACACTGACCATAACTCTAACCCTAAACCAAAAACTAACCTCTAAACATAACCATAACCCTAATCCTAAGCTTAATCAAAACCCAAAACTCTAACTGTAACCCTAACCATAAACCTGAACTTAAGCTTTAACCCTAACACTAAAATTAGCCCTAACGCTAACCATAACCTCTAAGCCTAACCCAAACTGTAAACCTAAACCAAACGCTAACCTCTAAACATAACCCTAACCCTAACACTAACACTAAAACTAACTTCTAACACTAACACTCACAGTAATCCTAATCCTAACCCTAACCCTAACCCTAACCCTAACCCTAAATACTAACCCTAACCCTAACATTATCCCTAACCCTAACTCTAACCCTAAACTGAACCATAAACCTAACACTAACCCTCAGTCTATCGCTAACACCTAACCCCTAACCCTTAACCCTTAACCTAACCCTAACTTTAAAACCAACACTAAACTTAACCCTAACACTAACCCTAACCCTAAATGTAATATTAAACCTAACCCTAACCGTAACCCAAAACCTAACCATAACACACTCCCTAACACCTAACTCCTAACCCTAACGTTAATCATAACCCTAACAATAAGCATAATACCCTAACCATAACACTAACCCTAACCCTAAACCAAACCATAAGCCTAAATTCTAACCCTAAACCTAACGCTAACCCTAAACCTAACCCTTACACCAACACTAACCCAAAACTCTAATTGAAAAGCTAAACGTAAACCTAACCTTTAACTCTAACACAAACCCTAACCCTAATCCTAACCCTAATCCTAACCTAATGCTAAACTCGAACCATAATGATAACCCTAACACTATCCGTAACCCTAACCCAAATCCTAAAACTAACCCTAACATATAATCCTATCGCTAACATCTAACCCCTAAACCTAACCCTAATCCTAACAATAAATCTAATGCAAATCCTAACCCTCACCCTAGCGCTAACCTAATTGTAACCCTAAACCTAACCATAACCCTAAGCCTAACCCTAACCATAATCCTAACTCTAACACTAACCCTCACACTAATGCTAACCCTAACCCTAACCCTAACACTTACCCTATCCCTAACCCTAAAACTTAGCATATCCCAAACCGAACCCTACCCCTAACACTAACCCTCAAGCTAAGCGTTAACACTAATGCTAACCCTAACCATAACCTCAAAGCCTAACCATAACCCTAACCCTAACTCTAAACCTAAACCAAAGGTTAACCTCTAACCATAACACTAACCCTAACCCTAACCCTAACCCTAACCCTAATGCTAACCCTAACCCATAACCCTATCGCTAACAAATAAGCCCTAAACCTAATCCTAGCTCTAACATTATCTAATGCAAACCCTAACCCTAACCTTAATGCTAACTTAATTGTAAACCTAGCCTTAACCATAACCCTAAGCCTAACCTTAACCATAACCCTAAATCTAACCCTAACCCTAACCCCCACACTAACCCTAACCCTAACCATAACCATAACCCTAACCTCTAAACCTAAGCCTAACCCTAACAGTAATCCTAACCCTAAAACTAACCACTAACCCTAATCCTAACCCTTAGAATTACCCTAACTGAACCCTACCACTAACAATAACCCTGAACATAAGCTTTAAGGCTAACAATAACCATAACCTCTAAGGCTAACACTAACCCTACCACTAACCCTAACTCTAACCCTAAATCAAAACCTAACCTCTAACCATAACCGTAACCCTAACTCTAACCTTAAACCTAAACCTAAACTCTAACAATAACCCTAACATTAACCCTAACCGTAAATATGAACCTAAGCTTTAACCCAACTCTAATGATAACCATAACCATAAACTCTAAGGCTAACCCTAACCATAACCCTAAATCTAACCCTAAACGAAATGCTAACCTCTAACGATAACCCTAACCGTAACCCTAATCCTAACACTAAAACTACTTCTAAGCCTTACACTAACCCTAAATCTAAACCTAAACCTAACACTAACCCTAACCCTGAACACTAACCCTAACCCTAACACTATCCTTAACACTAACCCTAACCCTAAACCTAACACTAACAATAACCCTATCACTAACACCTAACACCTAAACCTAACCCTAACTTAAAATTAACCCTAAACCTAAACCTAACCCTAACCCTAAACCTAATCGTACCACAAACTGTAACTGTAACCCAAAGCCAAACCTTAACACTCTCCCTAACACCTAACCCCTAAAACTAAACTTAATCACAACCCTAACACTAAGCGTAAACCTAACCCTAACCCTAAAAATAACCCTAACAATAAACCGAACCATAACCCTATATTCTAACCCTAAACCTCACCCGAACCTTAAAACTAACACTTACCTAATACTAAACCTGAACTGTAACCGTAACCCTAACCCTAACCCTAACTTTCAACTCTAACCCAAACCCTAACCCTAACCCTATACCTAACGCTAACCTCTAACCATAAAAGTAATACTAAGCGGTAAACCTAACCCTAACCCTAACCCTAAATTCTAATCCTAACCCTAACCATAACCTTAAACCTAACCCTTACCCTAACCTATCCCTAAACCTAACCACAACCCTAAACCTATCCCTAACACCTAACCCCTAAACCAAACCCCAACCCTAACCCAAAATTCTAATCCTAACCCTAACCCTAAGCCTAAACCTAACACTAACTGTAACCTCTTACCTAATCCTAATCCTAACCCTAACCCTAACCCTAACCCCCACCCTAACCCAAAATTCTAATCCTAACCCTAACCCTAAGCCTAAACCTAACACTAACCGTAACCTCTTACCCTAACCCTAACCCTAATCCTAGACCTAAACATAACTCTAAACCTAACACTAACCCTAACCCTAGCCCGAACCCTAACCTAAATGTAATCCTAACCCTAACTCTAACCCTAACCCTAACCCTAAGCGTAGCCCTAAACCTAACACTCACACTATCCCTAACCCTAACGCTAACCCTAAGCAAAAACCTAAGCTTTAACATTAACCCTAAACCTAACCCTCAATATAACATCTAAGACTCACCCTAACACTAAACCAAACCACAAATTCTATCACTAACCCTATCGCTAACCTCTAACCCTAAGCCTAACCCTAACCCTAACATTAACCCTAACCCTAACACTAACCCTAAACCTAACACTAACCCTAATCCTAACCCTAACACTAAACCTATCCTCTAACACTAACCCTAACCCTAAACCTATCCTGAACCCTAAGCAGAAAACCTAAGTCTAAACCTAACTTCTGACCCTAACCCTAACCCTAACCCTAAACCTCAACCTAACCCTAAACCTAACCATAACACTAACCCACACCCTAACCCTAACACTAAACTCTAACCCTAATCCTATCCATAACCATAACCCTAACACTAACACTAACCCATAACACTATCCCTAACACCTAACCCCTAAACCTAACCATAACCCTAACCCTAACCCTAATACTAAATCTAACGCAAACCCTAACCCTAACTCTAACCCTAAACCTAACCCTAGCCCTAATTCTAATCTAATTGTCACCCTAACACTAACCATAACCTAAGCCTAAACCTAACCCTAACTCTAAACCTAACCCTAACCCTCACACTACCCCTAACTCTAAGCCTAACACTAACATTAACATCTAAACCTAACACTAACCCTATCTGTAACCCTAACCCTCAAACTAACCACTAACCCTAATGCTAACCTTTACTATATCCCTTAACCTAACACTAATCCTAACCCTAACCCTGAAACTAAGCTTTAACCTTAACCCTACACATAACACTAACCATAAAATCTAAGCCTAACACTAACCCTAACAGTAACCTTACCTCTAACCCTAAACCATGCTAACCTCTAACCATAACCCTAACCCTATTCATAACCTTAAACCTAATCCTGAACTCTAACTGTAACCCGAATCGTAACCCTAAATGTAACCCTTAACCTAAGCTTTAACCCTAACCCAAACCCTAACCATAACCTCTAAGCCTAACCCGAACCCTAAAATTAACCCAAACTCTAGCCCTAAAACAAACGCTAACTTCTAACCATAACTCTAGCCCTAAACCTAACCCTAACACTAAACCTATCTTCTAACCCTAACCCTAAAATTAAACATAAACATAAACATAAACATAACCCCAACACTAAACTCTAACCCTAACCCAAATGTGATCCCTAAACCTAACCCTAGCCCTAAACAACCCTAAACATAAACCTAAACCTAAATCCTAACCCTAACCCTAATGCTATCCCTAACCCTAATCCTAGCCCTAAACTGAACCCTAAACCAAACCCTAACCCTAAACTAACACTAACCCTAACCCTAACCTAACACTAACCCTAACCCTAACTCTAACCCTAAACCTAATCATAACCCTAACCCTAAGCGAAACCAAACCTAACCCTAACTCTCTCCCTAACACCTAACACCTAACCCTAACCTTAATCATAACCCAAACACTGAGTGTAACACTAACCCCAACACTAACACTAAACCTAACACTAAACTGAACTATAACCATAAACTTTAACCCTAAACCTAACCCTAACCTAAACCTAACCCTTACCCTAACACTAATGCTAACCTCTAACTGTAGCACTAAACCTAACCCTACATTTAACTCTAACCAAAACCATAACCCTAACCCTAAACCTAATGCTAACCTCTAACAATAACCATAACCATAATTCTAACCGTAACCCTAACCCTAACACTTACCCTAACCAATCACCCTATCCCTTAAACGTACCCCCTAAACCTAACCTTAACCCTAACCTGAACCCTAACACTAAATCTAAACCAAACCCTGAACCTAACCCTAACCCTAACCCTCAAGCTAACCTAATTATAATGCTAAACTTAACCATAAACCTAAGCCTAACCCTAACCATAACCCTAGCTCTAGACCAAACTCTAACCCTCACACTAACACTCACACTAACCCTAACACTAACCCTAAAAATGAACTCTAAACCTAACGCTAACACATCCCTAACCCAAATCCTAACACTAAATCTAACGCAAACCCTAACCATAACTCTAACCCTAAACGAAATGCTAACCTCTAACCATAAACCTAAACCTAACCCTAGCATTAACACTAAACCTAACTTTTAAACCTAACACTAAGCCCAACCCTAAATCTAAACCTAACCCTAACCCTAACCCTAAATATTAACCCTAACCCTAACACTATCCCTAACCCTAACCTTAACCCTAAACTTAACATGAAACTAACCCTAATCCTAACCCTATCACTAACACCTAAATCCTAACACTAACCCTAAACCGAACTCTAAAACTAACCCTAAACCTAACCCTAACACTAAACCTAAACCTAATTGTAACCCTAACCCTAACCGGAACCCACAGCCTAAACCTAACCCAGTTCCTAGCACATAACTCCTAACTCTAAACTTAATCATAACCCTAACAGAAAGTGTAACCCTAAAACTAACACTAAAAATAAACCTAACCCTAAACGAATCATAACCCAAAACTGTAACCTCACCCTAAGTCTAAACCTAAATCTTACCCTAACACTAACCCTTACTCTAAACTGTAAGGCTAAACCTAACCCTAACGTTTAACTCTAACGCGAACCCTAACCCTAACCCTAACCCTAACCCTAAACCTAACGCTAACCTCTAACCATAACCGTAACCCTAACTCTAACCATAAGCCTAACCGTAACCCTAACCCTAACACTAACCCTAACCCATAACACTTAATGTAACGCAAACACTAACCATAACACTAACACTAAACCTAACGCTATCAATAACCTCTAAACCTAACCCTAAACCTAACGGTAAACCTAACACTAAAATTAACCATTAACTCTAATCCTAACCCTTAGCATAAACCCTAACCTAACCCTACCCCTAAACCTATCCCTGAACCTAAGCTTTAAGCAAAACCTAACCATAACTATAACCATAACCATAACCTCTAAGCCTAACATTAACCCTAACACTAACCCTAATTATAACCCTAAACCAAAACCTAACCTCTAACCATAACCCTAAGCTTAAACCAAATCTTAACCCTAACCCTAAACTCTAACTGTAACCCTAACCTTAACCCTAACCGTTAAACTGAACCTTAGCTTTAACCCTAACCCTAACCCTAATCATAACCTCAAAGCCTAACACTAAACCTAACTCTAACCCTAAACCAAATGCTAACCTCTAACCATAAACCTAACCCTAATGCTAACCATAAACCTAACCCTAACACTAAACCTACATTCTAACCCTAACACTAACCCTAACCATAAGCCTAAACCTAACCCTAACCCTAAACCTAACACTAACCCTAACCCTAAAACTAACCCTAACCCTAAACCTAAGGTTTAACAATAACCCTAAACCTAACCCAAACCTAAAGCTAACCGCTAACCCTAACCTTAACCCTAACCCTAACCCTAAACTCTAGCCATAACACTAATCGAAACCCTAAACATATCCCTAACATCTAACCCGAACCCTAAGACTAACCTTAACTCAATCCTAACTCTAAATCTAACCTAAACGTAACTCTAAACCTATTTGTAATCAGAAGCCTAGCCGTAACCCTAACCCTAACACTAACACTAAAACTAAATCTAACGCAAACGCTAACCCTAACCCTAACCCTAAATGTAACCCTAATTCTAACCTAATTATAACCCTAAAACTTACCATAACCCTAAGCCTCACCCTAAACCTAACTCTAAACCTAACCCTAAACCTCACACTAACCCTAACCCTAACCCTAACACTAACACCAACACTAACATCTAAACCTAACACTAACCCTACCCGTAACCCTAACCCTAAAACTAACAACTAACCCTAATGCTAACCTTTACCATATCCCTAACCCTAACCCTAATCCTAACCCTAACCATGAACCTAAGCTTTAACCCTAGCCCTAACCATTAACCTAACACTAAACATAAACTCTAAGCATAACACTAACCCTAACTCTAACCCTCAAACAAAAGCTAACCTCTAACCATAACCCTAAACTTAACCATAACCTTAAAAGTGATCCTGAACTCTAATTGTAACCCTAACCGTAACCCTAAACATAAGCCTTAACCTAAGGTTTATCTCGAACAGAAACCCTAACCATAACCTCTAAGCCTAACCCTAACCCTAAACCTAACCCTAACTCTAACCTTAAAACAAATGCTAGCCTCTAACCATAACCCTAACACTAACCCTAACCCTATCACTAAACCTATCTTCTAACCGTAACACTAACCCTAACCCTAAACCTAAACCTAAACATAACCCTAACCCTAACCCTAACCCTAACCCTAATCCTAACCCTTAGCATAAACCCTAACCTAACCCTACCCCTAACCCTATCCCTGAACCTAAGCTTTAACCAAAACCTAACCATAACCATAACCATAACCATAACCTCTAAGCCTAACATTAACCATAACACTAACCCTAATTATAACCCTAAACCAAAACCTAACCTCTAACCATAACCCTAAGCTTAAACCAAATCTTAACCCTAACCCTAAACTCTAACTGTAACCCTAACCTTAACCCTAACCGTTAAACTGAACCTTAGCTTTAACCCTTACCCTAACCCTAATCATAACCTCAAAGCCTAACCCTAAACCTTACTCTAACCCTAAACCAAATGCTAACCTCTAACCATAAACCTAACCCTAATGCTAACCCTAAACCTAACCCTAACACTAAACCTACATTCTAACCCTAACAATAACCCTAACCATAAGCCTAAACCTAACCCTAACCCTAAACCTAACACTAACCCTAACCCTAAAACTAACCCTAACCCTAAACCTAAGGTTTAACAATAACCCTAAACCTAACCCAAACCTAAAGCTAACCGCTAACCCTAAACTTAACCCTAACCCTCACCCTAAACTCTAGCCATAAATCTAATCGAAACCCTAAACATATCCCTAACATCTAACCCGAACCCTAAGACTAATCTTAACCCAACCCTAACTCTAAATCTAACCTAAACGTAACTCTAAACCTATCTGTAATCAGAAGCCTAGCCGTAACCCTAACCCTAACACTAACACTAAAACTAAATCTAACGCAAACGCTAACCCTAACCCTAACCCTAAATGTAACCCTAACCCTAATTCTAACCTAATTATAACCCTAAAACTAACCATAACCCTAAGCCTCACCCTAACCCTAACTCTAAACTTAACCCTAAACCTCACACTAACCCTAACCCTAACACTAACACCAACACTAACATCTAAACCTAACACTAACCCTAACCATAACCCTAACCCTAAAACTAACCACTAACCCTAATGCTAACCTTTACCATATCCCTAACCCTAACCCTAATCCTAACCCTAACCATGAACCTAAGCTTTAACCCTAGCCCTAACCATTAACCTAACACTAAACATAAACTCTAAGCATAACACTAACCCTAACTCTAACCCTCAAACAAAAGCTAACCTCTAACCATAACCCTAAACTTAATCATAACCTTAAAAGTGATCCTGAACTCTAATTGTAACCCTAACTGTAACCCTAAACATAAGCCTTAACCTAAGGTTTATCTCGAACAGAAACCCTAACCATAACCTCTAAGCCTAACCCTAACCCTAAACCTAACCCTAACTCTAACACTAAAACAAATGCTAGCCTCTAACCATAACCCTAACACTAACCCTAACCCTATCAGTAAACCTATCTTCTAACCGTAACACTAACCCTAACCCTAAACCTAAACCTAAACATAACCCTAACCCTAATGCTATCCCTAACCCTAACCCTAACCCTGAAGTGAACCCTAAACTTAACCCTAACCCTACCCCTATCCCTAAGACCTAACCCTTAACCCTAACCCTAAGCCTAACTCCCTAACCCTAAACCTAACCCTAACATTAACCCTAACCCTAACTGTAACCCTAAACCAAATCGTAACCCTAACACTAACCCAAACCCAAAGCCTAACCCTAACCCTCTCCCTAACACCTAACTCCTAATCCTAACCTTAATCATAACCCTAACACTAAGCGTAACTGTAACCCTAATTCTAACATTAACCCTAACCCTAAAACGAACTATAACCCTAAACTTTAACCCTAAACCTAACCCTAAACCTAACTCTTACTCTAACACTGACACTAAGCTCTAACCGTAACACTAAACCTAACCCTACCTTTAACTATAACCCAAACCCTAACCCTAACCTGAAACCTAACGCTAACCTCTAACCATAATCGTAACACTAAATCTAAACTTAACCCTAAACATAACCCTAAAACTACCTCTCACTAATCACCCTATCCCTAAAACCTTACCCCTAAACTTAATCCTAACCCTAACCTGAAGCCTAACACTAAATTTAACCAAAACCCTAAACCTAACCCTAATCCTAACCCTAATGCTAACCTAATTGTAACCCTAAACCTATCCATAACCCTAAGCCTAACCCTAAGCCTAACTCTCACGCTAACCATAACACTAACCCTAACACTAACCTCTAAAACTAACCCTATCCCTAAACCTAACACTAACACTAAATCTAGTGCAAACCCTAACCATAACTCTAACGCTAGGCCAAACGCTAACCTCTAACCATAACCCTAACCCTAACCCTAACAATATCCCTAACACTAACTCAAACCCTAAACTGAACCCTAAACCTAACCATAACCATAACCCTACCGCGAACACCTAACACCTAACCCTAACCCTAACCCTAACCCTAACTCTAACCCTAAACCTAATCGTAACCCTAACACTAACCCAAACACAAAGCCTAACCCTAACCCTCTCCCTAACACCTAACTCCTAACCCTAACCTTAATCATAAACCTAACACTAAGCATAACCCTAACCCTAATTCTAACATTAACCCTAACCGTAAAACGAACTATAACCCTAAACTTTAACCGTAAACCGAACCCTAAACCTAACTCTTACCCTAACACTAATGCTAAACTCTAACCGTAACACTAAACCTAAACCTACCTTTAACTATAACCCAAAACCTAACCCTAACCCGAAACCTAACGCTAGCCTCTAACCATAACCGTAATCCTAAATCTAACCGTAACCCTAAAACTAATCCTAACACTAATCCTAACCAATCTCCTTATCCCTAAAACCTTACCCCTAAACCTAACCCTAACCTGAACCCTAACACTAAATCAATCCAAACACTAAACCTAACTCTAACCCTAACACTAACCTAATTACAACCCTAAACCTATCCCTAACTCTAAGCCTAAACCTAACCATAACCCTAGATCTAACCCTAAACCTAACACGCACACTTACCCTAACACTAACACTAACATTAACACTAACTTCTAAACCTAACCCTAACCCTAACCCTAACACTAAATCTAATGCAAACCCTAACCATAACTCTAACCCTAAACCAAATGCTAACCTCTAACCACAACCCTAACCCGAACCCTAACACTATCCCTAATATTAACTCTAACCCTAAACCAAAACCTACACCCAGCCCTAACCATTACCCTATCACTAACATCTAACTCCTAACCCTAACCCTGACCCTAATTCTAAAACTAACCCTAAACCTAACCCTAACCCTAACCCTAAACCTAATCGTAACCCAAACCCTAACCGGAACCCAAAGCCTAACCATAATCCTCTCCCTAACAACTAACACCTAAATCTAACCTTAATCATAACCCTAACACTAAGTGTAAACCTAAACTTAACCCTAACTATAACCCTAACCCTAAACCAAAACATAACCCTAACTCTAACCCTAACTCTAACCCTAAACCTAACCCTAAATCTAACACTAACCTAAACTCTAAGCAAAACCCTAACCGTAACCCTAACCTTTAACTCTAACACAAACTCTAACCCTAACACTAACCCCAAAAATAACGCTAACCTCTAACCATAACAATAACCCTAACACTAACCCGTAAACCTAACCCTAAACCTAATCCTAAATTCTAATCCTAACCCTAACCATGACCCTAACCATGACCCTAACCATAACCCTAAACATAACCCTAACCCTAACCTAACATTAAACCTAACCATTACCCTAACCCTATCCTTAAAACCTAACCCCTAAACCTGACCCTAAACATAACCCTAACCCAAAATTCTTATCCTAACCCTAACCCTAAGGCTAACTCTAACCAAAAAAACTAACCCAAACCTCTAACACTAAACCTAACCCTAAACCAATCCCTAACCTTAACCCTAATCCTAACACTAACCCGAAATTCTAACCCTAACCCTAACCCTAACCCTAACCCTAACCTAAATGTAATCCTAAGCCTAACCATAACTCTAAGACTAGCCCTAACCCTAACAATAAACCTATGCCTAAACCTAATGCTAACCCTAACCCTAAACCTAAGCTTTAAACCTAACCCTAAACATAACCCTAAAAATAACATCTAAGCCCCACCCTAATCCTAACCGTAACCACAAACTCTATCACTAAACCTAACCTCTTACCTGTAACCATAACCCTAACCCTAACCCTAGCCCTAATCCTAAACCTAACCCTAACCCTAACCCTAACCCTAAACCTAACCCTAAACTCTAACCATAACACTAACCAAAACCCTAAACATATCCCTAACATCTAATCCTAAACCTAAGACTAACCTTAACACTAACCCTAACTCTAAACCTAACCTAAACATAACTCTAACCCTAACTGTAACTGGAAGCCTAACCGTAACCCTAACCCTAACACTAACACAAACCCTAAACCCTAACCATAAACCTAACACTATCCCTAACCCCAACACTAGCGGTAAACTTAACCCTAAACGTAACCCTAACCCTAACCTTATCCCTAACACCTAACCCCTAATCCTAACACTGAACCGAACCATAAAATTAACACTAAACCTAAGCATAACCCTAACCCTAGTCTAATCCTAAACCTAATTGTAACCCTAACCCTAACTGTAACCCAAAGCTTAACATTAACCCTCTTCCTAACACCTACAACCTAACCCTAAAACTAACACTAACCCTAACCCTAAACGTAACCATATCCCTAACCCTACCACTAACCCTAACTTCTAATCTTATCCCTAACCCTAACCATAACCATAAACATAACCTTAACCAAGACCTAACATTAATACCTTACCCTAACCCTAACCCTACCCCTTAAACTATCAATAGGCCTGACCGTAATACCTAACTCTATTCCTAACTCTATCCCTAGCATAACCCTAACCCTAAACCTAAACCTAAAACTAACCCTAACATATACATATAACCCTAACCCTAACACTAAACCTAACTCTAACCCTAACACTAACCATAATCTCTAACATTAACCCTAAACCTAAACTATCCTAACCCTAAAGCTAAACTTAGCACTAAACCTAACTTCTAACCCTGATACTAACCCTAACCCTAAACCTCAAAACTAACCCTAACCTTAACCATAAGCTTAACCCTAATCCTAACACTAACCCTAAACGCTAATACTAACCAAAACCCTAACCCTAACCCTCAGCCTAAACCTAAGCCTAACTCTAACACTAACCCTAATCCATAACCCTATCCCTAACACCTAATCCCTAAACCTAACCCTACCCCTAATCCTAACTCTAACACTAAATCTAACTCAAACCCTAAACCTAACCCTCACCCTAATGCTAAACTTACTGAAAACCTAACCCTAACCCTAAGACTAACCCTTTCCCTAACCGTAACTCTAACCCTAACCCTAAGCCTCACACTAACCCTAACCCTAACCCTAAACCTAACACTAACCTCTTAACCTAACCCTAACACTAAGTGTAACGTTAAACTTAATCCTAACCCTAACCCTATCACTAACACCTAACCCCGAACCTTAACACTAACCCTAACCCTAGCGCTAACAACTAACCCCTAACCTTAACCCTGACCCTAACTCTATAACTAACCCTAAACCAAATACTAACCATAACCCTAAACCTAATCGTGACCCTAACCCTAACTGTAACCCAAAGCCTAAAGCTTAACCTCTCCCTAACACCTACCTCCTATCCCTAACCTTAATCATAACCCTAACATTAAGCGTAACCCTAACCCTAAACTGAACCATAACCCTTAACTCTAACCCTAAACTTAAACCTAACCCTACACCTAACACTTACACTTACACTAATCCTAAACTCTAAACGTAAGCCTAACCCTTACCCTAACCTTTAACTCTAACCCAAACCCTAACCCTAACCTTTAACTCTAACCCAAACCCTAACCCTAACCTTTAACTCTAACCCAAACCATAACCCCAAGCCTAACCCTAACCCTTAACCTTACGCTAAACACTAACCATAACCATAACTGTTAATCTAACCCTAACCCTAACACTTACAATAACCCTTACCCATAACCATATGCCTAACAACTAACCCCTAAACCTAATCCTAACTCAAACCCTTAACCTAAAACTAAATCTAATGCAAACTCTGACCCTAACCCTAATGCTAACCTAATTGTAGCCCTAAAACTAACCATAAATCTAAGCCTAACCCTAACACTAACCTTATCTCTAACCATAACCCTAACCCTCACACTAACCTTAAACCTAACCTTAACACTAATACTAACCTCTAAACCTAACCCAAACTCTAACCATAAACCTAACCCTAAAAGAAACCACTAAACCTAATCCTAACCCTTAGCATATCCCTAACCATAACCGTAACCCTAACACTAACACTAATCCTGCATGTACGCTTTAACCCTAACTCTAACCCAAACCCTAAACATAATCATAACCTTAACCCTAACCATAACATGAGCCTAACCTTAACACTCTCCCTAACACATAACCCTAACCCTAACACTAAACCTAAACCTAAACCTAACCCTAAGCTTAAACCTAACTGTAACCCTAACACTCACCCTAAACTCTAACTGTAATACTAACTCTAACCCTAAACCTAACCCTAGCCCTAAGACTAACCCTAACCCATACCTCTAACCCTAACCCTAACGCTAACCCTAACCCTAGCCCTAACCCTAACCCTAACGCTAACCCTAACCCTAACCGTAACCTCTAAAACTAACCCTAACCTTAAACATATCCCTAAACCTAACCATAAACCTAACATTAAACCTAACTTCTAACCCTAACCCTAACCCTAAACCTCAACCTAACCCTAACACTAACCAATACGCTAACACTAACCATAACAGTAATCCAAAACCTAACGTGACTCTAAACCTAACCCTAACCCTAAGCCTAAACCTAATTCTATCCTTAACCCCAACACTAACACGAAACCCAAATATAACTCTAAACCTAACCCAAACCCTAACACTAACACTAACCCTAAACCTAACCCTAACCCTAACTGTGACACTAAACCTAAACCTAAGCTTTAACCCTAACCCTAACACTAACCCTAACCATAAACTCTAAGCTTAACCCTAACACTAACCTTAGCCCTAAACTCTACACCTAAACCTAACCCTAAACTAACAATAACCCTAAACCTAACCCTAAACCTAAACTCTCACTAACACTAACACTAAATCTACCTGTTAAACTAACAATAACACTGACTGTAATATGTAACCCTAACCCTAACCCGAAATCTACCATAACCCTAACCCTAACCCTAACCCTAACCCTAACACTGAACCAAATTCTAACCCTAACACTAATCCTAACACTAAACCTAAACCTAACCCAAACTCTAACCCGAACCAGAACCCTAACCCTAAACTTAACCCTAAACCCTAACCGTAAACCTAACAATATTAGTAAACCTAAACCTCACCATAAACCTAACCCTTATGCTAAACCTAACCCTTACCCTAACCTTAACCCTACCCCTATCCCTAACACCTAACCCCTATCCAAATCCTAAACCTAACCCTAAAACTAACACTAAACCTAACGCTTAACTCTAAGCCTAACCCTAAACCTAATTGTAACCCTAACACTAACCATAACCCGAGGCCTAATCTTAACACTTTCCCTAACAACTAACCCCTAACCCTAAACCTAACACTAAACCTAAACCTAACCGTAACCATTACCCTAACCATACCACTAAGCCTAACATTTAAACCGAACCCTAACACTAACCCTAAACATAACGTTAACCATAACCATAACCCTAAAACTAACATTAATCCCTAAACCTAACTCTAACCCTGACACTTAAACTAAAACTAAAACTGACGGTAATACTTAACCCTAACACTAACCCTAACCATAGCATAACCATAACCCTAACCATAACCCTAACCCTAACCCGATACCATACCTCTAACCTTAACAATAAGACTAACCCTAACACTAACACTAACCATAAACACTAAGACTAACACTAACCCTAACCCCAAACTCTATCACTGAACCTAATGATAAGCTATAACCATAATCTAACTCTAATCCTAACCTTAACCCTAACACTAACCCTAAAGCCTAATCCTAACCCTAACACTATCTGTAACCCTAAACCTAACAGTAAACCTAACCCTAACTCTAACTGTAATCCTAACCCTAATCCTAACCATAACCCTAATCCTAGCCCTAACACTTAACCCCTAACACTAACCCTACCTCTAACCCTAAAACTCACCATAAAGCTAACCCTAACCCTAATCCTAATCCTATACCTAACACTTAACCCCTAAACCCAACCCTAAACCTAAACCTAAAACTAACCGTAAACCTAAACCAAAACTTAAACCTAACCCTAACCCTAACCCTAACCCTAAACCTAAAAATAATTGTAATTGTAACAATAATTGTAACCCAAACCCTAACCCTAACCCTCTCCCTAACACCTAACCCCTAAAACTAACACTAACACTAACCCTAACCCTAATCGTAAACATAATCCTAACCCTACCCCTAACACTAAATTCTAAACCTAACATTAACCGTAACCCTAAACCTAACACTAAACCTAAAGTTTAACCCCAAACTTAACCGTAACACTCACCCTAACCCTAAAGCTAGCACTAACGCTAAACTATAATGCTAGCAGTAATCCTACCCCTAACACTAACTTTTAACTCTTACCCTAAACCTAAAACTAACTGTAAACCTGATACTAACCTCTAACCATAACCGTAATGCTAACATGACCCCTAACCCTAACCATATCCCTAAACTCTAACCATAACCAAAACCCTAAAGCTACCCCTAACCCTAACTTTAAACTCTAACCCTAACCCTACCACTAAACCTAAACTTAATTGTAACCCTAACCCTAACAATAAGATGAAGCCTAACCTTAACACTCTCCCTAACACCAAACCCCTAAACCTAACACTAACCCTAACACTCTCCCTAACCCCTAACACTTAACCCTAACCCTAAAACTGACCCTAACCCTAACTGTAAACCTAATGCTAAACATAACCCTAACCCTAAATTCTAATCCTAATCTTAACCCTAACACTAACCCTAACCCTAACCCGACACCTACGAAAACCCTAAACCTAACCCTAACCCTAACCCTAATCCATACCTCTATCACTAACCCTAACCCTAAACTAACACTAACCCTAAACCTAACATTAATCCCTAACCCAATCCCTAACACTACCCCTTAAACAAACCCTAAACCTGACAGTAATACCTAACCCTAACCCTAACACTACCATAACCCCAACCCTAAAGCTAACCCTAACCGTAACACTAACCCTAAACTCTAACTGTAAGCAAAACACTAACACTACCCCTATTCCTAATTCTAAACTCTAACCGTAACCCTAACACTAACCCTAAAACTAATCGTAACCTTAACCCTAACTGTAACACGAGCCTAACCCTAACACTCTCCCTAACACCTAACCCCTAACCCTAACCCTAAAACTAAACCTAAACCTAACCCAAACCTTACCCAAACTCTAACACTAACACTCACCCTAAACTCTAACCATAACATTAACTCTAACCCTAAACCTAACCCTAACCCTAAACCTAACCCTAACCCATACCTCTAATCCTAACCCTAACCTTAACCCTAACACTAACCCTAAACCTAACCCGAACCTCTAACATTAAACCTAATCCTAAACCTATCCATAAACCTAACCCAAAACCTAACATTAAACCTGACTTCTAACCCTAACCCTAAACCTCAACCTAACCCTAACCCTAACCATAACCCTAACACTAACCATAACCGTAACCCAAAGCTTAACATGGCCCTAAACCTAACCTTAACCCTAAGGCTAACCTAATTCTATCCTTAACCCTAACACTAACCCCAAAACTAAACATAACTCTAAACCTAACCCAAAAGCTAACACTAACTCTAACTCTAAACATAACAATAACACTGACCTGTAAACCTAATCCTAACCCTAACCATGATGCTAAACCTAAACCTAAGCTTTAACTCTAACCTTAACACTAACCACAACCATAACTTCTAAGCCTAACACTAACACAAACCTAACCCTAAACTCTGCACCTAAACCTAACCCTAACACTAACAATAAACCTAAACCTATCCCTAACCCTAAACTCTAACCCTAACACTAACACTAAACCTAACTAACCCTACACATAAACCTAACACTAAACCTTACATTAATCCCTACGCCTAAGCCCAACTCTACCCGTTAAACTAACACTAACACTGACCATAGTACGAAATCCTAATCCTAACCCTAACCCGAAACCTACCAAAACCCTAAAACTAAACCTAACACTAAAGCTAAGCCATACCGCTAACACTAACCCTAACCCTAAACATAACACTAACACTAAACCTACAATTAATCCCTAACCCACATCCTAACCCTACCACTTAAACAAACCCTAAACCTGACAGTAATACCTAACCCTAACTATAACACTACCATAACTCCAACCATAAAGCTAACCATAACCCTAACCCTGAACCTAATACTAACCCTAACCCTAACACTAACACTAAACTCTAACTGTAACCAAAACACTAACGCTACCCCTATCCCTAATTCTAACCTCTAACCTTAACCCTAACACTAACCCTAATCCTAATCATAATGTTAACCCTAACCTTAACATGAGCCTAACACTAACACTCTCCCTAACACCTAACCCCTAACCCTAACCCTAAAACTAAAACTAAACCTAACTCTAATCTTAACCCTAACTCTAACCCTAAAACTCACCCTAAACTCTAACCATAACACTAACTCTAATCCTAAATCTCATCATACCGCTAAACCTAACCCTAACCAATACTTCTAACACTAACCCTAATCCTAACCAATACCTCTAAACCTAACCCTAACCCTAACACTAACACTAAACCGAACTTCTAACACTAACCTTAATCCTAACCTTTAACTCTAACCCTAACACTATCCCTAAAAGCTAACCCTATCCCTAAACCTAACACTAACCCTAACATTATCCCTTATACCTAACCAATAACACTAATCCTAACACTAAACCTAATCGTAAACCTAAACCTAATCCAAAGCCTAACCTTAACCCTCTTTCTAACACCTAACTTCTAACCCTCACCCTCATCATAATGCAACCTCTAACCCTACCCTAACCCTAACCTAACACTAACCATAACCCTAACCTAACCACAACCCTAAATTATAAACCTAAACCTAATGCTAACCCTAACCTTAACCCTAAAACTAACCCTAAACCTTAACTCTAAACCTAACACAATTCCTAACCCTAACCCTAACTGTAAAACTAAACCTGACCCTAATCCTATCCCTAGCAACTAACCCCTAACCCTAATGCTAAACTTATTTCTAAAACTAACACTAAAAATAAACCTAACACTAACCCCAACCCTAAACCTGACAATAAAGCTAATCATAACCCTAACCCTAACCATAATCTGAAGCCTAACCTTAAGACTCTCCCTAATCCCTAACCCCTAACCCTAACCGTAACAATAACACTAACCCTAACCCTAACCCCCAAACTCAAAATAACCCTAAACCTAACAATAACCCTAACACTAACCCTAACCTTAATGCTAACCCTAACCCTAACCCTAACCCAAACCCTAACCCTAAACCTAACACTAACACTAAACCTAACCCTAACGCTAACTCTATCCATCACACCTAACCCCTACCCCTACCCCTAACCCTAACCCTAAAGCTAATCATAACCCAAAAAATAACCATAACACGAAACCTAACCAAAACCCTTCCTTAACACCTAAAGCTTAACCCTAGACCTAAACCTAAACCTAAACCTAACCGTAACCATAAACTTAACCCTGAACCTAACCCTAAACTTAAATTCTAATCATAACCCTAACCCTAACACGAACCCTAAACCTAACCCTAAACCTAAACTCTAACCGAACCCTAACCCTAAACCTAACTGCAACCTTATCCCTAACACCTACCCCTTAAACCTAACACTAACCCTAACCCTATAACTAACCATAAATCTAATGCAAACGCTAACCCTAACACTAACGCTACCTAATTGTAACCCTAACACTAATCGTAACCTGAATCCTAACCTGTAAACCTATCCCTAACACCTAACCCCTAAACCTAACCCTAACCCTAACCCTAATCCTAATCCACACCCTAACCCTAACCCAAATGCTAACCCTGACCCTAAACCTAACCCTAAACTTAAGCTTTAACCCTAACCCTAACCCTAACCATAGCCTCTAAGCCTAACCCTAAACCTAACCCTAAAACTAACCCTAACCCTAACCTAAACCCTAACTCAGACACTAACACTTACCCTAACCCTAACCCTAACACTATCACTAACCCCTAACCCCTAACCCTAACCATAAACCTAACCCTAAAACCAACCCTAACTCTAACCATAACACTAAAACTAAACCTAAGTTTTAATCCTAACCCTAACACTAACCTTCAATATAACCTCTACTCCTAACTCTCAACCTAACCCTAAATACAAAATCTACCCCTAAAACTAAGGCTAACCTCTAACCATAACCCTAACCCTAACCTTAAAACTAAATTAACACTAACCCTAACAATAAACTCTAACAAAAACATTAACCCTAACCCTAACCCTATCCTTAGCCCTAACATCTAACCCTAAGCCTAACTGTAACTCTAAACCTAACCCTAACCCTAACACAAAACCAACTTCTCAGCCTAACACCAACCCTAACCCTAAACCCTAACACTAACCCAAAGCCTTAACCTAACCTTAAACCTAACTTTAAACCTCACACTATTCCTAAACCTAAACCTCACCGTAACCTTTACCCTAAACTTAACCGTAACATGAACCCTAAACCTATCCCTAACACCTAACCCCAACCCAAACCCTAAACCTAACCCTCAAACTAACACTAAACCTAACCCTAACACTAACCCTAACCCTAAGCCTAACCTTAAACCTAATCGTAACCTTTACTCTAACTGTAACCCGAATCCTAATTTTAACTCTGTCCCCAACAACTAACCCCTATCCCTAAACTTAACACTAAACCTAAACCTAACCGTAACCATAACCCTAAGCCTACCACTAACCCTAACATTTAATCCTAACCCTAACACTAACCCTAACTGTAACCCTAACCATAACCATAACCATAACCCTAAACCTAACATTAATCCCTAGCCCTAACCCTAACCCTACCCCTTAAAGTAACCATAAACCTGAATGTAATACTTAACCTTAACACTAACCCTAACCATAGCATAACCATAAACCTAACCCTAACCCTTACCATAAACCTAACCCATACCTCTAACCCTAACCCTAAGACTAACCCTAACACTAAACCTAACCCTAACCTTATCCCTAACCATAAACACTAAGCCTAACTCTAACTCTAACACTAACCCTAACCCTAACCCTAACCCTAAAGCCTAACCCAAACCCTAACACTATCTGTAGCGCTAAACCTAACCGTAAACATAAATCTAACCCTAACCGTAACCCTAACCCATACACTAACCATAACCCTAATCCTACCCCTAAAACTTAACCCCTAACCCTAACCCTAACTCTAACCCTAAACCAAACCGTAAGCCTTACCCTAACCCTAACTCTAACCCTAACCCTAATTCTATCCCTAACACTTAACCCCTAACCCTAACCCTAAACCTAACCATAAAATTAACCACACACCAAAACCTAACCCTTAGCCTAACCGTAACCCTAAACCTAATCGTAACCGTAACAATAACCGTATCCCGAAGCCTAACCCTAACCCTCTTACTAACACCTAAGCCCTAACACTAACCCTAACATTAACCGAAACCCTAACCGTAACCATAACCCTAACCCTACCCCTAACATTACCTTCTATTCCTAACATTAACCCTAACTCTAAACCTACCACTAACACTAAGCTTTAAAGCTAACCTAACCCTAGTACTCACCCTAACACTCACGCTAGCAGTAACCCAAAACTCTAACCCTAACCCTAACACTAATCTTTAACTTTAACCCTAAACCTAACTCTAACCATAAACCTAACGCTAACCTCTAACCATAACCCTGAAGCTAACACTACCCCTAACCCTAACCCTAAACTTTAACTCTAACCAAAACCCTAATTCTACCCCTAATCCTAATTCTAAACTCTAACCCTAACCGTAACCCTAACCCTAAACCTAATTGTAACCATAACCCTACTGGTAACACAAAGCCTAACCCTAACACTCTCCCTAACCCCTAATCCCTAACACCAACACCTACTCTAAAACGCTTCCTAACACCTAATCCCTAACCCTAACACTAAATCTAAACCTAACACTAACAATAACCCTAATCCTAAACATAACTCTAAGACTAAAATCTAATCCTAATCCTAAACCTAACCCTAACCTTAACCCTAATCCTAACTCTAAAATCTAACCCAAAATCTAACCTTAACCCTAACACTAAACATAAACCTAACCCTAAACCTAACATTAATCCCTAACCCAAACCCTAACACTACCGCCTTAAACAAACCCTAAACCTGACAGTAATAGCAAACCCTAACCCTAACACCACCATAACCACAGGCCTAAAGCCTAACCTAATCCTAAACCTAAAAGTAAACCTAAAACTAAACCTAATGCTAACCTCTAACCTTAACACTAAACCTAACACTAATCCTAACCCTAACCCTAATCCTAAACTGTAACCATAACCAAAACACTAACGCTACCCCCAACCCTAATTCTAAATTCTAACCTTAACCCTAACACTAACCCCAGACCTAATTGTAACCTTTACACTAACCGTAACACGAAGCCTAAGCCTAACCCTCTCCCTAACACCTTACCCCTAACACTAACGCTAAACCTAAACCTAAACCTAACCCGAACCTTAACCCTAACTCTAACCCTAAAACTAACGCTAAACTGTAACCGTAACACTAACTGTAACACTAAACCTAAGCCTACGCCTAAAGCTAAACCTCACCCATACCTCTTACCCTAAGCCTATCCCTAATGCTAACCCTAAAACTAACCCTAAACTCTAACACTAACCTTAACCCTAAACCTATCCCTAACCCTAACCATAAACATAACATTAAACCTAACTTCTAACCCTAAACCTAACCCTAACCTTAAACCTCAACCTAAACGTAACCCTAACCATAAACCTAACACTAACCATAACCGTAACCCAAAGCCTAAAGTTGACCCTAACCCAAACCCTAACCCTCAGCCTAACCCTAATACTCTCCTTAAACCTAACACTAACCCTAAAACTAAACAAAAATCTAAACATAACCCAAACCCTAACAGTAACACTAACCCTAACCCTAAACATAACCCTAACACTAAACTCTAAATGTAACCCTAACACTAACTGTGCCCCTAAACCTAAACCTAAGCTTTAACCCTAAACCAAAAACTAACCTGAATCATAACCTCTAAGCCTAACCTTAACACTAACTTTAATGCTAAACTCTAAACCTAAACCTAACCGTAACACTAACAATAACCCTAAACCTAACACTAACACTAAACTCTAAAACTAAAACTAACTCTAACCCTAACCCTAACCCTAGCCATAAACCTAACACTAAACCTAACATTAATCCCTAACCCTAACCCTAACCCTACCCGTTAAATTAACACTAACACTGACCGTAATACATAACTGTAACCCTAACCCTAAACCTACCATAACCCTAAACCTAAACCTAACTCTAACCCAAATCCATACCTCTAACACAAACCCTAAACCTAAACCTAACCCTAAACCTAAACCTAACCCTAACCCTAAACGTAACCATAAACCTAACCCTAACCCTAACCCTAACCCTAACCCAAACACTAACACTAACCCATACCTCTAAACCTGAACCTAAAGCTAACCCTAACCTTAACCCTAAACCTAACTCTAAACCTAACGCTAACCTCTAGCCCTAACGCTAATGCTAACCCTAACAATAAAATTAACACTAAACCAAACTTATAACCCTAACGTTAATCCTAACCTTTAACTCTAACCCTAACTCTATCCCTAACCCTAACCCTAAACCTAACACTAACCCTAACTCTAAAACTAACCCTAAATCTAACGCTAACCCAAAATCTCAACCTAATCGTAACTCTAACACTAACCCTAACCCAAATCCTAACCCTAACCCTCTTCCTAACACCTAACCTCTAATCCTCACCCTGATCATAACCCTAACCCTAACCCTAAACCTCATCCTAATCCTAACACTAACCCGAAACCTAACCTAACCATAATCCTAAAACTCTAACCCTAAACCTAGCCCTAACCCTAACCTTAAACCTAACACTAACCCTAAAACCTAACTTTAAACTTAACACTATTCCTAACCCTAACCCTAACTCTAAACCTAACACTAAACCTAACCCTATCCTAAATAACTAAGCCCTAAACCTAATGCTAAACCTAACCCTAAAACTAACACTAAAACTGACCCTAACGCTAAACATAACGCTAAGCCTTACCCTAAAGCTAATCATAACCCAAACCCTTACCATAATCCGAAGCCTAACCTTAAGCCTCGTACTAACACCTAACCCCTAATAATAACCCTAACACTAACCCTAACCATAACCCAAACCATAATCCTAAACCTACCACTAACCCTAACATCTAATTCAATCCCTAATCTAAATCTAACCATAAACGTAAGGCTAAACCTAAAATTAATCCTTTACCCTAATCCTAACTATACCCCTTAAACTAAACTGAAGCCTGACTGTAATACCCAACAATAACACTAACCCTAACCCTGTCACTAACACATAACCCCTAACCCTAGCCATAACCATACCTCTAAATTTAACCCTAATCCTAAACCTAACCCTAACCATAACCATAACCCTAAACCTAAACCTAATTGTAACCCAAAACTTAACCGTAACCAGAAGCCTAACTCTAACACTATCCCTAACACCAAAACCCTAACCCTAACCCTAAACCTAGCCCTAACCCTAACCTTAAACGTAACCCTAAGAATAACCTTACCCCATCCATCAATTGAAATCCTAAACCTAACCCTAATGCTAACCTTAAACCTAAACCTAACCCTAAAACTAAAATCTAACCCTAAACTTAGACTTAACATAATTTTAAATATAACACTGAAATGAACCCTACCCCAACCATAAATTGTAATCCTAAACCTAACCCTAACAATAACGTTAACCATAAACCTAACCCTAAAACTAAACTCTAACCCTAAACCTAACCCTAAACCTAACCCTAAACATAACATAACAATATCCCTAACCCTAAACCTAAACCTAAACCTAACACTATCCTTAACCCTAAACCTTACCCTAAAACTAACCCTAAACCTAACCCTAGCCCTAACCCAAACGCTAACTCTATCCTTAATACCTAAGTCTTACCCTAACACCAACACTAACCTGAAGCCTAACCATTACCCTCTTCCCAACATTTAACACCTAACCCTAAACCTAAACCTAACCCTAACCCTAACCGTAACCGTAATCCTAACCCTAAACCTAACCCTAACCCTAAATTCTAATCCTAACCTTAAAAATAACCCTAACCCTAAACGTAACCCTAACACTAAAATTTAACCCTAAACCTAACCTTAACCCTAACACTAAACCTAACACTTACCCTAAACCCAACCCTAATCCTAAACTCTAACCCTAACTCTAACACTAACCCTAAACCTAACCTGAACTATAAACCAAACCCTAAACCTAACATTAATCCCTAACCCTAAGCATGACCCTAACACTTAAACTAACCCTAACAATGACCATAATACGTAACCCGAACAATAACCCTAAACCTACCATAACACTATCCCTAAACCTAACCCTACACCTAAACTTAACCCTAACCCTTACTTCTAACCTACCAAAAACATGACACTAACCACAATCCTAACCTTAACACTAACCTATATCACTAACCCTAACCCTAAACCTTCCATAACCCTAAATCTAACCCTAATCCTAACACTAAGTGATACCTCTAACACTAACCCTAACCTTAACCCTAAATCTCACCCTAACCCTAAACCTAACCAAAACCCTAACCATAACCCTAACCCTAACCCTAAACCTAACCTGTACATCTAACCCTAAACTAAACCCTATCACTAACCTTAACCCTAAACCTAACTCTAAACCTAACACTAACCTCTAACAATAACACTAACACTAACACTAACCCTAACACCAACACTAAATCAAACTTCTAACCCTAACCATAATCCTGACCTTTAACTCTAACACTGACCATAACCGTAACCCTAACCCTAAACTGACGCTAACCACTAACCGTAAGCCAAACCTAACCCTACCCTTAAGGCTAACACGTAACACTTAACCCTAACCCTAAACCTAATCCTAACCTTAACCCTAACCCTAAATTCTAATCCTAAGAGTACCCCTAACTCTACCCCTAAACCTACCCCTAAAACTAAACCTAAAACTAATCCTAAACCTAATTCTAACACTAACCTTAACCCTAACCCTAACACTATCCCTAACCCTAACCATAATCCTAAAACTAACTGTAACACTATCCCTAACACCTAACCCCTAACCATAACCCTAACCCTAACGCAAAAACTAACCCTAAATCTAACCCTAGCCCTAACACTAAACCTAATCTTAATGTTAACCCTAACCCTAATCCAAAGCCTGACCCTAACACTCTTCCTAACACCTAACCTCTAATCCTCACCTTAATCATAACCCTAAACCTAACGCTAACCTTTACCCTAACACTAACGCTAACCCTAACCCTAAACTAACCATAACACTAAACTCTAACCCTAAACCTAACCTTAACCCTAACAATAACCCTAAATCCTAACTCTAAACCTAACACTATCCCTAACCCTAACCGTAAACCTAACCCTAACACCAACCCTATCCCTAACACATAACTCCTAACCCTAACGATAAACCTAACCCAAATACTAACACTAAAGCTAATGATAACACTAACCCAAACCCTAAGCCTTACCATAGAGTTAATCATAACCCTAACACTAACTATACTCCAAAGCCTAACCTTAAACCTCTTCCTAACACTTAACCCCTAACCCTAAACCTAACACTAACCCTAACCCTAACCATAACCATAATCCTAAATATAACACTAACACTAACACTAACTTTAATCATAACCCTAATCCTAAACCTAACCATAACCCTAACCCTAAACCTAACATTAATCCCTTACCATAGCCCTAGCTCTACCGCTTAAACTAACCCGAAGTGTGACTGTAATACCTAACACTAACCCTAAACCTGTTGCAAACACCTAACCCCTAACCCTAACACTAACCCTAGCTCCAAATCTCACCCTAACCCTAAACCTAACCCTAACATTTACCATAACCCTAAGCCTAATCCTAATCGTAACCCAAAACCTACACATAACCAGAAGCCTAACCCTAATACTCTCCCTAACACCTAACCCCTAACTCTAACCCTAAACCTAGCCCTAACCCTAACCTTAAATGTAACACTAACCCTAACCCTACCCAAATCATAAATTGTAATCCTAAACCTAACCCTAACCCTAACCTTAACCCTAAACCTAACCATAAACCTAAACTCTAAACCTAACCCTAACCGTAACCGTAACACTAACACTAACACTATTCCTAACCCTAAACCTTACCCTAAACCTAACGCTAACACTAACCTCAACACTAACCACAATGTTAAGTCTATCCCTAATACCTAACCCCTAAACCTAAACCTAAAACAAAACCTAACCTTAACCCTCTTCCTAACACTTAACACCTAAACCTAACCCTAACCCAAAATGTAACCCTAATCCTAACATTAAACCTAACTCTAAACCTAAATTCTAATCCTAAACCTAAAGATAACCCTGACTGTAAAATTTAAACCTAAACCTAGCCCTAACCCTAACACTAACCCTAAACTTAACCCTAACCATAGCTAACCCTAACACTATACCTAACTTTAAACCTAACACTAAAGCTAACACTATCCCTAAGCCTAAACCTTAACCTAAACCTAACCCTAACCCTAACCCTAATCCTAACCGTAAACCTAACCCTAACTCTATCCCTAATACCTAAACCCTAATGCTAACACTAACCCTAACCCGAAGATTAACCATAACCCTCTTCCTAACACTTAACACCTAACCCTAAACCAAAACCTAACCCTAATCCTAATCGTAACCGTAACCATAACCCTAAACCTAACTCTAACCCTAAATTCTAATCCTAAACCTAAAAATAACCCTAACCCTAAACATAAACCTAACCATAAAATTTAACCCTAAACCTAGCCCTAACCCTAACACTAACCCTAAACCTAACCCTAAACCTAGCTCTAACCCTAACACTATACCTAACCCTAAACCTAACACTAAACCTAACACCATCCCTAAGCCTAAACCTTACCCTAAACCTAACCCTAACCCTAATCCTAACCCTAACCGTAACCCTGTGGATAACACCTGAGCCCTTAGCCTAACCCTAACCTTAACTCTAAATCTAACCCTAAGTCTAAACCTAACCTTAACGCTTATCATAACACTAAGCCTAAAACTAATCGTAACCCAAAACCTAACCATAACCGGAAACCTAATCCTAACAGTCTCCCTAACACCTAACCCCTAACTCTAACCCTAAACCTAGCCATAGCCCTAACCTTAAATGTAACACCAACCCTAACCCTACCCCAAACATAAATTGTAATCCTAAACCTAACCCTAACCATAACCTAACCCCAAACCTAAACTCTAACCCTAAATCTAACCCGAAAGCTACCCCCAACCGTAACCCTAATGCTAAGTCTATCCCTAATACCTAACCCATAACCCTAACCCTAACCCTAACCCAAAGCCTAACCATAACCCTCTTGCTAACACTTAACACCTAAACCTAAACCTAAATCTAACCCTAACACTAACCCTAACTGTAACCGTAACCCTAACCCTAAACCTAGCTCTAACCCAAAATTCTAATCCTAACCCTAAAAATAACCCTAACCCGAATTGTAACTCTAACCCTAAAATTTAAACCTGAATGTAACCGTAACCCTAACACTAACCCTAAACCCAACCCTAATCCTAAACTCTAACTCTAACCCTAACACTAACCCTAACCCTACCCTAACCCTAAACCTAACAATAATCTCAAACCCTAACCCTAACCCTACCCCTTAAAATAACCCTAACACAGACCGTAATACCTAACCCGAACTCTAACCCTAAATCTAACATAACAGTATCCCTAAACCTAACCATACCCCTAAACTTAAACCTAAAACTTAATTCTAACACTACTACAACCCTGAACCTAAACACAACCCTAACCTTAACCCTAAACTCTAACAATAACCCTAACACTAAAGCGACCATAACCCTAAAACTAACATTAACTCTAACCCTAACCCATACCTCTAACACTAACCCTAACCCTAAAAGTAACCCTAACCCTGTCCCTAACACCTAACCCCTAACCCTAACCCTAAACCTACCTCTAAATCTAACCCTAACACTAAACCTAACCCTAAACCTAACTATAACTCTAAGCCTAAACCTAATCATAACCCAAAATCTAAACGTAACCGGAAGCCTAACTCTAACCCTCTCCCTAACAACTAACCCCTAACACTAACCCTTAACCTAGCCCTAACCCTAACCTTAAACATAACCCTAAATCTAACCCTACAGCAACCATAAATTGTAATTATAAACCTAACCCTGACCCTAAACTTAACACTAAACCTAACCCTAAAACTAATATCTAACCCTAAACCTAACTCTAACTCTAAACCTAACCCTAACACTATACCTAACCCTAAACTTAACCCTAAACCTAAGATTATCCCTAACCCTAAAACTTACCCTAAACCTGACACTAACCGTAACCCTAACGCTAACTCTATCCCTAATACCTAAACCCTAACCCTAACACTAACCCTAACCCGAAGCCTAACCATAACCCTCTTCCAACAGTTTACACTTAAACCTAAACCTAAACATAACCCTAATCCTAAACGTAACCATAACACTAACCCTAAACCTAAATCTAACCCTAAATTCTAATTATAACCCTAAAAATATCCCTAACCCTAAACGTAACTCTAACCCTAAATTTTAACCGTAAACCTAACACTAAACCTTACACTAACCATAAACCTAACACTAATTCTAAACTCTAACCATAACCCTAACACTAACCCTAACCCTAAGCATAAAACTAACCCTAAACCTAACATTAATCCCTAAGCCTAACCCTAACCCTACCCCTTAAACTAACCCTAACACAGACCGTAATAGCTAACACGAGCCTTAACCCTAAACCTACCATAATACTATCCCTAAACCTAAACCTAAGCCTAATTCTAACCCTAACCCTTAATTCTAACCCTATCCTAACCTTGACCCTAACCACAACCCTAACATTAAACCTAACCTCTAACACTAACCGTAATCCTAAAGCTACAATAAAACTAAACCTAATCCTAACCCTAACCCATGCCTCTACCACTAACCCTAACCATAACCCTAAACCTAACCCTAACCCTAAACCTAACCATAAACCTAACCCTAAAAGAAACCCTAAACCTAAAACCAAACCCTAACCTGTATGTCTAACAATAAACCAAACCCTAACCCTAAACTTAACCTTAAACCTAACTCTAAACCTAAAATTAACTTCTAACCCTAACGCTAACCCTAACACTAAATGTAACACTAACAATAAACCAAATTTCTAACCCTAACCTTAATCCTAACCTTTAACTCTAACCCTAACCAGAACCCTAATCCTAACCCTAAACTTAACTCTAACCATACCCCTAACCCCAAAACTAACCCTAACCTTAAGGCTAACACCTAACTCCTAAATCTAACACTAAACCTAATCCTAACCATAATCCTAATCCGAATTTCTAATCTTAACACTACCCCTAACCATAACCCTAACCCTAAAACTAAACCTAAAATTAACACTAACCATAACACTAACCCTAATTCTAACCCTAACCCTAACCCTAACCCTAACGCTAAATCCAAACCTAACCCTAACCCTAACACTAACTCTAAACCTGAGCTTTAACCCTAATCGTAACACTAACCCTAATCATAAATTCTAAGCCTAACACTAACCCCAAATTCAAACACTAAACCTAATGCTCACCTCTACCCATAAGCTTAACCCTACTCCTAAATCTAAACCTAACACTTAAGTTAACCCTAAACCCTAACCGTAACCAAAACACTAACACTATACGTAAACCTAAAACTAACCGTAAACCTAAACCTAACCCTAACCGTATCCCTAACACCTAAGCCCTAACCCTAGGCCTAAACGTACCCTAAAGCTAACTGTAAACCTAACTCTGACCTTAATATTAACCCTAACCATAACCCTAAACCTAAACCTAATCGTAACACTACCACTAACATTAAGCCGAAGCCTAACACTAACCCTCTCCCAAACACATAGCCTCTAACCCTAATACTAAACTAACCCTAACCATAACCCTAACCCTAACCCTAACCCTCTCCCGAACACCTGACCCCTAACCCTAACCGTAACACTAACCCTATCCCTAACCCTAATCCTAACCATAATCATAACCCTAACCCTACCCCTAACCCTAACTTCTAATTCTAACCCTGACATTAACCCTAACCCTAACCCTAAACTCTAACCGTAACCCCAAACCAAAAGCTTACCACTAAACATAACCCTAAGCCTAACCCTAACCCTAAACTTAACCCTAAACCTAACCCTAAAACTAAACTCTAACCCTAAACCTAACCCTAAGCCTAAACCTAACAATAAAACTATCCCTAACCCTAAACCTAACCCTAAAACTAACACTATCCCTAACCCTAAACCTTACCCTAAATCTAACCCTAACCCTAAACCAAACCTAACTCTATCCTTAATACTTAACCCCTAACCCTAATCCTAAAACTAACCCGAAGCCTAACACCTAACACCTAACACTAAATCTAAACCTAACCCTAAGCCTAACTGTAACCGTAAACCTAACCCTAAACCTAGCTCTGAACCTAAATTCTAATCCTAACCCTAAAAATAACCCTAAACCTAAATGTAACCCTCACCCTAAAATTTAACCCTAACCCTAACCTTAACCCTAACACTAACCCTAAACCTAACCGTAATCCTAAAGGTTAACCCTAACAGTAACACTAACACTAACCCTAACACTAACCATAAACCTAACCCTCAATCCAACATTAATCCCTAACCCTACCCCTTAAACTAACCCTAAAACTGACCATAATACCAAACCCGAACCCTAACCCTAAACCTACCATAATATCATCCCTAAACCTAAGCCTATCCCTAAACCTAAACCTAAATCTTATTTCTAACCCTACCCTAACGCTGACCCTACCGACAACCCTAGCATTAACACTAACCTCTATCACTAACCCTAATCCTAAACCTACCATAACCCTACACAGAACACTAACACTAAACCTAACCCATACCTCTAACACTAACCCTAACCCTAACCCTAACCATAACCATAACCATAACCCTAAGCCTAACTCTAAACCTAACACTAACCTCTAACCCTAACACTAACCCTAAAACTAACCCTAACACTAACACTAAAACAAAACTTCTAACTGTAACATTAATCCTAATTTTAACTCTAATCCTGACCATAACCTTATCCCTAACCCTAACCTTAAACCTAACGCTAACTTCTAACCATAACCCTAACCCTAACCCTAAGCTTAACGCTAACACCTAACAGCTAACCCTAACCCTAAAACTAAGCCTAACCCAAAGCCTAACCCAAAATCTAATCCTAACACTACACATAACCCTAACACTAACCCTAACCCTAAACCTAAACCTAAAACTAACCCTAAGCCTAACTCTAATCCTAACTCTAATCCTAACCCTAACCCTAACACTAACCCTAACCTTAACCTTAACACAAACACTAAACTCTAAACTTAACCCTAACATTAACCGTAATCCTAACCCTAAACTTAACCACTAACCCTAACAATATCTCTAACCCTAAACCTAACACTAAACCTAATACTAACCCTAACACTATCCCTAAGATCTAACCCCTAACCCTAACCCTAACTCTAAAACTAACCCTAAATCTAACCATAACCATAACACTAAACCTAATCGTAACGCTAACGCTAATACTAAACCAAAGCCTAACCCTAACCCTCTTCCTAACACCTAATCTCTAATCCTCACCCTAATCATAACCCTAACCTTAACCCTAACCCTAACCCTAACACTAAAACTAAAACTAAAACTAAAACTAACACTAACACTAACACTAACCCTAAACCTACCCTAACATAACCATAACCCTAAACTCTAACCCTAAACCGAACACTACCCCTAACATTAACCCTAACACTAACCCTAAACACTAACTCTAAACCTAACACTATCCCTAACCCTAACCCTAACCATAAACATAACCCTAACCCTAACCCTATCCAGAAGACCTAACTCCTAACACTAATGCTAAAACTAACCCTAAAACGAACACTAACATTAACCCTAACACTAACCCTAACCCTAAGGCTGACCCTAAAGCTAATCATAACACGAACCCTAACCATAATTTGAAGCCTAACGTTAAACCTCTCCCTAATGCCTAACCCCTAACCCTAAGCCTAACACTAACCCTAATACTAACCATAACCATAATTTTCACCCTACCACTAACCCTAATTTATAATCCTAACACTAACCCTAAACCTAGCCATAACCCTATCGAAAACTTAATATTAATTCCTTACCCTAACCCTAACTCTACTGCTTAAACTAACCTGAAGCCTGATGGTAATACCTAACCCTAACCCTAACCCTGTCGCTAACACCTAATCCCTAACACTAACCCTAAAGCTGCCTCTAAATCTAACCTTAACCCTAAATGTAACCCTAACACTAAACATAACCCTAAGCCTAAACGTAATCTTTACCTAAAACCTAACCGTAACCGGAAGCCTAACTCTAACCCTCTACCTAAAACCTAACCCCCAACTCTAACCATAAACCTAGCCCTAACCTTAACCTTAAATGTAACCCTAAAACTAACAGTACCTCAACCATAAATTGTAATCCTAAACTTAAAACTAACCCTAAGCTTAACACTAAACCTAACACTAAAACTAAACTCTAAACCTAAACTTAACCCTAACCCTAACCCTAACACTATCCCTAACACTAAACCTATACCTAAACCTAACACTATCCCTAACCCTAAACCTTACCCTAAACACCCTAACCCTAACCCTCACCCGAACCATAAAGCTAACACTATCCCTAATACCTAACCCCTAACCCTAACCCTAAACATAACACTATAGCTAACCCTAAACCTACAGTATCCCTAACCCTAAACCTTACACTAAACCTAACCCTAACCCTAAACGTAATAACTCTAACTCTATCCCTAATACCTAGCCCCTAATCCTAACCCTAACCCAACGACTAACCATCATCCTCTTCCTAACACTTAACACCTAACCCTAAACCTAGCCCTAACCCTAACTGTAACTGTAATCCTAACCAAAAACCTAACTCTAACCCTAAATTCTAATCCTAACCCGAAAAATAACCCTAACACTAAACGTAACGCTAAGCCTAAAATTTAACCCTAATCCTAAATCTAACCCTATCACTAACACTAAACCTAACCCTAATCCTAAACTCTAACCCTAACCATAACCCTGTCGCTAACACCTAACCCCTAACCATAACCATAACCATAACCCTACCTCTAAATCTAACCCTAACCCTTACCATAACACTAAGCCTAAACCTAATCATAACCCAAAACCTAACCATAATTGGAAGCCTAACACTAAACCTCTCCCTAACTCCACCCCTAACTCAAACCCTAAACCTAACCCTAACCCTAACCTTAACCTTAAACCTAACTCTAAACCTAACACTAACCTCTAACCCTAACACTAACACTAACCCTAACCCTAACACTAAACCAAACTTCTAACCCTAAAATTAATCCTAACCTTTAACTCTAACCCTAACCATAAGCCTAACCCTAACCATAACTCTACCCCTAACCCTAACCCTAACACTAACCCTAACCCTAACACGAACACTAACCTCAAAACTTAACCCTAACTCTAACCTTAATCCTAACCCTGAATTTACCACTAACCCTTATCCTAATGCTAGCACTATCACTAAACTAAACCATACACCTAAACCTAACACTAAGACTAACTATTCCTAACACCTAACCTCTAACCCTCACGATAATCATAAACCTAACCCTATCCCTAACCCTAAGCCTAACCCTAACAGTAACCCTTAACAAATCTTAAGACTAAACTGTAACCCTAAATCTAACGCTAACCCTAACCTTAACCCTAACACTAACCGTAAACCCTAACTCTAAACCTAACACTATCCCTAACCCTAACCGTAAACTTAATGCTAACACTAACCCTATTCCTAACACCTAACCACTAACCCTAACACTAAACCTAACCCTAAAACTAACACTAAAACTAACCATAAAACTAACCTTAACCCTAACCCTTACTTTAAAACTAATCATAACACTAACCCGAACCGTGATCCGAAGCTGAATTCTAACCCTCTCCTTAACCACTAACACCTAACCCTAACCTTAACTCTAAACCTAAACCCTAAACACTAACCTGAAACCTAACCCTAAACCTAAACCTACCTCTAACCCTAAAATCTAACCCTTCCCTAACAAGAACCCTAACATAACTCTAAACATAAACATAAATCTAAACCTAACATTAATCCCTAACCTTAATCATAAGCCTACCAATTAAACTAACACTAACAATCACCGTAATACATAACCCTAACCCTAAACCTAAACCTACAATGACACTAATCCTAACCCTAACCCTACCCCTAAACCTAACTCTAAGACATACCTCAAACCCTAACCCTAACCCTAACCCAGCACTAACCCTAAACATAACATTAATCCTAACCATAACCTTAACCCTAACCCTAACACTAACCCATACATCTAACCCTAAACCTAACCCTAACCCTAACTTTAACCCCAACCCTAACCCTAAACCTAACACTAACCTCTAACCCTAATGCTAACCTTAAACCTAACCCTAAACCTCAATCTAACCCTAACCCTTATGCGAAACGTAAACCTAAAACTAACCCTAACCCTAACCCTAACACTTACCCTAAACCCTAACCCTAAAATGAACCCTTACCCCAAAACTAATTGTAAACCTAACCTGAAACGTAACCCATACCCTAAACTCTACCCCTAAACCTAGCACTAACCCTACCCTAACCCTAACCTATAAACAAAACCCTAACCCTAAACTTAACCCTAACCCTAACCCTAAATCTAACCATAAACATAACATCTAACCCTAACCCTAAATCTAAACCTAAACCTAAACACTAACCCTAAACCTAACACTATTCCTAACCCTAACCCTAAACATAAACCTAAACCTTACCGTAAACCTAACCCTAAACCTAACCCTAACCCTATCCCTAACACCAAACCCCAACCCTAACTATAAGCCTAACCCTAAAAGTAACACTAAAACTAACCCTAACCCTAAGCCTAACCCTGAAACTAATCCTAACTCTAACGCTAACCATAAGCCGAAGTCTAATCTTAATCCTCTCCCTAACACCTAACCCCTAATCCTAACACTAACGCTAAACCTACTAACCCCTAACCCTTACTTCCCATCCTAAACCTAACCCTAACCCAAACCCAAACACAAACCCTAACCCGAACCATAACCATAACCATAACCCTAAACCTAACATTAATCCCTATCCCTAACCCTACCCCTTAAACAAAACCTAAACCTAACTGTAATACCTAACCCTAACACTAACCCTAACCCTAGCATAACACTAACACTAAACCTAACCCTAACCATAACCATAACCCATAACTCTAACCCTTACCCTAACACTAACCCTAAAACTAACCCTATTCCTGACCCTCACACTAACCCAAAACCTAAGCTTTAACAATAACCCAAATACTAAGCCTAACCATAAACTCTCAGCCTAACCCTAACCCTAACCATAAAACCAAACTCTAACACTAAACCTAAACCTAAACTCTAACCATAACCCTAAACCTAATCCTAATGCTAACCCTAACCCTAACCCTAACCCTAAACCTAAACCTAAAGACTAACCTTAACCCTAAAACTAACCATAACCCAAAAACTAACCATGAAACTAACTCTAACCCTAACCCTTAACCTAAACATAACCCTAATCCTATCTGTAACACTAAACCCCTAACCCTACCCTAAACCTAACCCTAAAACTAACAGTAAACATAACCCTAACACTAACCCTAACCCTAACCCTAACCCTAAACCTAATCATAACCCTAAAATTAACTGTAACCCAAAACCTAACCCTAAGAATCTCCCTAACACCTAACCCCTAAACCTAACCCTAACACTAAACGTAACACTAACCCTAACCGTAACTCTAAACCTAACCCTAACTCTAAACCTAAGTTTTAAACCTAAACCTAACCCTAACCTTAACCATAACAACTAAGCCTAACCCTTACCCTAACCCTAAACGAAACTCTAACCCTAAACCTAAGGCTAACCTCTAACTATAACCCTAACCCTAACCTTAACCCTATCCTCTAACCGTAACACTAACCCTAACCCTAACCCTAACCCTAAAATATAACCCTAACCCTAATTCTATCGCTAACCCTAACGCTAACCCTAACCTTAACACTAAACCAACTTCTAAACCTTAATGTAACCCTAAACCTTAACCTAAATGTAACCCTAAACCTAAACCTAACCCTAACACTAACCCTAATCCTAACACTGACACTAACCGTTATCGTAACACTAACCCTACCCTTAACAATAACTTCTAATCCTAATCCTAACATTAACCCTAACCCTAACCCTAAAACTAAAGCTAAATTCTAAACATAACCCTAAGTCTAACCCTCAGCCTAACCCAAAACCTAACACTTAAATTAAAACTAACCCTGACAGTAATATCTAGCCCTAACCCTAACCCTAAACCTACCATAACCCTAACCTTAACTCTAACCCTACCCATAAACCTAATCCTAACCCATACTTCTAACCATAACCGTAACCGTAACCCTAACTCTAACCCTAACGTTAACCTCTAATCCTAACCCTAACCCTAAACATAACCAAAGGCTAACCGTAACCCTAACCCTAACCCTAACACTAACACTAACACTAATTCTAACCCTACCCCTAAACCTAACCCTAACACATACCTCTCACCCTAACCCGAACCCTAATCCTAATCCTAAACCTAATACTAACCTTAACCTCTAACCCTAACCCTAACCCTAACCTATCCCTATCCCTAAACCTAAACTAACACTAAACCTAACTTTGAACCCTAAACCTAATCCTAAGCCTAAAACTAAACGTAACTCTAATCCTAACCCTAATCCTAACCCTAACCCATACCTCTAAACATAAGCCTAACCCTATCACTAACCCTAAGCCTAACCCTAAGACTAACACTAACCCTAATCCATACCTCTAATCCTAACCCTAAACCTAACCCCAACCTAAACCCTAACCCTTTCCCTAACATCTAACCCCTAAGCCTAACCCTAACACTAATCCTAACAGTAACCCTAACACTAATACTAACAAAAATCCTAAACCTAAGTTTTAACCCTAACCCTAACATTAAAATTAACCATAACCTCTAAGCCTAAACCTAACCCTAAACCTAAACCCAAACTCTAACACTAAACCTAATGCTGACCTCTAACCGTAACCCTAAGCCTAAACTTAACACTAACTCTAACCTAAACCTAACCCTAAACTTTATCCATAACACTAACCCTAACCCTAACGGTAACCCTAACCCTAACACTAACCCTAACATCAAACCCTAACCCTAACTCTAACTCTAACCCTAACCCCAACAATAACACTAAACTAACTTCTAACCATAAAACTAACCCTAAAACTAAACCTAAATTTAACCCTAACATTATACCTAACCCTAACCCTAAAATTAATCCTAAACCCTCACCCTAAACCTAACAGGATTCCAAGCCCTAACCCTAAAGGTAAAGCTAACCCTTACTCTAAACCTAAGGCTAACCCTAACCCTATCCCTAATACCAAACCCCAACCCTAACCATAAACCTAACCTTAAAACAAACACTAAACCTAACCCTAAGCCTAACCCTAAACCTAATCGTAACCCTAATGCTAACCATAAGCCAAAGTCTAATCTTAATCCTAACACCTAACCCCTAAACCTAACCATAACACTAACCCTAACTGTAACCATAAACCTAACCCTACCCCAACCGTTACTTCTAATCCAAACCCTAACCCTAACCCTAACCCAAACCCTAACCCTAACCATAACCATAACCATAACCATAACACTAAACCTAACATTAATCCCTAACCCTAAATCTAACACTAACTCTACCCCTTAAACTAACCCTAAACCTGACTGTAATACCTAACCCTAACCCTAGCATAACCCTAAGCCTAACCCTAGTCCTAACCCTAACCCTAACCCTAACACAAACCTAACCCTAACCCTAAACTCTAACACTAACCCTAACACTAACCCTAACCATAAGCATAAGCCTAACCCTAAACCTAACATTAATCCCTAAACGTAACCCTAAAACTACACGTTAAACTAACGCTAAAACTGACTTTAATAAGGAACCCTAACCCTAACCCTAAACCTACCATAACACTAACCCTAATTCAAACCCTTCCCATAAACCTAACCCTAATCCATACCTGAAAACCTAACCCTAACCCTAACACTAAACCTAACCTTCACCCTATACCTAACCCTAACCCTAACCCATTCCTCTAAAACTAAACCGAACCCTAACCCTAAACCTATTCTTCACCCTAACCTTAACCCTTTCCCTAACACCTAACGCCTAACCCTAACCCTAACCATAACCCATATGTAAACCTAAGTTTTAACCCTAACCGTAATGCTAACCATAACCATAACCTCTAAGCCTAAACCTAACCCTAAAGGTAAACCCAAAGAATAACCCTAAACATAACACTAGCCTCTAACCATAATCCTATCGCTAATCTTAACCCTAACTCTAACCCTAAACCTAACCCTAAACTTTATCCGTAAACCTAACCTTAAACCTAACCCTAACCCTAACGGTAATCATAACTCTAACTCTAACTCTAACTCTAACCGTAAACCTAACCCTAAACTTTATCCGTAAAACTAACCCTAAACCTAAACCTAACTCTAACCCTAACCCTAACCCTATCCCTAACACTGACACTAAAACTAACCCTAATACGGAGCCTAAGCCTAACTCTAAACCTAATTGTAACAATAACGCTAACCATAACACCTAGTCTAATCTTAATCCTCTCCCTAACACCAACCCCTAACACTAACCCTAACACTAACCATAACCCTAACTGTAACCATAAACCTAGCCCTACCCCTAACCCTAACTTCAAATACTAACCCTAAACCTAAGCCTAACCCAAACCCTAACCCTAACCATAACCATAACCACAGCACTAAACCTAACATTAATCCCTAACCCTAACTCTAACGCTACCGGTACCCCTTAAACTAACCCTAAAACTGACTGTAATACCTAACCCTAACCCTAACACTAAAACAACTTCTAACCCTAACAGTAACCCTAACCCTAAACCTAAACCTAAAACTAACACTAAACCTAACACTAACCCTAACCATAACCCTAACACTAACATCTAACCCTAAACCTAACTCTAACTCTAACCCTAACCCTAACACTAAAAAAAGTTCTAACCCTTACACTAACCCTAACCCTAAACCTAACCCTAACCCTAAACCTAAACATAACCCTAAACCCTAACACTAAAATTAACACTATCCCTAACCCTAACCATAAACGTAAACCTAAGCCTTACCCTAAACCTATCCCTAACCCAAACAATAACACTATCTGAAACACTTAACCCTAACCCTAACCCTAAACCTGACCCTAAAACTAACACTAAACCTAACCCTAACCCTAAGCCTCAGCCTAACCCTAAACCTAATCATAACACTATCGCTAAATGTAACTCGAAGGCTAATCTAACTCCCTCCCAAACAAGTAAACCCTAAGCCTAAACCTAACATTAACCCTAAACCTAACTCTAAACACAAACCTAACGGTACCCCTAACCCTAACTTCCAATCCTAAACCAAAACCTAACCCTAACCCTAACCATAACCATAATCATAACACTAAACCTAACATTAATTCCTAACCCTAATCCTAATCCTAACCCTACCCCTTAAACTACCATTAACCCTGACTGTAATACCTAACCCTAACCCTCATCCTAGCATAACACAGGCCTAACCCTAACCATAACCCTAACTCTAACGCTAACCCTAAACCTAACCCTAACCTGTACCTTTAACCCTAACCCTAACCTTAACCCTAAGACTAACCTAACCTCTAACACTAATCCTAACTCTAAACCTATCCCTACCCTATCCCTAAACCTAACAATAAAGCAAACTTCTAACCCTAACACTAACCCCAACAGTAAACCTCTACCTAACCCTAACCTTAACCATAACACTAACCCTAACCCTAACCCTAAATGCTAACCTTAAACATAACCCTAACCCTAACACATAACCCTATACCTCACACCTAACCCCTAACCCTAACCCTAATCCTAACACTAAATCTAATGCAAACCGTAAACCTAATCCTAACCTAATTGTAAACACTAACCTTAACTATAACCCAAGGCTAATCATAAACCTAACACTAACTCTAACCCTAACAATAACCCTAACTAAAACACTAAACTAACACTAACCACTAGACCTAACCCTGACCCTAACCATAACCCTATTCCTAAAATTAACCAGTAACCGTAACCTTAACACTTACCCTATCACTAACCCTAAAACTAACCCAAACAATGAACCTAAGCTTTAACCCTAAACCTAACACTGACCATAACCTCTAAGCCTAAACCTAACCCTAACTCTAACCCTAACTCTAACCCTAAATCAAAAGCTAACCACCAACCTTAATCTTAACCCTAACCATAACCCTAAAACGAACACTGATCCTAACCCTAACCCTAACCATGACCATAAACCTAAGCTTTAACCCTCACCCTAATTGAAACCTAACGCTAACCTCTACCGATAACCTTAACACTAACCCTAACACTAAACTCTAACCGTAACACTAACATTAACCCTAAAACTATCCCTAACATCAAACCCTAAACCTAACCCTAACCCTAAATCTAAGCCTAACCTAATTGTAACACTAACCCTAAACATAACCCAAATCCTAACCGTAACCCGAACCCGAATCATAACCTAAGCCTTACCCCAACTGTCAACATAAGCCCGACAATAACCCTAACCCTTACCCTATCCATAAGACCTAACCCCTAAACCAAATGCTAAATCTAACCCTAAAACTAACACTAAACCTAACCCTAGCCCTATCTCTAAGCCTAACCCTAAACCTAATTATAACCCTAACACTAACCGCAACCTGAAGCCTAACCTTATCACTCTACCTAACACCTAAACCCTAACACTACCCCTAACCCTAACCGTACCCCTTAAACTAAAGCTAACCCAGTCTATAATACCTAACCATAAACCTAAACATAACCCTAGCATAACCCTAACCCTAACCCTAACATTAACCCTAAACTTAACGCTAACACTAACCCTAACACATACCTCTAACCCTAACTCTAACCCTAACCCTAAACATAACACTAACCCTAACCTCTAACACTAACCCTAAACCTAATCCTATCCATAACCGTAAACGTAAACCTAACACTAAACCTAACTTGTAACCCTAACCCTAACCTAACACTAAACCTCAACCTAACCCTAACCATAACACTAACCCTAACCCTAAGCCTAACCCTAAACGCTAAGCCTAACCATAATCCTAAACATAACCATAACATTAACCCTAACCCTAAGGCTAACACTAACCCTAACACATACCTCTAAACTTAACCATAATGCTAACCCTAAACATAACACTAACCCTAACCTCTAACACTAAACCTAAACCTATCCCTAACCCTAACCCTAAACCTAACACTAAACCTAACTTGTAACCCTAATCTTAACCTAACACTAAACCTCAACCTAACCCTATCCCTAACCGTAACATTAACCCTAACCATAAGCCTAACCCTAAATGCTAACCCTAACCATAATCGTAACCCTACCATAACCCTAACCCTAACCCATAAGCCTATCCCTAACACCTAACACTTAAACCTAACCCTAACCCTACATCTAATGCAAAACATAACTCTAACCCTAAACCTAACTCTAACTCTAACCCTAACCATAACCTTAACACTAAAAAAGTAAAACCCTTACACTATCCCTAACCCTAAACCTAAACATAACCCTAAAACTAACCGTAACACTAACTTTAACCTAAATGTAATCATAACACTAACCATAACACTAAGCCTAACCCTAACCCTAAATCTAACCCTAACCCTAATCTAAAACTAACCTTATCCCTACCCTAACACTAAAACCAAACCCTACAGCTAACCCTAACCCTAACTGTAAGCCTAAACCTAAAACTAGTAACTAAACCTAATCCTAACCCTAACCCTAAACCTAACTCTCACCATAAAACAAACGCTAACCTCTAACCATAAACCTAACACTAACCATAACCCTAACCCTAGCCCTAACACTAAGTGTAACCCAAACACTAAACCTAACCCTAAATTCTAACTGTAACACTAATTCTAACACTTACACTAACACTAACACTAACCCTAAACCCAAAATTAAAACTAAACCTAACACTAACCCTAACCATAACCATAACGCTAACCCTAAACCCTAACCCTAACCTTAACACTACGCATAACGCTAACCCTAACCCTAAAGCGAACCCTAACGCTAAACCTAACACTATCGAAACACCTAACCCTAACCTTAACTCTAAAAATAACCCTAAACCTAACCCTAACCCTAAACCTAACTGTAAACCTAATCATAACCCTAACCATAACTGTCACACAAACCTAACCATAACACTCTCCCTAACAGGTAACCACTAACCCTAACCTTAATCATAACCCAAACACTATGCATAACCCTAAACCTAAACCTAACATCTAACCATAACTCTAACCCTAAGCCTAACTCGAACCCTACCTAACCCTAACCCTAATGCTAACACTAACCCTAACCCTAATCCTAACACTAAAACTAACCCGTAAAACTAACCGTAGCACTAACTGTAATCCTAACTGTGAACCTAACCACTAACAATTGTCCTACCCTTACCCTAACCCTAACACTAACTCTAACACTTAACCGAATACTAACATCTAACCATAACCCTAACCCTAACCGTAACAATAAACCTAACCCTAAACTCTAACCGTAACACTGACCCTAACTCTAACCCTAAGACTAACACTAACCTCTAACCCTAACCCAAACTATAACCCAAACACTAACCATAACCATAACCCAAACCCTAAATCTAACATTAATCACTTACCCTAACCCTAACCCTACCTTTTAAACTAACCCTAACCCTGACTGTAATACCTAACCCTAACCCTAATCCTAAGCCTAGCATAACCCTAACGCTAACACTAACCCACACAAACCATAATCCTAACACATACCTCTAACTCCATCCCAAAACATAACCCTAAATGTAACAAAAACCCTAACCTCTAACACTAACCCTAATGCTAAACCTATCCCTAACCCTACCACTAAAGCTAACGCTATAGCTTACTACTAACCCTAACCCTAAAACTAAACCTAAACATCAACCTAACCCTGATGCTAACCAAAACACTAATTCTCACACTAACTCTAACCCTAAATGTTAACCGTAACACTGACCCTAACCCTAACCCTAAACCTAGATCTAACCCTAACCTAATTGTAATGCTAACCCTAACAATAACCCAAACCCTAACCATATCCCTAACCCTAACCATAACCCTAACACTAACCATAACCTCTATGCCTAACATAACCTTAACTTTCACCCTAAATCTAACCCTAAATCAAACGCTAACCTCTAACCATAACCCTAGGCCTAACCCTAACCCTAACACTAAAATTAACCATAACCCTAACACTAACACTAACCCTAACCACAAACTTAAGCTTTAACACTAACCCTAAACCTAAACCTATCCCTAACATCTAACCCTAACCCTAACCTTAACCCTAAGCCTAAACCTAAGCTTTAACCCTAAACCTAAACCAAACCTAAGGCTACCCGCTAACCATAAGGCTAACCCTAATCCTAACCCTAAACTCTAACCATAACACTAACCCTAACCATAAAACTACCCCTAATATCCAACCCTAACCCAAACCTAATCATAACTCTAACCCTCACCATAACACTAAGCCTAACCATAACCCTAACCCTTACCCTAACCCTAACAGTAACCCTAAACCCTAACCGTTAAGCTAACCACTATACCTAACCCTAAACATAACCGTAAACCTAACCCTAAAACTACCATAACCCTAAACCTATCCCTAAAATATAACCACTAGCCCTATCGCTAAACCTAACTGTAACCCTAATCCTAACCCTAAGACTAAACCTAAACCTAATCGTAACCCTAACCCTAACCATAATCCGAAGCCTAATCGTAACTCTAACCCTAACCCTAACACTAACGCTAAATCATAAACCTAAACCTAACACTAAACCTAACCATAAACCAAACCCTAACCCTAACCCTAACCCTAACTTCTAACCCTAAACCTAACCATAATCATAAAGCTAATCTTAACCCTAACCCTAACCCTAACCCTAAACCCTTCCTAAGGAGCCTAAACATAAAACCCTAACCCCAACACAAACCCTAACCCTAATCCTAACCCTAACCATAACCCTAGCCCTAACTATAGCCCTAAATATAACCATAAACCTAACACAAACCTAACCCTAAACTCTAATCCTAATACTAACCCTAACACTAACGTCTAACTCTAAATGCTAACCCTAACACAAACCCTAACCGTAACCCTAACCCTAACCATAACCCTAACGCTAATCCTAAACCTAACCCTAACCCTAACGCTAACCCTAACCCTAATACTAACTTCTAACCTTAACCCTAACTCTAACCCTAAACCTAACACTATCCCTAACTCTAAGCCTAACCCTAACCCTAACCATAATGCTAATCCTAACCCAAAACTTAACAATAACCCTAACCCTAACCCTAACAATATCACTAACCCTAATCCTAGCCCTAATCGTAATACTAACCCTTAACCTAAACATAACTCTAACGCAAACCCTGTGACAAACCCTAAACCTAATCCTAAACCCTAACCCTCGGAACCCTAACATAAAAACCTAATGCTAACACAAACCATAACCCTAAATCTAACCCTAACCCTAACCCTAACCCTAATCTCTTACACATAACACCTAAACCTACCCCTAACCCTAACTCAAACCCTAACTGTAACCGTAACCCTAACCCTAACCCTAACCCTAACCCTAACCCTTATGCTAATCTTAACCTAACCCTAACCCTAACACTAACCCTAACTCTAATCCTAAATTCTAACACTAACCCTAACACTAATCCTAAACTTAACACAATTCCTAAACCTAACCCTAACCCTAACCCTAAACCTAATACAAAACTTAACAATAACCCTAACCCTAACAACATCACTAAGCCTATCCCTAGCCCTAATCCTAATACTAACCCTAACCCTAAACATAACCCTAACCCTAACCATAAGCCTAACCCTATCCCTAACCCTAAACCCTAATGCTAATCCTAAAATTAACCCTAACCCTAACATTAATGTTAACCCTAACCATAACCCTATCCCTAACACCTAACCCCTAGCTTACACATAAACCTAGCACTAACCCTATCCCTAACCAGAAATCTGAGGCTAACACTAACCCTAACCCTAAACCTAAACCTGACCCTTACCCTAACCTCTAACCCTAACCCTAACCCCAACCCTAACCCAACATTAACCCTAATCTCTAACCTCTAAACCTAACCCTAAAGTAAACCTAAACCTAAGCATAAACGTAAGCCTCACCCTATTACTAAACCCTAACTCTAACCCTAAATCTAACCTTAAAACTAAGCCTAACCCTAAACTTAAACCTAACACTAATCCAAACCCTAACCCTAACCATAGCCCTAACCCTAACACTAACCCAAATACTAAACCTAACGCTACCCCTAAACCTAACCCTAAACCTATTCAAAACCCTAACCCTAAATGTAACCGGAAGCCTAACAGTAACACTATCCCTAACCCTAATCCTAACGCTAACCATAAACGTAACCTTAAACCTAACGCTAACCCTAAATCTAATCCTAACCTCTAACACTAACTATAACACTAATCCTAAACCTAACACTACCCCTAACCCTAACCCTAACACTAAACCTAAACCTAGCATAAAACGGAACAATAACCTTAACCCTAACAATATCACTACACTATCCCTAGCACTAATCCAAATACTAAACCTAACCCTAAACATAACCCTAAAACTAACCCTAAGCCTAACACTAACCCTAACCCTAAACCCTAACTCTAGGGATCCTAACCATAAAACCCTAATGCTAACACAAACCCTAACCCTAACTGTAAACCGAACCCTAACCGTAACACTTACAGTAACCCTAACCCTAACCCTAACCCTAACAATAACATCTAAACATAACCCTAACTGGAACCCTAACCATAACACTAACCCTAACACTAAACTCCAACCAGAAACCTAATATTAACCCTAAAACTAACCCTAACCCTAACATAAACATCTAATCCTAATGCTAAACCTAACCCTAAACCTAAACCAAACAGTAACCCTGTCCCTAACATTAAACCCTAACCCTAACCATGACCCTAAAACTAACCCTAACCCTAACACTATATCTAAACATATCACTAACCATAGCCCTAAACCTAACCCTAATGCTAACCTTAAACCTAACCCTAAACCTCTAACTCTAACCCCTAAACCTAACCCAAACCCTAACCATAACCCGAACCCTAAACCTAACACTAACACTATCCCTAAGCCTAACTCTAACACTAATGCTAAACCTAACCCTAACTGTAACCCTAACACTAACCCTAACCCTAACACTAAACCTAATGCTAACCCTAACCCTAACCCTAAACCTATTCATAACCCTAAACCTAACTGTAACCTGAAGCATAACCCTAACCCTATCCCAAAAACTAACCCCTAATCCTAACCTAAACCTACCACTAACCCTAACTCTACATAACCCTAACCCTAAGCCTAACTCTGAACCTAACGCTAACCCTAACCCTAACTCTAATGCTAACCCTAACGCAAACCCCAAACCAAATTCTAAACCTACCACTAACCTAAAGCCTAACCCTAACCCAAACCTTCACCCTAACTCTAACCCTAACCTTCTAACACTAACCCTAATGCTAAACCTATCCCTATCACTTAACCCCTAACACTAACACTAAACCTAACACTAACACTAAACCTAAAGCTAATACTAACGCTAATACTAACGCTAACACTAACACTAACCCTAAACCTAAACCTAACCCTAAACCTAACCTCAAATCTCTAACCCAAACCCTAACCGTAAATGTAAACCTAACCATAACCCTAACCATAAAACTAAACCCTATCACTAACCCTAACCCTAACTCTAACTTTAACCCCAAATCCTAACCCTAACCCTGAAGCTAACCATAAACATAACCCTAACCCTAACCCCAACTCTAACCTTGTCTAACCCTAAACCTAACCCTAACCAGAACCCGAAACTAACACTACACCTAACACTAATCCCTAATGTTAACCCTAAGCATAACACTAACCCTAACCCTAATGCTAAACCTAACCCTAACCCTAATCCTTAAACTAAAGCAATCACTAACACTAACGATAACCTCTAACCCTAACCCTAAACTTAAACCTAAAGCTAAACCTTATGCTAACACTAACCCTAACCCTAGTACTAATCCTAACCCTAAACCCTAACCCTAAACCTAACCCTAACCTTGAAACTAAAATTAACACCAAGCCTAATCTTAAACTTATCCCTAACCATAAGCATATCCCAAACACCTAACACCTAAAACTAAGCCAAAACCTAACAATAACACTAACCCTAACACTATCCCTAAACTTATCCCTAGACCTAACCCTAACACTAACCCTAAAACTACCCCTAAACCTAAACCTAACCCTAAACCATAACCCTAATCCTAAACCTTACACTAATCACATACATAACCCTAAAACCTAACAATAAACCTAACCCTAACGCTAAACGTACTGCTAACCCTAATCCTAATACTGATCCTAACACTAACCCTTATCCTATCCCTAACCCTAATCCCTAACCCTAACCCTAACCCTAACACTAACACTAAACCTATCCCTAATCCCTAATCCCTAAACCTAACCCTAACCCAAACCCTAATGCTAACCATAACCCTAATCATAACATCTTACCCAAACCTTAACCATAACCCAAACCCTAAGCCTAAATCTAACTTCTAACCCTAAGCCTAACCCTAACCCTAAACCTAAACCTAACACTAACACTAACCCTAAACCCAACACTAACACTAACGCTAATTCAAACACTATAACTAACCCCAACCCTAACCCTAAAACTAACACTACCCCTAACCCTAACCCTAAACCTAAACATAACCATAACCATAACCCTAACTCTAACCCTAACACTATCCATAACCATAACCCTAATCCTAACCTTACATATAAAATACTAACCCTTACACAGACCCTAACCCTAACCTTATCCCTTACCGGTAACCCCAAAACCCAACCCTAACCCTAAAGTGAACCATAACCATAACTCTAAACTTAGACCCAGCTCTAACCTTATCTAACGTTAAACTTAACCCTAACCCAAAGCCTAACCCTGACCCTAAACCCTAACCATAAAACCCTAATCCTAACACAAACCCTAACCCTAACTCTAACCCTAAAACAAATGCTAACCTCTAAACATAACACTAGCCCTAACCCTAACCTTAAACCTAACCCTAAACTCTAACCTTAACACTAACCCTAACACTAAACCTAAGCTTTAACCATAACAATAACCATAAGCCAAACCATAACATCTAAGCCTAACCCTAACCCTAACCCTAACACTAACTCTAACGCTAACCCTAACACTAAACCTAACTTGTAACCCTAACATTAACCGTAACACTAAAATTAAAGCTAACCCTAACCCTAAACCTAACCCTAAACCTAAACCCTAACCCTAACCCTAACACTATCACTAACCCTAACCCTAACACTAAACCGAACACTAAACCTAACCCTAACTCTATCCCTATCACTAACACTGAACCCCTAACCCTAACCCTACCACTAACTCTAACTCTAACCCTAAATCTAACCCTAATCAATACCCTAACACTAACCGTAACCCAAAGCGCAACCCTAACCCTATCCCTAACAACTAACCCCTAACCCTAACATTGATCATAACCCTAAAACTAAGAGTAACCGTAACCCTAACACTAATCCTAACCCTAAAACTAACCCTAACCGTAACCCTAAATCTAACCCTAAACCTAACCCTAACCTAACACTAAACCTCACCATAATGATAACCCTATCCATAACCCTAACCCTAACAGTAACACTGAACCTAAGCTTTAAAACTAAGCCTAACCCTAAAACTAACCATCACCTCTAATCCTAAGCATTACACTAACCCTAACTCTAAATCTAACCCAAAACTGAATGCTAACCTCTAACCATAACACTAACCCTAACAATAACCCTAACCATAACAGTAATCCTAACCCTAACAATAACCCTAATCTAAAAACCTAACCCTAACACTAACCCTAACCATGACTTTAAGCCTAAACCTAACATTAATCCCTTACCCTAAACCCTAAACCTACCCCTTAGACTAATACTAACCCTGACTGTAATACCTAACCCGAACCCTAAACTTAGCATAACCCTAATCCTAACACTTACCCGAACACTAAACCTAACATCTAACCATAACACTAACCATAACACTAACACTAACCCTAAACCTCAATTTAACCCTAACCCCAATGATAACCCTAACCCTAAACCTAACCCTAACCCTATCCAAGACCCTAAACCCTAAAACTAACATTAATCCCTTACCCTAACCCTAAACCTACCACTTATACTAACACTAACCCTGATTGTAATACCTAACCCGAACCCTAAAATTAGCATAACCCTAAACCTAACCCTAACCCGAACAGTAAACCTAACATCTGAGTGTAACACTAAGCCTAACCCTAAACTTCAATCTAATCCTAACCCCAATGCTAACCCTAACCGTAACCCTATCCCTAACCCTAAATGATAACCCTAACCCTAACCCTAATTCTAACCCTAAACCTAACCCATAGCCCTATTCCTAACATCTAACCCCTAAACCTTACCCTAAACCTAACACTAACACTAAATTTAACGCAAAACCTAATGTAACCCTAACCCTAACCCTAACCTAATTGCAATCCAAAATCTAACCATACCTAAGGCTAATCCTAAGCCTAACCCTAACTCTAACCCTAACCCTACCACTAAGCATAACCCCTAACACTAACCGAAACTTTAAAACTATCCCTCACCCTAAACCTAAACCTAACACTAAACCTAACTTCTAACCCTAAACCTAAACCTCAACCTAACCCTAACCCTAATCATGACACTAACCCTAACCCTAACTCATAACCCTATCCCGAACACCTAACCCCTAAACCTAACCCTAACCGTCACCCTAACCCTAACAGTACATGTAACACAAACCCTAACCCTAACCATAACCCTAAACCTAAATGTAACACTAACATAATTGTAGTCCAAACCCTAACACTAACCTTAAACCTAACCCTAAAACTAATCTCTAACCCTAAACCTAACCCTAACTGTAACCCTAAACCTAAAACTAACCACTAACCCTAATCCTAACCCTTACCTTATCCCTAACTCTAACTCTAAATCTAACCATAATCGTGAACCTAAGCTTTCAGCCTGTCCCTAACCCTATCCCTAAACATAGCCTCTAAGCCTAAAGCAAAACTTAACCCTAACCCTAAACCTAATCATAAGGCTAACCCTAAACCTAATCGTAACCCTAACCCTAACGTTAACCCTAAGCCTAACCGTAATCCTAAACCTAACCCTAACCCTCAAACTAACCCTAAATATTAACCCTAAACCTAACACAAACCCTAAGCCTAAGCCTAATCCTAAGTCTAACACCAACCCTAAGCCTAACTTTTAACCTTAACCCTAACCCTAACACAAACCATTACCCTAACCCCAAACCTAAACCTAACCCTAACCCTATCACTGACCCTAACATCTAAACCTAAAAGGAACACTAACCTTAACCATAACCCTAACCGTAACCATAATCTCTGGCCCTAATCGAAACCCTAACCCTAAACCTAACCCTATATCTAACCCTAACCATAACGCTAACCCCTAAAACTAACACCTAACCCTAAGCCATAACCCTAATCCTAACCCCTGACCTTAAGCCCTGACACTAATCCTAACTCTAATCCTAACCCTATACCTTACCTAATCCTAACACTAAATAAAACACTAACCGTAACCGTAACCCTAAACATAAACTCTAACATTAACCATAACCTTAACCCTAAACCTAAACCTAACCTTAAATCTAACCTTAAACCTAACCCTAACTATAACCCTATCGCTAACACCTAACCCCTAAACCAAACCCTAATACTAACCCTAAAACTAACCCTTATTCTAACGCAAAGGCTACCCATAACCTTAACACTGACCCTAACATCATTGTAAACCTAAAACTAACTGTAACCCAAAGACTAACCCTAAAACTGTCCCTAACACCTAACCCCTAAACCTAACACTAACACTAACCCTAATCAAAATCCTAACCCTAACCGTAACCCTAACGCTAACCCTAACTCTAACCCTAACTTAATCGTAACCCTAACCCTTACAGTAACCCAAAGCAAGGCTGTCACCCTATCGCTAACTCTAAACCTAACACTAACGCTAACCCTAACCCTAAAACTAACACTAAACCTAACCCTAACCCTAACCCTAACCCTAAACCTAAGGCTAACCCTAAACATAGTCGTAACACTAAGCCTAACCATAACCCTAAACCTAACCCTAACACTAACCCTGAAACCTAACCCTAATCCTAACAAAAAGCCTAAGCCGAAGCCTAAACCTAACCCTAACCCTAAATTCTAACCCTAACCCTAACCATAACCCCAAACCTAAACCTAACACTAACCCTATCACTGACCCTAACATCTAAACCTAAATGGAACACTAAACCTAACCATAACCTTAACCGTAACCATCGTCTCTAACCCTAATCGAAACCCTAACCCCAAACCTAACCCTACCCCTAACCAAAACCCTAACGCTAACCCATAAACCTAACATCTAACCCTAAGCCACAAACCTAAGCCTAAACCCTGACCTTAAGCCCTGACACTAATCCTAACTCTAACCCTAACCCTAAACCTCAACCTAACCCTAACACTAAACATAACACTAACCGTAAACGTAACCCTAAAAATAAACGCTAACACTAACCATAACCTTAACCCTAAACCTAAACCTGACACTAAATCTATCCCTAAACCTAACCGTAACTATAACCCTATCTCTAACACCTAACCTCTAAACCTAACCCTAAACCGAACCCTAAAACTAACCCTTATTCTAACGCAAACGCTACCCCTAACTCTAACCCTGACCCTAACACTAACCCTAACCTCATCGTAACCCTAAAGCTAACCGTAACACGAAGCTTAACTGTAAAACTATCCCTAACACCTAACCCCTAAACCTAACACTAACACTGACCCTAATCCTAATCCAAATCCTAACCCTAACCGTAATCCTAACGCTAACCCTAACTCTAACCCTAACTTAAACGTAACCCTAACCCTTACCGTAACCCAAAGCCTAGCAGTCACCCTAACCCTAACCCTAAACCCAAGCCTAAACCTAACACTAATGCTAACCCTAACCCTAATCCTAAACCTAACTCCAAATCTAACCCTAACCCTAACACTGACCCTAACCCTAACCCTAACAGTAACCTCTAAACCTAACCGTAAACCTAACCCTAAAACTAACAACTAACCCTAACCCTAACCCTTACCCTATACCTAACCCTAACGCTAAACCGAACCCTAAAACTAACACTTAACCTAACCCTAACACTAAACCTAACCCTAAGGATAACCCTAAACCTAGTCATAAACCTAAGCCTAACCGTAAGCCTAAACCAAACCCTAACCTGAACACTAACCCTAAACCATAACCCTAAAAATAACACAAAACCTAAGTCGAAGCCTAAACCTAAACCTACCCCTAACCCTAACCCTAAGGCTAACCCCTAAACCTAACATCTAACCCTAAGCCATAAACCTAAGCCTGAACCCTGACCTTAAGCTCTGACACTAATCCTAACTCTAACCCTAACCCTAAATCTGAACCTAACCTTAACACAAAACATAACACTAACAGTAAACGTAACCCTAAAAATAAACGCTAACACTAACCATAACCTTAACCCTAGACCTAAACCTGACCCTAAATCTAACCCTAAACCTAACCGTAACTATAAACCTATCTCTAACACTTAACCCCTAAACCTAACCCTAAACTGAACCCTAAAACTAACCCTTATTCTAACGCAAACGCTATCTCTAACACTAACCATGACCCTAACACTAACCCTAACCTCATCTTAACCCTAAAGCTAACCGTAACACGAAGCCTAACCCTAAAACTATCCCTAACACCTATCCCCTAAACCTGACACTAACACTGACCCTAATCCTAATCCAAATCCTAAACCTAACCATAACCCTAACGCTAACCCTAACTCTAACGCTATCTTAATCGTAACCCTAACCCTTACCGTAAACCAAAGCCTAGTTGTCACACTATCCCTAACCCTAAACCTAACCCTAAATCTAACCCTAATGCTAACCCTAACACTAAACCTAAACTTACCTCCAAATCTAACCCTAACCCTAACCCTAAACCTAACTCTAACCCTAACACTAACCCTAACCCTAACACTTACCTTAATCCTAACCCTTATCCTATCAATAATCCTAACTCTAAACCTAATCCTAACCCTAAACCTAACCCTAACCCTAACCGTAACCCAAAACTCTAACCCTAAACTTAAAACTATCCGTAACCCTAACCCTAATCCTAACCCTAACACAAACCTAACTATTAACCCTCACCTTAAATCTGAACTTGATTGTCAACTTAACCCTAAACCTAACCCAAACCCTATAGCTAACTTCTAACCCTAAATCTAACCCTAAACCTAAGCTTCAACCCAAAGGTAAATCCTAACGCTAAACTCTAAGCCTAAGCCTATCTCTAACTGTAACCATAATCCTAACTCCAAATCTAATGCTAACTTCTAACCATAATCCTAACCCTAAACCTAAAGCTAAAACTAACCCTAACGGTAACCCACACTATAAATCGAACCGTAACCCTAAACCTAACCCAAATCTAAACCTAAACTTAACCTCAAACACTAATATTAATGCTAACCTTAACTCTAACACTTAACCCTAAGTCTAATCCAAACACTCTCCCTAACCCTAAGCCTAACCCTATACCAAACCCTGCCACTAAACCTAACCCTAACCCAAATCCCTAACTCTAATCCTAACCCTAACCCAATCCCTAACCAGAACACTAACCCTAAACCTTAGCCTAACCCTAAAAATGAAACCTAACCCTAAACATAACAATAACCATAAGCCTAACATCCAACCCTAAACTTAACCCGAGCCCAAACCCTAACCATAACCCTAAACCTAAACATAACCTTTAAACCTAACCCTAATGCTAACCCTAACCCTCTAACACTAACCCTCACTCTAAACCCATCCTCTAACCCTAATCCTAACCCTTATCCTATCCCTAAACCTAATCCTAAACCTAAAACTAACCCTAAACCTAACTCTAAACCTAAACCTAAAACTAACAATAACCATAACCCTAAACCCTAACCCTAAACATAACACTATCCGTAACACTAACCTTAACCCTGACCCTAACCCTAACCCTAACCCTAACTGTAATCCTAATCCTAACCCTAACCTTAAACTTAACCCTAACCCAAACTTCTAACCCTAATCCTAACCTAAACCCTAACCCTAAGCCTAACCTGTAACATTAACATTAATCCGATCCTGAATCATAAACCTAACTCTAACTCTAACCCTAACCCTAACCATACCATAACCCTAACCTCTAACCATAACCCAAACCCTAACCCTAACACTAACCCTAAACTTAAGCCTAAACCTAAGCCTAACCCTAACCCAAACAGTAACCCTAACCCTAACCCCAATCATAAACCTAAACCTAACCCTAACATTAACCCTGTCAAACCCTAACACTAACCCTAAACCTAACCTTAACCTCTAAACCTAAACTTAATTATAATCCTAAACCTAACATTAACACTAACCCTAAACCTAAACCTAACACTAACCATAAACATTAAACCGGACACTAACCCACCCTTAACCATAAGCCTAAACTCTAACCCTAACCTTAACTCGAGCCCACCGCCTAACCATAACCCTAACCCTAAACCTAACAATAACCTCTAACCCTAACATTAACCCTAACCCTCTAACACTAACTCTAAACTTAACGCTAACCCTAATCCTAACACATAACGCCAAACCATAATCCTAACACTAAACCTAACCCTAACCCACCCTTAAACATAAGCCTAAACTCTAACCCTAAGCTTAACTCGAGCAAAACCCCTAACCATAACCCTAACCCTAAAATCTAACCCTAAACTTAACCTTAATCCTAACCCTCTAATCCTAAGCCTAACCCAAACCCTAACCCTAAACATAACCCTAACCCTAACCATAACCCTAACCATAACCTCTAACCCAAACCCTAACTCTAACCCTAACCCTAACACTTACAATAACCCTCGAACTCTAAGACTAAACCTAATCTTAACCCTAAACCAAACCCATACCTAACACAATCCCTAAACCTAACCCTAACCCTAAACTATTAATCCTAAGCCTAAATCTAAACATAACCCTAAACCTAACCTGAACTCTAACCCTAGCCATAAGCCTAACATCTAACCCTAACACTAATCCAAACCCGAACACTAACCGTAACGCTAACCCTTAACCTAAACCTAACCTCCTACACTAAACCTATCCCTAACCAAAAAACTAATACTAACACTAACACTAAACCCTAACCATTACCCTAACCCTAACTCTAACCATAAACCTAACCCTAATAATAAACTCTAAGCCTCACCGAACCCTAAACCTAACCATAACCAAATCTTTAACCTCTAACACTAACTCTAACCCTAACCCTAAACCTAAAACTAACCCTATAATCCTAAGCCTAAGCCTAAGGTTAAGCCTAACACTAACCCTAAACCCAAATCTAACTTTGACGCTAAACCTATCCCTAACCATAAGACTAACACTAACCCCTAACCATTACCTTAACCCTAAACATAACCCTAAACATAACCCTAAACATAACCCTAAACCTAACCCTAACGCTAAGCCCTAAACCAAACCCTAACCATAACCTAAACCCTAAACCTAAGCCTAAACATAATCATATAATCCAAAGCCTAAGCCTAAACTAACCCTAACCATAACCCTAAACCTAACCCTAAACTTAACCGTAACCCTAAACTTAAACCATAACCTTAACCCTAACCTTAACCCTAACCTTGTAATCCTAAGCGTAACCCAAACGCTAAGCCTAACCCTAACCCTGACCATAACCCTAACCCTCAACTCGAAACCTAAACCTAAACCTAACCCTAACCCTAACACTACACCTTAAACTAACCTCTAACTCTAACAGTAAACCTAACACTAAACCAAAACCAAACCCTATCTTAACCCAAACCCTAAACCTAACCGTAACGTTAACCCTAACACTAACCCTAACCCTATAATCCTAAGCCTAACACTAACCCTACCGATAAACATAACCCTAAACCTAACTATAACCTCTAACCCTAACCGTAACCCTAAACCTAACCCTAACTATAACACTAACCTATAACTCTAACCCAAACCTAACCCTAACTCTAAACCTATCCCAAACCTAACCCTAACCATAAAGCTAACCCTAAACCTAACCCTAATCCCCAACCCACACTCTAACCCTAAAGCCTAACCCTAACATTAACACTAACACTAACACTTACACTAACCCTAATCCATAACCCTAACCCTAACCATAAGCCTAAACTCCAACGCCAACAGTACTCTGAACCAGAACACTAACCATAACGCTAACGCAACCCTAACCCTAACCTCTAATCCTACACCTAACCCTAACCCTAGCATTCTAACCCTCACCCTAAACCTAACCCCAACAATAACCCTGATACTAGCCCCTAAAGCCAAACCCTAACCTTAAACCTAACACTAACCTTAACCTTAAGCCAAATCCTAACCATAACATTAAGCCTAACCCTAACCCTAACCCTAACCCTAACCCTAACGCTAACACTAACCCTAACCCTGTTTAACCAAATTCTAACCCTAACCCTAAATATATTCCTAACCCAACACCTAACACTAAACTCTAACCCTATTATTAATTATTACCCTAACCCTAAACCTAAACGTAACCCTAACGATAACTCTAAACCTAACCATAAACCTAACCCTAACACTAACTTCTAACCCTAAGCGTAATCCGAACCCTAACCCTAATACTAAACTTAACTTCTAACCATATCCTTAACCCTAACCCAAAACCTCAATCTAACCCTTACACTAACGCTCTCGACAAACTCTAATCATAACCCTTGCCCTAAACCTAAGCCCTAACAATAACAGTAACACTAACCCTAACCCTAATCTCTAACCCTAACCCAAACACTAACTGTAACTCTAAGCCTAACTCTAATCCTAAAATCCTAAGCCTAACCCTAAACCTAACCCTCACCATAACCCTAACCCTCATCCTAAACTTAACGCTAACCCTAACGCTAACCCTAATCCGAACCAAAAACCTAAACCTAAACCTGACCCTAACCCTAACACTAACCCTTACACTAACCTCTAACTCTAACCCAAAACCTAACCCTAACCCTTAACCTAATCCAAATCTAACCATAACCCTAAACCTAACCCTAAACTTAACAATAACTCTAACCTAAAAACTAACCCTAAAGCCTAACCCTAACCTTAACCCTAACACTAACACTAACCCTAACCCTAATCCATAACATTAACCGTAAGCATAAACCTAACCTCTAACCCAAACACTATGCCAACTCCAAACACTAACCATAACCATAAAAATAACCCCAGCCCTAAACTATAAAGCTAAACCTACCCCTAACCCTAACACTCTAACCCAAACCCTAACCCTAACACTAACCCTAACCCCTAATGCCAAACCCAAATCTTAACCCTAACAATAAAACTAACACTAAACCTAACCCTAAGCCAAATCCTAAACCTAACCCTAACCCTAAACCTAGCACTAACATAAAACCATAACCTTAATTCTAACCCTAACCCTAAATCTAAACCTAAACCTATCCCTAACCCTAACACCTACCCTAACCCTAACACTAACCTCTAATCCTAAACCTAACCTTAACCCTAACCCTAACCCTAACACTAAACTTAACTTCTAACCCTAAACGTAACCATATCCTTATCCCTATCCTCAACCTAACCCTAACCCTAACCCTAATGACAAACCCTAATCCGAACGCTAACCCTAACTGTAACCCTAACTGTAAGCCTAACCCTATCACTAACACCTAACCCCTAAACCTAACCCTAACCCTAAACTTAACCATAAACCTAATCCTAAACCTAACTGTAACCCTAAACCTAACTGTAACACTAAACCCTAACACTAACCCTAAAACTGTCCCTAACCCTAACCCTAAACATAAACAACATACTAACCCTAACCCTAACCTTAACCCTAACCCTAAACCTAAGGTCTAACCCAAACCCTAACCTTAACCCTAACCCTAACACTAATACTAACACAAGCCAAACTTCTAACCCTCACCCTAACCATAACCCTAAACCTCAACGTAACCCTAACCCTAAACATAACACTAAAGCTAACTTCTAAACATAAATTAACACTAAACCTAAGCTTCAACCCTAACCCTAAAATTAACACTAACCTCTTAGCCTAAGCCTAACCCTAACTCTAAAACTAAATCTAATGCTAACTTCTAAACATAACCCTAATCCCAACCCTAACCCTAACGCTAACACTAACCCTGAACTAGAACCATAACACTAACAAAAACCCTAACCCTAACACTAATCTCTAACCCTAACACTAAACCTAACCTTAACCTTAAACTTAACTTTTAACCAATACACTAACCTTAAATATAATCCTAACCACTAACTATAACACTAAAACTAACCCTAAAACTAACCATAACCCTAACTCTTGCCCTAACCCTAAGCCCAATACTAACCTTAACACTAACCCTAACCCTAACACTAAACTCTAACCCTAAACCTAACCCTAACAATAAACCTAACCCTAACACTAAACCTACCCTCTAACCCTAATCCTAAATCTTAACCTATCCCTAACTCTAAGCCTAACCCTAAAAATAACCCTAACCCTAACACTAAACATACGCTCTAAACCTTATCCTAAATTTTACCCTATCCCTAACCCTAACCCTTACCCTAAACCTAAGCCTACCCTATCTCTAACCCTAACCCAAACCCTAATCCAAACCCTAACCCTAAAGCCTAACCCTAACCCAAACACTAACCCTAACCCTAACCCTAACCCGAAGCCTAATCCATAACCCTAAACCTAACCATAAGCCTAACAACTAAACCTAACACTAATCCGAACCTGAACAATAACCATAACACTAACCCTAAACCTAATCCTAACCTCTTACCCTAAAACTATCCGTAACCCTAAAACTAACACTAACACTAACCCGTAACCATTACCTTAACCCTAACCATAACCATAACCCTAACCCTAAACCTAACCTCTAACCCTAACTGAACACTAACGTTAACACTAACCATAACCCAAACTGAACCTCTAACCCAAACCCTAACCTTAACCCTAAACCTAACCCTAACACTATAATCCTAAGCCTAAGCCTTAGCCTAAGCCTAACCCTAACCCTAACGCTAAACCTAACTCTAACGCTAACCATAACTTCTAACCCTAAACTTAACCCTAACCAAACCCTAATCCAAACCCTTACACTAATCTCTAACACTAAACCTATACCTAACTCAAACCCTAACCTAACACAAAACTAAGCCTAACCCAAAACCTAACACTAACCCTAAACCTAACCCTAAACCTACCACTAACCAAAAACCTAAACCTATATCCTAACCCTAACAATAATCCATAACCTTAACCTTAACCAGAAGCCTAACATCTAACCTTAACACTAATATGAACTCAAACACTAATCATAACCAGAACGCTAACCCTAACCCTAACCTCTAACCCTAAACCTAACTCTAACAATATAAGCCTAACCCTAACCCTAATCCTAAAAATAACCCTAACCCTAACAATAAACCTAACCCTGAATGAGAAACCCTAATCTTAACCCTAACAGTAACCCTAAAACTAAACCAAACCGTAAGCCAAACCTAACTCCTATCCTAACCCTAACCCTAACTCTAAACCTAACCCTAACCCTAAGACTAACATCTAACCCTAAACTTAATTTTAACCCTAAACCTATCCCTAAGCATAACCCTGACCCTATCCCTAACACTAACCTCTAACCCTAAGCCTAACCCTAACACTAACACTAAATTTAACTTCTAACCATATCCCTAAACCTAACCCTAAACTTCCATCTAACCCTAACCCTAATGCTAATGACAAACCCTAAGCATAACCCTAACCCTAACCCTAAGCCCTAAGCCCTAACGCTAACAGTAACACTAACCCTAACCCTAAACTCTAACCCTAAACCTAACCCTAACCCTAAGCCTAACTCTAATCCTATAATCCTAAGCCTAACCCTAAACCTAACCCTCACCATAACACCAACCCTAACCCTAACCATAACCACTAACCCTAACTCTAACACTAAACTCAAACCCTAACCCTCACCATAACCCTAACCCTAACCAATACCCTAATTTTAACCTCTAACCCTTACCCTAACACTATGCTTAATCCTAAACCTAAACCTAAACCTAACCCTAAACATAGCCCTAGCCCTAACCTTAAACCCTAAACCTAACCCTGCCTCTAACCCTAACACTAACCCTACACATACCAGTAACACATACCTCTAACCCTAAACCTAAGGCTAACCCTAACCTTAACACTAACCCTAACCTTTATTGTAACACTAGCATTAACACTAACCCTAAACCCCTACCCTAACCCTATCCATAATCCTAACCCTAACCATAAGCCTAACCTCTAACCCAAACCCTAATCCGAACCCGAAGAATAACCATAAACCTAACCCTAAACCTAACCATAAACTCCAACCCTAACGCTAACCGTAACCCTAACACTAAAACTCTAACGCTAACCCTAACCTTAATGCTAACCCTATCTTGAACCCCTAACGCCAAACCCTAATCTTAATCCTAACCCTAAACCTAAAACTAACCCTAAGCCTAACCCTGATCCTAACCCTAATCGTAACCCTAACACTAACTCTGTCTAACCCTAACCCTAAACCTAACCTTCAACCTAACCCTAACCCTAATCTTGACAATAACCTATAACTCTAAACTTAATCCTAAACTTAACCCTAAACCTAACACTAACCCAACTCTAAAACTAACACTAACCCTAACCCTAACACTAACCTCTAACCGAAACCCTAACCCTAACTCTAACCCTAATGTAACCCTAACACCAACTATTACCCTAACACTCACACTAAAATCTAACCCTAAGCCTCACCCTTCCCCTAACTCTAACCTTAACAGCAAACCTAACTTGTAACCCTAACCCTGACCCTTACCTTAAACCTCAACCTAAACCTAACACTAACCCTAACGCCAAAACCTAATCCTAAACCTAACAGTAAGCGTATCCATAACACTAAATCTAACCCTAACCCTCACTTCTAACCCTAACCCTAACCCTAACCCTAACCCTAGGCCTAAATTAACGTTAACCCTAACACTAACACTAAAAGTAACTCTAAACCTATCCTGAACACCTAACCCCTAACCAAACCCTAACCCTAAACCCAATGCTAACACTAACCCTAACACCTAACCCTTACCCTAACCCTTACCCTAGCCCTAACACTAACCCTAACCCTAACCCTAACCCTAACCCTAACCCTAACAATGACCCTAAACCCTAAGTCCAAACCCTAATCTTAACTGTAACACTAACGCTAACACTAACACCAAATCTAACCCCTATCATAAAACTTAACCCTGTCTAAACCTAACCCTACCGCTAACACTAAACTATAACCCTAACATTAATTACAACCCTAAACCTAAACCAAACCGCAATCCTAACCCTAACCCTAACACTAACATCTAAACCTAATCCTAACTCTAACCCTAACACTAAATTTAACTTCTAACCCTAACCCTAAGCTTAATCCTAACCTCAACCAAATCCTAACACTAACCCTAATGACTAACCCTAATCGTAACACTAACCCTAACCCTAGCACTAACACTAACCGTAATGTAACCCTAACCGTAACCCTAACACTGACCCTATCACTCACACCTAACACTGAGCCCAAGCCCTAACAGTAACCCTAAACCTAAACTAATCTTAAGCCTAACGATAACCCTATCTTTGACACCTAACCTCCAAACCTAAACTACCCTAACCCTAAGCCTAACACTGACATAAATCGTAACACTAATCCTAAACCTAAACCTAAACCTAAACCTAAACCTAACTCTAACCTTAACCCTAACCATAACCCTAACCCTAACCATAACCATAACACAAACCCTAATCCTAACCCTAACCCTCAACCTAACAAAAAATTTAACTTCTAAACCTAAACCTAAGCCTAACCCTAAACCTCAACCTTACCCTAACTCTAAGGACAAACCCTAATTCTAACACTAACCCTAACCCTAGCACTAACCCTATCCTAACCTAAACCTAACCATAACCCTATCCCTAACACCTAACCCCTAAAAAAACCCTAATCCTAACCGTAACTCTAACACTAACCTAATCATAACCCTAACCCTAACCATAATCTGAAGCCTAACCATAACCCTATAACTAACACCTAACCTCTAAAACAAACAATAACCATAAGCCTAACGCTGACGTCAACCATAACACTAACCCTAACCCTAACCCTAAACCTAAACCTAACTCTAACCCTACCCCTAACCCTAACACTTACCTTAATCCTAACCCTTATCCTATCCCTAACCCTAACTATAAACCTAATACTAACCCTAAACCTAACCCTAACCCTAACCGTAACCCAAAACTCTAACCCTAAACATAACACTATCCCTAACCCTAACCCTAACCCTAATCCTAACCCTAACACAAACCTAACTTTTAACCCTCACCCTAAATCTGAACTTGATTGTCAACTTAACCCTAAACCTAACCCAAACCCTATAGGTAACTTCTAACCCTAAATCTAACCCTAAACCTAAGCTTCAACCCAAAGGATAACCCTAACGCTAAACTCTAAGCCTAACCCTATCTCTAGCCGTAACCATAACCCTAACTCCAAATCTAATGCTAACTTCTAAACATAATCCTAATGCTAAACCTAAAGCTAACACTAACCCTAACACTAACCCACACTATAAATCAAACCGTAACCCTAACCCTAACCCAAATCTAAACCTAAACTTAACCTCAAACCCTAATATTAACACTAACCTTAACCCTAACACTTAAACCTAAGTCTAATCCAAACACTCTCCCTAACCCTAAGCCTATCCCTAAACAAAACCCTATCCCTAAACCTAACCCTAACCCAAATCCCTAACTCTAATGCTAACCCTAACTCTATCACTAACCAGAACACTAACCCTAAACCTTAGCCTAACCCTAAACATGAAACCTAACCCTAAACAAAACAATAACCATAAGCCTAACATTCAATCCTAAACTTAACCCGAGCCCAAACCCTAACCATAACCCTAACCCTAAAACTAACCATAACATTTAAACCTAACCCTAACGCTAACCCTAACCCTCTAACCCTAACCCTAACTCTAAACCCTAGGGCCATACCATAATCCTAAACCTAACCCTAATCCATACCACTAACGCTAACCCTAAACCTAAAACTAACCCTTAACCTAAACCCAATCCTAACCCTAACCCAAATCCTAAACCTGTCTAACCATAACCCTTAAACCTAAACTTAACCCTAACCATAAAACAACCATATAACAATAAGCCTTATCCTAAACCTAACCCTAACCCTATCCATAACCATAACATTAACCCTAACCATAAACCCTAAAACTAACCCTAACACTAACCAAAAACCTAACCCTGCTCTAACTCTAATCCATACCACTAACCATAACCCTAAACTTAAAACTAACCCTAACACTAACCCCAATCCTAACCCTAACCCTAAACATAACCCTAACACCTAACCCTTACCCCAACCCTAACACTAACCCTAACCCTAATCCCAACCCTAACCCTCACTCTAAACCCATCCTCTAACCCTAATCCTAACCCTTATCCTATCTCTAAACCTAACCCTATACCTAAAACTAACCCTAAACCTAACTCTAAACCTAAACCTAAAACTAACAATAACCATAATCCTAAATCCTAACACTAAACATAACACTATATGTAATCCTAAGCTTAACCCTAAACCTAACCCTAACACTAACCCTAACACTAAACTGGAACCATAATCCTAATCCTAACTCTAACCTTAAACCTATCCCTAACCCGAACATCTAACCCAAATCCTAACCTAAACCCTAACCCTAACCATGACCCTAAGCCTAACCTGTAACCAAAACATTAATCTGAACCTGAACCATAAACCTAACCCTAACTCTAACCCTAACCCTAAAGCTAACCCTAACTTCTAACCCTAACCCAAACCCTAACCCTAACACTCTAACCCTAAACCTAAGCCTAAGCCTAATCCTAAGCCTAACCCTAACCAAAACAGTAACCCTAACCCTAAGCCCAATCATAAACCTAACCCTAACATTAACCCTGTCAAACCCTAACACTAACCCTAAGCCTAATATTAACCTCTAACCCTAAACTTAATTATAACCCTAAACCTAACATTAACACTAACCCTAACCATAAACTAAATCTAACAATAACCATAAACATTAAATCTAACACTAACCTATCCTTAACCATAAGCCTAAACTCTAACCCTAAACTGAACTCGAGCCCAACTCCTAACCATAACCCTAACCCTAACATTAACCCTAACCCTCTAACCCTAACTCTAAACCTAAGCCTAACCCTAATCTTAACCCATAACGTGAAACCATAATCCTAACACTAAACCTAACCTTAACCCACCCTAAACCATAAGCCTAAACTCTAACCCTAACCTTAACTCGAGCCCAACCCCTAACAATAACCCTAACCCTAAAATCTAACGCTAACTCTAACCTTAACCCTAACCCTGTAATCCTATGCCTAACGCAAACCCTAACCCTAAACATAACCCTAACCCTAACCATAACACTAACCATAACCTCTAACCCAAACCCTAACACAAACCCTAATCCTAACACTTACACTAACCTCAAACTCTAACACTAAACCTAATCCTAACCCTAAACCAAACCCATACCTAACACAAACCCTAAACCTAACCCTAACCCTAACCTATTAATCCTAAGCCTAAATCTAAACATAACCCTAAACCTAACCCTAACCCTAAACCTAACCCAAACTCTAACCCTAGCCATAAGCCTAACATCTAACCATAACACTAATCCAAACCTGAACACTAACCGTAATGCTAACCCTTAACCTAAACCTAACCTCCTACCCTAAACCTAGACGTAACCAAAAAACTAACACTAACACTAACATTAACCCCTAACCATTACCCTAATCCTAACTCTAACCACAACCCTAACCCTAATAATAAACTCTAAGCCTCACCGAACACTAACCCTAACCATAACCAAACTTTAACCTCTAACACTAACTAACACTAACCCTAACCTAAACCCAAACACTAAGACTAAACCTAATCCTATAATCCAAAGCCTAAGCCTAACCTAACCCTAACCATAACCCTAAACCTAACCCTAACCTTAACCATAACCCTAAACTTAAACCATAACCCTAACACTAACATTAACTCTAACCCTGTAATCCTTAACCTAACCCAAATCCTAAGCCTAAGCCTAACCCTAACCCTGACCATAAACATAACTCTCAACTCTAACCCTAAACCTAACCCTAACCCTAACACTACCCCTTAAACTAACCTCTAACTCTAACACTAAACCTAACACTAAACCAGAACCAAACCCTATCGTAACCCAAACCCTAAACCTAACCGTAACCTTAACCCTAACCCTATAATCCTAAGCCTAACACAAACCCTACCGATAAACATAACCCTAACCCTAACTATAACCTCTAACCCTAACCCTAACCCTAAACCTAACACTAAACCTTACACTAACCTATAACTCTAACCCTTAACCTAACCATAACTCTAAACCTATCCCAAACCTAACCCTAACTCTAAAGCTAACCCTAAACCTAACCCTAACCCCAAGCCATACTCTAACACTAAAGCCTAACCCTAACATTAACATTAACACTAACACTAACACTAACACTAACCCTAATCCATAACCCTAACCCTAACCATAAGCCTAAACTCCAACGCCAACAGTACTCTGAACCAGAACACTAACCATAACGCTAACCCTAACCCTAACCTCTAATCCTACACCTAACCCTAACCCTAGCATTCTAACCCTCACCCTAAACCTAACCCTAACAATAACCCTAATACTAGCCCCTAAATCCAAACCCTAACTTAAACCTAACACTAACCCTAACACTAACCTTAACCCTAAGCCAAATCCTAACCATAACCATAAGCCTAACCCTAACCCTAACCCTGTTTAACCAAATTCTAACCCTAACCCTAAATATATTCCTAACCCAACACCTAACACTAAACTCTAAACCTAATATTAATTATTACCCTAACCCTAAACCTAAACGTAACCCTAACGATAACTCTAAACCTAACCATAAACCTAACCCTAACACTAACTTCTAACCCTAAGCGTAATCCGAACACTAACCCTAATACTAAACTTAACTTCTAACCATATCCTTAACCCTAACCCAAAACCTCAATCTAACCCTTACACTAACACTCTCGACAAACTCTAATTGTAACCCTTATCCTAACCCTAAGCCCTAACAATAACAGTAACACTAACCCTAACCCTAATCTTTAACCCTAACCCTAACACTAACTGTAACTCTAAGCCTAACTCTAATCCTATAATTCTAAGCCTAACCCTAAACCTAACCCTCACCATAACCCTAACCCTCACCTAAACTTAACACTAACCCTAACGCTAACCCTAATCCTAACCAAAAACCTAAACCTAAACCTGACCCTAACCCTAACACTAACCCTTACACTGACCTCTAACTCTAACCCAAAACCTAACCCTAACCCTTAACCTAATCCAAATCTAACCATAACCCTAAATCTAACCCTAAACTTAACAATAACTCTAACCTAAAAACTAACCCTAAAGCCTAACCCTAACCCTAACCCTAACACTAACACTAACCCTAACCCTAATCCATAACGTTAACCGTAAGCATAAACCTAACCTCTAACCCTAACACTAAGCCAACTACAAACACTAACCATAACCATAACCCTAACCCTAGCCCTAACCTCTAACGCTAAACCTACCCCTAACCCTAACACTCTAACCCTAACCCTAACACTAACACTAAGCCTAACCCCTAATGCCAAACCCAAATCTTAAACCTAACAATAAAACTAACACTAAACCTAACCCTAAGCCAAATCCTAACCCTAACCCTAACCCTAAACCTAGCACTAACATAAAACCCTAACCTTAATTCTAACCCTAAATCTAAATCTAAACCTAAACCTATCCCTAACCCTAACACCTACCCTAACCCTAACAGTAACCTCTAACCTAAACCTAACCTTAACCCTAACCCTAATCCTAACACTAAACTTAACTTCTAACCCTAAACCTAACCATATCCTTAACACTATCCTCAAGCTAACTGTAACCCTAATGACAAATCCTAATCCGAACCCTAACCCTAAATGTAACCCTAACTGTAAGCCTAACCCTTTCACTAACACCTAATCCGTAAACCTAACCCTAAACTTAACCAAAAACCTAATCCTAAACCTAACTGTAACACTAAACCCTAACACTAACCCTAAAACCATCCCTAAATCTAACCCTAAACCTAAACCTCACACTAACCCTAACCCTAACCTTAACCCTAACCCTAAACCTAAGCTCTAACCCTAACCCTAACCCTAATCCTAACACTAAAACTAACACAAGCCAAACTTCTAACCCTCACCCTAACCATAAGCCTAAACCTCAACGTAACCTTAACCCTAAACATAACACTAAAGCTAACTTCTAAACATAACCTAACGCTAAACCTAAGCTTCAACCCTAACCCTAAAATTAACACTAACCTCTAAGCCTAATTCTAACCCTAACTCTAACAATAACTCTAACACAAAATCTAATGCTAACTTCTAATCATAACCCTAACCTCAAACGTAACCCTAACCCTAACGCTAACACTAACCCTGAATTAGAACCGTAACACTAACCCAAACCCTAACCCTAACACTAATCTCTAACCCTAACACTAAACCTAACCGTAGCCCTAAACTTAACTTTTAACCAATACACTAACCTTAAACATAATCCTAACCACTAACTATAACACTAAAACTAACCCTAAAACTAACCATAACCCTAACTCTTGCCCTAACCCTAACCCCAACACTAACCTTAACACTAACCCTAACCTTAACACTAAACTCTAACCCTAAACCTAACCCCAACAATAAACCTAACCCTAACACTAAACCTACCCTCTAACCCTAATCCTAAATATTAACCTATCCCTAACTCTAAGCCTAATCCTAAAAATAACCCTAACACTAACACTAAACCTATGCTCTAAACCTTATCCTAAATTTTACCCTATTCCTAACCCTAACACTTACCCTAAACATAAACCTACCCTATCTCTAACCCTAACCCAAACCCTAACCCTAAAGCCTAACCCTAACCCAAACACCAACCCTAACCCTAACCCTAACCCTAACCCTAAGCCTAATCCATAACCCTAAACCTATCCATAAGCCTAAAAACTAACCCTAACACTAATCTGAACCTGAACAATAACCATAACGCTAACCCTAAACCTAATCCTAACCTCTTACCCTAAACCTATCCCTAACCCTAAAACATAACAATAACACAAACCCTAATCCTAACCCTAACCCTAACCATCAAACTAACAATAAATTTAACTTCTAAACCTAACCCTAAGCCTAACCCTAAACCTCAACCTTACCCTAACCCTAAGGACAAATCCTAATTCTAGCCCTAACCCTAACCCTAACCCTAACCCTAACCTATTAAACATAAGCCTAAATCTAAACATAACCCTAAACCTAAACCCTAAACATAACACCATCTGTAACCCTAACATTAACCCTAAACCTAACCCTATCACTAACCCTAACACTAAACTCGAACCATAATCTTAATCCTAAACCTAACTTTAAACCTAACCCTAACCCGAACTTCTAACCCAAATCCTAACCTAAACCCTAACCCTAACCCTAACCCTAAGCCTAACCTGTAACCGTAACATTAATCCGAACCTGAACCATAACCATAACCCTAACCATAACCCGAACCTGAACCCTAACCCTAATCATAACCGTAACCATAAACGTAACCCTAACCGTAACCTCTATCCCTAACCCAAACATTAACCCTAACACTCTAACCCCAAACCTAAGCCTAAGCCTAAGCCTAAGCCTAACCCTAACCCAAAAAGTAACCCTAACCCTAACCCCAATCATAAACCTAACCCTCACCCTTAGCTTAACCCTGTCAAACCCTAAAACTAACCCTAAACCTAACATTAACCTCTAACCCTAAACTTAATTATAACCCTAATCTAAACACTAACACAAACCCTAACCCTAAACCTAAACCTAACACTAACCCTAAACATTAAACCTAACACTAACCCACCCCTAACCATAAGCCTAAACTCTAACCCTAACCTTAACTCGTGCCCAACCCCTAACCATAACCCTAACCCTAAACCTAACCCTAACCTCTAACCCTAACATAAACCCTAACCCTCTAACCCTAACTTTAAACCTAACCCTAACCCTAATCCTAACATATAACACCAAACCATAATCCTAACACTAAACCTAACCGTAACTCTAACCATAACCTTAACCAAAATCCTAAATCTATCTAAACATAACCCTAAACCTAACCCTAACCCTAAAACTACCCTCCAACCCTAACCTTTATCCTAAAACTAACCCTAACCCTAAACATAACCATAACCCTAACACTAAACATAAACGCTAAAACTAAACCTAACCCTATCCAAAAAACTAACCCTACACCTAACTCTAACCCATACCACTAACCCTAAACCTAACCCTAAAACTAAACCAAACCCTAACCCCAATCCTAACCTAACACTAACCCTAAACTTGCCACCTAAACCCTACCCTAACCCTAACCCTACCCTAACCGTAACCCTAACCCTAAGACTAACCCGAAACCTAAACCTTACCCTAACCCTTACACTAAACCTAACCCTAACCCTAAACCAAACCCAAACAATAACAGTAACCCTCACCCTAAAACTATCCTCTAACCCTAATCCTAACACTTATCCAATCCCTAAACTTAACCGTAAACCTAAAACTAAACCTAAACATAAACCTAAACCTAAACCTAAACCTAACCATAACCATAACCCTAAACACTAACCCTAATCCTAAAACTATCCGGAACCTAAACAGTAACCATAAACCTAACGCTAACACTTACAGTAACACTACTCCTAACACTAAACTTAAACGGTAACCCTAATCTTAACCCTAACCATAAACCTAACCCTAACCCAAACTTCTAAACATAAACCTAAACCTAAACGTAACCCTAACCCTAAGCCTAACCTGTAACCCTAAGGTTAATCCGAACCCAAAGCCAAACCCTAACCACAACCCTAACCCTAACCCTAACTTCTAACCCTAACCCAAACCCTAACCCTAACACTCGAACACTAAACCTAAACCTAACGCTAAATCTAACCCTAACACTAACACTAACATTAACAAGTGACCTTAATCTTAATTAGAACCCTAAACCTAAACCTAACCCTAAACCTAATCATAAGCTTACCCCTAACCCTAATACCAAACCTAACTTCAAACCCTAACCCTAACACTAACCCTAAACCTAACACTAACCCTAACACTAGCCCCTAACATTTACCCTAATCCAGTCCATAACCCTAACTCTAACCAATAACACTAACCCGAATGCTAAGCCATAAAATTAACCCTAAACCTAATGCTAACCCTAAGCCCTAACCCTAACACTAAAACTAACACTAACCCTAACCACTAAGTTAACCCTAGCCCTAACCCTAAACCTAACCCTAACTTCTAACACTAATGCTAACCCTAACCCTAACCCTAACACATAACCCTAACTCAAAACCTAAAATTAACCCTAACCCTAACCCTATCTCTAAACGCTACCATAACCCTAAACCTAACCCTAACCCTAATCCCAAACCCTAATCCTAACACTAAACCTAACCCTAACCCTAACACATACCTCTATCGCTAACCCTAACCCTAACGCTAATCCTAACCCTAACCCTAAACCTAACAATATTCCTATAATAATAAGCCTAACCACAACCCTAACCATACCATAACCCTAAACCTAACCATAACCATATCCTCTTATCCTAACTCTAACCCTAACCTTAACCCTAACCGTAAATTCTAAGCCTAACACTAACACTAACCCTAAAGCTAACCCTAGCCCTAACACTAAATCTAATCCTAACCTCTAACCATCACCCTAACACTAGCCCTAACCCTAAGCCTAACCCTAACCATACCCTAAAAATAACACTAACATTAACACAAACCCAAACCCTAAGCCTAACTTCTAACCCTAACCTTAACCCTAAACCTAAACATAACCCTATCATTAACCCTAACACTAACCCTTAAACATAACACTAACCCTAACACTAATCCCTAAACCTAAACCAAACCCTAAGCCCTAAACCTAACCCTACCACTAACACTAACACTAATCCTAAACCTAACCCTAAATCCTACCACTAAACCTAACCTTAAACCTAAGCCCTAACCCTAACCCTAACCATAACCATAACACTAATACTAACCCTAACCCTAATCCTAACTCTAACCATAATCTCTAACCATAAACTTAAACCTAACACTAACCCTCTAAGCCTAACCCTAACTCTAACCCTAAACCTAACCCTAAACTAACCCTAATCCTAAAACCTAACGCCAAATCCTAAGCCTGAACCTAACCCTAAACCTAACACTAACCCTAACCCTAACCCTAACCCCAATCCTAACCTAACCCTAATCCAAATCTTGCCTAACCCTAACACTAACCTTAACCCTAACCCTCAAACAAACCTCTAAGCATACACTTAATCCTAATTTTAACCCTAACCCTAACCCTCACCCTAACTCTAACTTGACCCTAACCATAACACTAACCCTAACCCTAACCCTAACCCTAAACGTAACTCTAACCCTAACCCTAACCCTAAAAAAAATTAATCCTAACCCTTACAATATACCTAACCCTAAACATGACCCTAAACATAACCCTAATCCTAACTGTAACCATAAAACCTAACCCTAAAACTAACACTATCCCTAACCCTAAACCTAACCCTAACACAAACGTAACTTCTAATCCTCACACTAAATTTAACCCTAAATCTCAACTTAACCCTAAACCTAACCATAACCCTATAGCTAACTTCTAAACCTAACCCTAACACTAAACCTAAGTTTCAACCCAAACGCTAACCCTAACGCTAACCTCTAAGCCTAACCCTAACCCTAACATTAACCATAACGCTAATCCTAACCCGAACCCGTCCTAAACTCAAACTCTAACCCAAACCTAACACTAACCTCTAACCATAACCATAAACCTAACTCCAACCCTAACCCTAACTAATGATAACTTCTAACCATAATCCTAACCCTAACCTTAACACTAACCATAACGCTAATCCTAACCCGAACCCATCCTAAACTCAAACTCTAACCCAAACCTAACACTAACCTCTAACCATAACCATAAACCTAACCCTAACCCTAACCCTAAAATCTAACCGTAACAATAACCCTAACCCTAAAACTAAACCTAACATCTAAGCCTAACCCTAACTCTAACCCTAACCTTACCCCTAACATGAAACCAAATTATAACCCTAACACTAATCCTAACCCTAAACCTAAATCAAACCATAACCCTTACCCTAAACCTTACACTAACCCTAAATCCTAACCCTAAACCCTAACCATAAACCTAACACTATCCCTAACCCTTAACCTAACCGCAAACCTAAACATAACCCTATCCCTAACACCTAACACCTAAACTTTACACTAATCCTAACCCTAAAACTAACACTAAAACTAACCCTAACACTACCCTAACTCTAAGCCTAACCCTAAAGCCAATCATAAACCTAAACCTAACCGTAATCCGAAGCCTAACCTTAACGCTCTCCGTAACGCCTCTCCATTAATCCTAACCCTAACACTAAACCTAACCCTAACCCTAACCGTAACCATAACACTAATCCTACAACTAAACCTAACTTAAAATACTAACCGTAACCCTAACCATACCATAAACCTCACCGTAAACATAACATTAATACCTTAACCTAACCCAAACCCTACACCTTAAACTAACCCTAAGCCTGACTGTAATACCTAACCCTAACCTACCCCTAACACTGTCGCTAACACCTAAACCCTAACTCTAACCCTAACTCTTAAACTAAAGCTAAACCTAAACCTAACCCTAAACTTAACTGTAACTTGAAGCCTAAACCTAATTGTAACCATAAACCTAACCGTAACCAGAAGCCTAACCCTAACCCTCTCCCTAACACATAAACCATAAGGCTAACCCTAAACCCAGCCCTAAACCTAACCCTAATCTTAACCGTAACCCTAACCCTAACACTAACTTTAACACTAAAACTAAATTCTAATCCTAAACTTAACCCTAACACTAACCCTAAACCTAAACCTAACCCTAACCCTAAACTCTAACCCTAATTGTTTCCCTAACCCTAACCCTAACACTATCCCTAACCGTCACCCTAACCCTAAACCTAACACTAACCCTAACCCAATGCTAACCCTATCTCTCACAACAAACTCTTAAACTTAACCCTAACCCTAACCCTAAAAAAAACCCTAACCGGAAACCCTAAACCTAATTGTAACCCTAAATGTAACCATAACCTGAACCTAACCATAACCCACTTCCTAACACATAACACCTAACCCTAAATCTAAACCGAATTCTAACCCTAACCGTAACCATAACACTACCCTAAACCTAACACTAACCCTAAATTCTAATCCTTACCCTAACCCCACCCCTAACATTAAATATAACACTGACCATAAACTTTAACCCTAAACCTAACCCTAACACTAACATTAACCCTAAACCTAATTCTAATGCTAAACTCTAACCCTAACACTAAAACTAACACTAACCCTAACCCTAACCATAACCCTAATCCTTAAATTAATATTAATGCCTAACCTTAACCCTAACACTACCCCTTAAACTAACCCTAACACTGAACGTAATACCTAACCCAAACCCTAACCAAAAGCTACCATAAACCTATCCCTAACACTAACCCTACACCTAAACCTAACCCTAACCCTTACCTCTAACCATAAGCTTAATACTAACACTAACCATAACCCTAACCTCTAACACTAACCCTAACCCTAAACCTACCCCTAACACTAACCCTAAACCTAACACTAAAAATAAATTCTAACACTAACCCTAAACCTAACCCTAACCCTAACCCTAACCCTAACCCTAACCCTAAACCAAAAGCTCAACCTAACCCTAATCATAACCCTAACCCTAACACTAACACTATACCAGAACCTAAACCCTAACCCTAACCCTAACCCTAAAACTAACCATAAACTTAACACTAAACCTAAGCCTTAAACTAAACTCTACCCCTAAACCTAACACTAACCCTAACTGTCAAACTAAAGCTAACACTAACCCTAACCGTAACCCTCAGACTAAAAATAATTTTAACCCTAAACCTAACCATAACCCAAAGCCTTACACTAACACTCTCCTTAACACCTAGCATGTAATGCTAAACCTAAACCTAGCCCTAACGCTAACCCTAATCGTAACCCTAACCCTAACCTTAACCCTAACCCTAAATTCTAATCCTAAAACTAACCTTAACCATAACCCTAAACTTAAACCTAACCCTATCCCTAAACTTAACCCTTACCCTAAACTCTAACATTAACCCTAACACTAACCCTAACCCTAAACCTAAACCTAACCCTAATGCTACACTTTAAACTAACCCAAACACTAACCATAATACGGAACCCTAATCCTAACCCTAAACCTACAATAACACTAAACCTAACCCTAACCCTCCCCTTAAACCTAACCCTAACCCATACCTCTAACCCTAACCCTACACCTAACGCTAACCCTACCCCTAAACCTAACATTAACCCTAACCCTAACCATAACACAAACCTGACAATAACCCTAACCCATACCTCTAACATTAACCATATCCATAACACTAACACTAAACCAAACTTCTAAACCTAACCCTAACCCTAACCCTAACCCTAAACATAACACTAAACCTAACTTCTAACCTTAACCCTAAACCTGAACCTAACACTAACCCTAACCATAACACTAACCCTAACAAAACGCTAACCCTAAACACTATCACTAAACATAACACTAACCCTAACATTAACCCCAACCCTAACCCTAAGCCTAACCGCAACCCTAACTCTAAATCATAACCCTATCACTAACACCTAACCCTAACTCTAACCGTAACCTAAACATTAACACTAACTGTAACCCGAAGCCTAAGGGTAACCCTATCCCTAACCCTAACCCAAACCCTTACCCAAAATCTAAGCCTAACTCTAAATCTAACCCTAACGCTAGCACTAAACTTTATACTAACCCTAACACTAACTTCTAAATCTAGCCATAACCCTAACCCTAAGTGTAACCCTAACACTAAACCTAATGACTAACCCTAATCCTAGCATTTACCCTTTACCTAACTGTAACCCTAACACTAACACTAAACCTAAACCTAAGCTTTAACCCTAACCCTAAGTGTAAACCTAACCATAACATCTAAGCCTAAAAATAACCCTAACCCTAACCCCAAATTCTAACACTAAACCTAACGCTAACCTCTAACCATAACCCTAAACCTAACCCTAACGCTAACACTAAACCTAAACCTACCCTAAACCCCTACCCTGACCCTAACCCTAACACTATCCCTAACCGTAACCATAATCGTGAACCTAACACTAACAATAACCCTAACACTAACACTATCCCTAGCACCTAACCCCTAACCCTAACCATAAACGTAACCCTAAAACGAACCCTAAACCTAACCCTAACACTAAACCTGAACCTAATCATAATCCTAACATAAACCCTAACCCGAAGCCTAACCCTAAACCTATCCCTCATACCTAAACCCTAAACCTAACACTAACCCTAACCCAAAACCTAATCCAAACCCTAACCTTAACCGTAACCCTAACACTAATACTAACGCTAACTCTACCTCTAACCGTAAACTAACGGCTAAACCTAACCATAACCCTAACCCTAACACTACACCTAACACCTAACCCCTAACACTAACCGTAAAACTAACCCAAAACCTAACACTAACCCTAACCCTAAACCTAAATATAACACTAACACAAATCATAACACTAACCCTAACACTAACCCTAACCCTATCCCTAACACCTAACTCCTAACCCTAATCCTAAACGTAACCCTAAAATTAACACTAAACCTAACCCTAACACTAACCCTAAGCCTAAACCTAAACCTAACACTAACCCTAACACAAACATAACTTCTAACCCTCACACTAAATCTAAACCTAAATCTCAACTTAACCCTAAACCTAACCATAAACCTATAGCTAATTTGTAACACTAACCCTAAACCTAAACCTAAGTTTTAACCCAAACGGTAAAACTAACGTTAACCCCTATGCCTAACCCTAACCCTAACCTTAACTATAACCCTAACTCCAAATCTAACGCTAACTTCTAAAAATAATCTTAACCCTAACCCTAACCCTAACACTAACCCTAAGACTAACTCTAACACTAACCCTGACACTAAAATCGAACCAAAACCCTAACCCTAACCCTAAACCTAAACCTAACCCTAACTTCTAACACTAATGCTAAACCTAACCCTAACCCTAACACATAATTCTAACTCAAAACCTAAAATTATCCCTAACCCTATCTCTAAACGCTACCATAACCCTAAACCTAACCCTAACCCTAATCCCTAACCCTAATCCTAACACTAAACCTAACCCTAACACTAACACATACCATTATCGCTAACCCTTACCCTAACGCTAATCCTAACCCTAACCCTAAACCTAACAATAATCCTATAATCATAAGCCTAAACACAACCCTAACCATAACCATAACCCTAAACCTAACCATAACCATAACCTCTTATCTTAACTCTAACCCTAACTCTAACCCTAACCCTATACTCTAAGCCTAACCCTAACACTAAAACTAAAGCTAACCCTAGCTCTAACACTAAATCTGACGCTAACCTCTAACCATCACCCTAACACTATCCTAACCCTAAACCTAAACCTAACCCTACCCTAAATATAACACTAACACTAACACTAACCCTAAACCTAAACCTAACTTCTAACCCTAACCCTAACCCTAAAACTAACCATAACCCTAACACTAACACCTAACCATAACACTAACCCTAACCCTAACCCCTAAACTTAAACCAAACCCTAAGCCCTAAACCAAACCCTACCCCTAACACTAACACTAATCCTAACCCTAGTCCTAACCCTAAATCCTACCACTAAACCTAACCTTAAAACTAAGCCCTAACCCTAACCCTAACCATAACCATAACACTAATCCTAACCCTAACCCTAATCCTAACTCTAACCATAACCTCTAACCATAAATTTAAACCTAACACTAACCCTATCACTAACCCTCTAAGCCTAACCCTAACTCTAACCCTAAACCTAACCCTAAACTAACCCTAATCCTAAAACCTAATGCCAAACCCTAAGCCTGAACCTAACCCTAAACCTAACACTAATCCTAAACCTAACCCCAATCCTAACCTTAACCCTAATCCAAATCTTGCCTACCCCTAACACTAACCTTAACCCTAACCCTCAAACAAACCTCTATGCATACACTTAATCCTAAACTTAACCCTAACCCTAACCCTCACCCTAACACTAACCTTAACCTGACCCTAACCATAACACTAACCCTAACCCTAACCCTAAACGTAACTCTAACCCTAACCCTAACCCTAAAAAAACATTAATCCTAATCCTTACCATATACCTAACCCTAATCCTAAACATAACCCTAACCCTAACCGTAACCATAAAACCTAACCCTAAAACTAACACTATCCCTAACCCTAAACCTATCCCTAACACAAACGTAACTTCTAATCCTCACACTAAATTTAACCCTAAATCTCAACTTAACCCTAAACCTAACCATAACCCTATAGCTAACTTCTAATGCTAAGCCTAACACTAAACCTAAGTTTCAACCCAAACGCTAACCCTAACTCTAACCTCTAAGCCTAACCCTAACCCTAACCCTAACACTAACCATAAGTCTAACTCCAAAACTAATGATAACTTCTAACCATAATCCTAACCCTAACCTTAACACAAACCATAATGCTAATCCTAACCCTAACTTACCGTAAACTCAAACTCTAACACAAACCTAACACTAACCTCTAAACATAACCTTAAACCTAACCCTAACCCTAACCCTAAACTCTAACCGTAACAATAACCCTAACCCTAAAACTAAACCTAACATCTAAGCCTAACCCTAACTCTAACCCTAACCTTACCCTTAACATGAAAGCAACTTCTAACCCTAACCTAACCCTAACCCTAAACCTAAACCTAACACTAAACCTAACTTCTAACCCTAATCCTGAACCTAACACTAACCCTAACCGTAACACTAACCCTAACAAAACCCTAACCCTAAACACTAACACTAAACATAACACTAACCCTAACCCTAACCCCAACCCTAAACCTAAGCCTAACCCAACCCTAACTCTAAATCATAGCCCTATCATTAACACCTCACCCTAACCCTAACCGTAACCTAATCTTAACATTCACCCTAACCATAACCCGAAGGCTAAGCATAACCCTATTCCTAACCCTAAACCTAAACCTTACCCAAAATCTAAGGCTAACTCTAAATCTAACCCTAACCTTAGCACTAAACTTAACTCTAACCCTAACACTAACTTCTAAATCTAGCCATAACCCTAATCCTAAGTGTAACCCTAACCCTAATCCTAATGACTAACCCTAATAGTAACACTTACCCTATACCTAACCCTAACCCTAACACTATCCCTAAACCTAAACCTAAGCTTTAACCCTAACCCTAAGCCTAAACATAACCATAAACTCTAAGCCTAACTATAACACTAACCCTAACCCCAAATTCTAACACTAAACCTAACGCTAACCTCTAACACTAACCCTAAAACTAACCCTAACCCTAACACTAAACCTAAACCTAAACCTACCCTAAACCTTAACCCTGACCCTAACCCTAACACTATCCCTAACCCTAACAATAACACTAACACTAACACTATCCCTAGCACTTAACCTTTAACCCTAACCATAAACATAACCCTAAAACGAATCCTAAACCTAACCCTAACACTAAAACTGAACCTAATCGTAATCCTAACACAAACCGTAACCCGAAGCCTAACCCTAAACCAATCCCTAATACCTAAACCCTAAACATAACCCTAACCCTAACCTAATCCAAACCCTATCCTTTACAGTAACCCTAACACTAATACTAAGGCTAACCCTACCTCTAACCCTAAACTAACTGATAAACCTCACCATAACACTAACCCTAACACTACACCTAACACCTAACCCCTAACCCTAACCCTAAACCTAACCATAAAACTAACCCAAAACCTAACACTAACCCTAACCCTAAACCTAATCGTAACACTAACACAAATTGTAACCCTAACCCTAACACTAACCCTAACCCTATCCCTAACACCTAACTCCTAACTCCTAACCCTAATCCTAAACTTAACCCTAAAATTAACACTAAACCTAAACCTAACACTAACCCTAAGCCTAACCCTAAACGTAATCGTAACGCTAAACCTTACCATAACGTGAAGCCTAACCTTAACACTCTCCCTAACACCTACCCCTAAAGCTAACCCTAACACTAACCAAAACACTAACCCTAACTATAACCCTAACCCTACCCCTAACACAGCTTCTAATCCTAACCCTACCCCTAACGCTAACCTTAAACCCTACCCATAACCCTAACCTTAAACCTCAAATTAATCCCTAACCCTAAACCTAACTCTAAACCTAACTCTATTAGGGTTACTTTAAAAGTAACCCTAACAATGACTGTAATACCTTAACCTAACTCTAACCTTTACACTAGCGTAACCCTAACACTAACTCTAACCATAATACTAACCCTAACCCTAATCCTAACATCTAAAACTAACCCTAACCCTAAAGCTATACCTAAACCTCACCCTAAACATAACACTAAAACTAACTTCTAACCCTAACCCTAAACCTCAACCTAACACTAACCGTAACCATAACACTAACCCTAACAAAACCCTAACCATAAACGCTAACACTAAACATAAACTTAAACCTAACCCTAACCCCAACCCTAACCCTCACACATAACCCTATCACTAACAACTAACCCTTACACTAACCTAATCATAACATTAACCCTAACCATAACCCGAAGCCTAAGCGTAACCCTATCCCTAACCCTAAACCTAACGCTTAACATAACTTAAACCTAACTCTAAACCTAACCCTAACTCTAGTAATAAACTCAACAATAACACTAACAATAACTTCTTAATCTAGCAATAACCCTAACCCTAAGCGTAAACCTAACCCTAAAACTGTCGAATAACCCTAATCCTAAGACTTACACTATCCCTAAACCTAACACTAACCCTAAAACTAAACCTATGCTTTAATCCTAACCCTAAACCTAACCTAACCATAGCCTCTAACCAATAACCAATAACCAATAACCCTAACCCTAACTCCAAATTCTAACAGTAAACCTAATGCTAACCTGTAAACATAACCCTAAAACTAACACTAAACCTAAAACTAACCCTAACCCTAACCCTACCCTAAACCCTAACCTTAACCATATCCCTAACCTTAACACTAAATGTAAACCTAACCCTAAAAATAACCCTAAAACTAACACTATCCCTAGCACCTAACCCCTCACCCTAACCATAAACCTAACCCTAAAACTAACCCTAAAGCTAACTCGAATGCTAAACTGAAACCTAATCGTAATCCTAACACAAACTGTAACCAGAATCCTAACCCTAAAACTAGCCCTAAAACATAACCCGTAAACCTAACCCTAACTCTAATCCAAACCCTAACGCTAACCTTAACCCTAACCCTAATACTAACACTAAACCTAACCCTAACCCTAAACTAACCCCTAAACCTAACCATAAGCCTAACCCTAACACTATGCCTAACACCTAAACCCTAAACCTAACCATAAAACTAACCCAAAACCTAACACTAACCCTAACCCTAAACCTATCATAACACTAACACAAATTGTAACCCTAACCCTAACCATAACCATAACCCTAACCTAAACCTAACCATAACCTCTAAGCCTAACCCTAACCCTAACCCAAAACCCATAGTCTAACACTAAAAATAAACACTAACTTCTAACCATAAATCTAACACTAAACTTAACCCTAACAGTAACCCTAAACCTAACTCTAACTTAAACTATAACCCTAACACTAACCCTAACCCTATCCCTAAATATAAGCCTAACCGTAAATCTAACCCTAACCCTAACCCTGAAGCTAACCCTAACCCTAACACTATCCCTAACACCTAACCCTTAACATTAACCCTAAATCTAACCCTAAAACTAACCCAAAACCTAACACTAACCCTAAACCTAAACCTAATTGTAACAATAAAACAAACCAGAACCTTAACCCAAATCCTAACACTAACCCTAACCCTAACCTCTAAACCTAACTCTAACCCTAACACTAACCCCAAGCTTTAACCTTAAACCTAACTCTAACCTCAAACCCTAACCCTAACCCTAACCCTAATCCTAACCCTAACCCTAACCCTAACCCTCTAAGGCTAAGCCCAACCCTAACACTAACACTAAACCTAACACTAATATGTAATCCTAACCCTAACTCTAACTCTAACCCTAACCCTAAACCTAACACTAAACCAAATTCTAACCCTCACACTAAACCTAACCCTAAACCTAAAACTAAACCTAACCCTAACCCTAAATGCTAATCCTAAACCTTACTCTATTCCTAAAAATAATCCTTACCAAAAACCTAACCCTAACCCTATCCCTAACACCTAACCCCAATCCTACCCTATACCTAACCCTAAAACTAACACTAAACTTAACACTAACACTAACCCTAACCCTAAGCCTAACCCTAGACCTAATCGTAACACTAAACCTAACCTAACCCGAAGCCTAACCATAACCATCTACCTAACTCCTAACCACTAAACCTAACCCTAACACTAATCCTAATCCAGACAGTAACCATAAACCTACCCCTACCCCTAACTGTACCTTTTAACACTAACCCTAACACGAAACCTAACCCTAATCTAAACCCTAACCCTAACCATAACAGTAAGCCTAAACATAACGCTAACATGTAACGCTAACCGTAACTGTAACTCTAACCCTAATCCTAAACATAACACTAAACCAAATTCTAAACCTCACACTAACACTAACCTTAAAACTAAACCTAATCCTAACCCTAAATGCTAACCCAAAACCTAAATCTATTCCTAATCATAATCCTTATCGAAAATCTAACCGTAAATCTAACCCTAAAACTATACCTAACACCGAACCCCAACCCTAACCGTAAACCTAACCATAAAATTAACACTAAAGTTAAAACTAACCCTAACACTAACCCTAAGCGTAAACTTAAACCTAATCCTAACCCTAACCGTAACCTTACCTGAAGCCTAACCTTAACCATCTCCCTAACACCTAACACCTAACACCTAAACTTAACCTAACCCTAACGCTAAATGCTAACCCTAAAACTAACTCTATTCCTAAACATAATCCTTACCAAAAACCTAACCCTAAACCTAACCTGAACCCTAAACCTATCCCTAACTCCTAACCCCAGTACTAACCCGAAACTTAATGCTAAAACTAACACTAAACCTAACACTAACATTAAACCTAACCCTAACCCTAAGCCTAACCCTAAACCTAATCGTAACCCGAAACCTAACCTAACCCGAAGCCTAACTTTAACCATATCCCTAACACCTAACCCCTAAACCTAACCCTAACACTAATCCTAATCCTGAATGTAACCATAACCCTACCCCTACCCCTAACCGTAACTTCTAATCCTTACCCTAACCCGAAACCTAAACCTAACCTAAACCCTAACCCTAACCCTAACACTAACCCTAACCCTAAACCTAACGCTAACATGTAACCCTAACTGTAACTGTAACTCTAACCCTAACTCTAAACATCACACTAAACCAAATTTTAACCCTCACACTAACCCTAATCTTAAACTAAACCTAACACTAACCCTAGACTCTAACCCTAAACCTAAATCTATTCCTAAATATAATCCTTATCAAAAATCTAACCCTAACACTAACCCTAAACCTAAACCTATCCCTAACACCTACCCCCTACCCCTAACCCTAAACCTAACCCTAAAATTAACACTGAACCCACTAAGCCTAACCCTAAACCTAAGCCTAAACAAAAACCTAATCCTAACCCTAACCCTAACCTAACATGAAGCCTAACCTTTACAATCTCCCAAACACCTAACCACTAAACCTAACCCTAACACTAATCCTAACCCTAACTGTCACCATAACCATAAGCCTACACCTAACTGTAACTTTGAATCCTAACCATAACCCGAAAGCTAACACTAACCGTAACCATAACCATAACCCTAAACCGAAATTTAATCCCTAACCCTAATGCTAACGCTACCCCTTAATCTAACCCTAACCCTGACTGTAATACCTAAACCTAAAATAACCCTAATCCTAACCCTAGCATAACCCTAACACTAACCCTAATCCTAACCCTAGAATTAACCCTAACTCTAATAATAACCATAACCTCTAACACTAACCCTAACCATAAACCTATCCCTTACCCTAACCCTAACCCAAACCATAACTCTAACCCTAACACATACCTCTAACCCTAACCCTAACCGTAACACTAGCCTTAACCCCAACCCTAATAATAACCATAAACTCTAACATGAAACCTAACCATAAACCTATCCCTTACCCTAACCCTAAACCTAACACTAATCCTAACTTCTAACCCTAACCATAACCCTAACTCTAAAGCTCAACCAAAACCTACCCCTAACCATAACACTAAACTTAACACTAACCCTAACCCTAACCTATCCCTAAACCTAACTCTAAACATAACCCTAACCCTAATACTAACCCAAACCATAACCATAATTGTAAAATTTACCTCTAAACCTAACCCTAACCCTAACCATAACCCTAACCCTAAACCCAACGACTAACCCTAATCGTAACCCTTTACTATCCCTAATGCTAACCCTAACCCCAACCTTAAACCTAAGCTTTAACCCTAACCCTAATGATAACTTCTAATACTAACACTAGCCCTAAACCTAACCCCAAACTCTATCACTACACCTAACTCTAACCCTAACCCTAACCCTAACCTAAACCTTACCCCTACCCTAACACTAACCTAAACAATAACCCTAAACTTAACCCTAACTAACATTATCCCTAACCCTATCACTACCACTAAACATAACCCTAACTGTAAACCTAAACCTAACCCCAACCCTAACACTATCCATAACACCTAAAGCCCAACCCTAACCATAAACCTAACCCTAAAACTAACACTAAACCTAACCCTAACCCTAAACCTAAACCTAATCGCAACCCTAACACAAACTGTAACTGAAGCCTAACCCTAAACCACTCCCTAACACCTTACCCCTAACATTATCCTTAACACTAACCTTAGCCCTAACCCTAAACCTAAGCTTTAACCCTAACCATAAAATAACCCTAACCCTAAACTCTAAGGCTAATCCTAACCAAAACCCAACCCCAAACTCTAACACTAAACCTAATGCTAACCTCTAACACTTACTCAAACACTAAACCTAAAACTATCCCTAACCCTAACCCTAACCGTAAACCTAACCATAACACTAACCCTAACATTATCCCTAACACCTACCCCCTAACCCTAACACTAAACCTAACCCTAATACTAACCTTTATCGTAACCCAAAGCCTAACCTTAACCCTCTCCCTAACAGCTATCCCCTAAACCTAACACTAACCCTAACCACAAGCATAACCGTAACAATAACCCTAACCCTAACATATAACCCTAACCCTAACCTTAAACCTATCCCTACACATTAAACTAACCCTAACAATGACTGTAATACCTAACCCTAACCCTAATCCTAAACACAAAACCTAACCATAATACTAACCCTAACACTAAACCTAAACCTAACTCTAACCATCACCATAACCCTATCACTAACATCTAAACCCTAAACCTAATGCTAACCCTAACTCAAAAACTCAGACTAAATCTAATGCAATTGCTAACAATAACCATAAACCTAACCCGAATCATAACCTAATCCTACGATAAACCTAACTGTAACCTGAAGCCTAACCCTAACCCTATCCCTCACACCTAACCTCTAAACCTAACGCTAACCCTAACACTAACCATAAACCTAACCCTAATCCTAACCTAATCATAACCATAGAACCTAACCGTAACCTGAAGCCTAACCCTAACCCTATCCCTCACACCTAACCTCTAAACCTAACCCTAACCCTAAACCTAAACCTAACCCTAACCGTAACCCTAATACAAACCCTAACCCTAACCCTAATCCTATCCCTAACCCTAACACTAACCCTAACCTAATCGTAAAATTAACCATAAGCATAAACCAAAGCCTAACAGTAACCCTCTCCCTAAACCTAACCTAACTCTAAATCTAACCCTACCCTAAAACTAACCCTAACCATAACACTAACCTCTAAACCTAACTGTAAACCTAACCATAACCATAACACTAAATGTAACAACTAATCCTTATCGTAACATTAACCTTTCCCTAACCCTAACCCTAACACTAACCCTAACCCTAAACTTAACCCTAACACTAACCCTAACCCTAGCCCTAACCCTAACCCTAACTGTACCCGTAAACCTAACTCTAACGCTAACCCTAATACTATCACTAACACCTAAACCCGAACCCTAACCCTAAATCTAACCCTAAAACTAACCCTAAAAATAACGTTAACCCTACATCTAAACCTAAACCTAACCCTAACTCTAACAGTAAACCTAACCCTAACCCTAAACCTAACACTAATTTTCATCCTAACACAAACCCTAACCCTAACCCTAAACCTAAATCTAACCCTAAACCTAACCATAACCCTATCCCTAACACCTAACCCCTAACCCTAACCTTAAACCTAACCCTAAAACTAACCCTAAATCTAAACCTAAATCTAACCCAAACTCTAACAGTAAACCTAAACCTAGACCTAAATCTAATGCTAATTTCTAATACTTAGCCAGACCCTAGCCGTAACGCTAACCCTAAACCTAACCCTAACCCTAACCTTAACCCTAATCCTAACCCTAGCCTTAACCATAACCCTATCCCTAACACCTAAACCCTAAACCTAATCCTAACCCTACCCCTAACCTAAACACTAACCCTAAACCTAATACGATCTCTAACCCTAACCCTACCAGTAAAACTAACACTAACACTATCACTAACACAAAACCCTAAACATAACACTAAACCTAACCCTAAAACTAAACCCTAAACCGAACGCTAACCCTAACCCTAGCCATAAATCTAACCCTAAGATCTAACCGTAAACAAAACCCTAACACTAACCTTAACCCTAATTCTAAACTCTAACCCTAAATCTAACTCTAATCATAACCTTAACCCTGACTGTATCCCGAAGCCTAACCATAACACTCTCCCTAACACCTAACCCTAACCCTAACCCTAACACTAACACTAACCCTAACCCTAAACTCAAACTCTAACCCTAAACCTAACGCTAAACTCTAACCATGACCCTAACCCAAACCCTAACCCTAAACACTAACCGTAACACTAACCCTAACCCTAACATCTAAGCATAATCATAAATCTAACCCTAACCCTAACACTAAACAAACTTGTATCCCTAGCACTAACCCTAACACTTAACCTAAACCTAACCCAAACCCTAACCCTAACCCTATCCCAAAACCCTAACCTAACACTAATGCTATCCCTAACCCTAAACCTAACCCTAACCATAAACCTAACCCTAACAGTAACCTAACACTCACCCTATCCCTAACACATAACTCCTAACCATAACCCTGAACTTAACCCTAAAATTAAGACTAACCCTAAACCTAACCCTAACCCTAACCCCAAAAAATAACACTGAACCTAACGCTAACCTCTAACCATAACCCTAACGATAATCCTAATCCTAACCCTTAGTATAACTCTAAAGCTTAACCCTAACCTTAACACAATTGGTAAACCTAAACTTAACGGTAAACCTAACACTAACCCTAACCCTAAACCTAACACTAACCCTATCCATAATACTAATTCTATCCCTAACACTTAACCCCTAACCCTAACCCTAAAACTAACCGTAAAACTAACCCTAACTTTAACCCTATCCCTAACCTTAACCCTAACGCTAATTCTACCCCTAACACTTAACCCCTAAACCTAACCCTAAACCTAAATCTAAAAGTAACAGTTAACCTAACCGTAACACTAACCCTATCCCTAACCCTAACCCTAAACTTAACCATAAACCTAACACTAACTGTAACCCGAATTGCAACTTTAACGCTCTCCCTAACATCTAACACATAACCCTAACCCTAACCCTAACCATAAACCTAACCCTAACGCTAACCCTAAAACTAGCACTAACCCTAAAACTATCCCTAACCCTAACACTAAACCAAACCATAAAGGAACCATAAACATTTCCATAACCATAACATGAAACCTAATCATAACCCTGCCACAAACCGTTACCCGAAGCCTAACTCTAACCCTACCCCTAACACCTAACACCTAAACCTAACACTAACCCTAACCCTAATTCTAATCAAATCCCTAACCCTAACCGTAACCCTAACCCTAACACTAAACCTATCCCTAAGCTAATCATAACCCTAACCTAATCATAACCCATAGCCTAAGCTTAACCCTATTCCTGACCCTAACCTTAACCTTAACCCTAAACCTAACTCTAAACCTAAACATAACCATAACACTAAACCTAACTGTAACACAAACCCTAACACTAAATTCTACACCTAACCCTAGCCTTAATCATAACCTAACCCTAAACCTATCGAGTAACTTTAATCCTAACCCTGACCCTATCACTAAACTTAACCCGAGCCCTAAACCTAACCCTAACACTAAACCTAAGCTTTACCCTAACCCTAACCATAACCATAACCTATAAGCCTAACCCTAAAAATAAGCCAAACGCCAAACTCTAACAATAAAATTAAATGCTAAACGCTAACCCTAACCCTAACCCTAATGCTAACCCTAACCCTAACCCTAATAATAACCCAAGCACGAACAGTATTCCTAAACATAAACCTAACTGAAAAGCTAACCCTAACCCTAACCATAACACTAACCCTAAAACTAACTCTAACCCTAAAACTAACCCTATCACTATCACCTAACCTGTAAACCTAACCATAACCCTAAACCTAACCCTAACCCTAACTCTATTGCAAAACCTAAATGTAACCCTAACCCTAAGCCTAAGCCTAACCTAATTGTAACCCTAACCATAATCATAACCCTAAGCTTAACCCTGAACCTATCTCTAACTCTAAGCCTAACCCTAACCTTAACACTAACCATAACGCTAACCCTAACAGTAACCCTAACTTCTAAACCGAACCATAATCCTAACCATAATCCTAACCCTAAAGCTAACCACTAACGCTAATCTTAACCCTTAACCTATCCCTAACCCTAACCATAACCCTAACCCTAAATCTAAACCTGAAGCTAAGCTTTAACACCTAAGCCTAACCCTAACACTAACCATCACCTCTAAGCCTAACCATAACCCTAACTCTAATTCTAACCCTAAACCAAAGGCTAACCTCTAACAATAATCATAATCCTAACCCTAACCCTAACTCTAAACCTAAGCATAAACTCTAACTGCAACACTAACCGTAACCCTAACCCTAACCCTAACTAACCTCTAACTCTATCACTAACCCTAACTGAACCGTAACACTAAACCTAACTTCTATCCCTAACACTAACCCTAACCCTAAACCTTAACCCAACCCTAACCCCTACACTAACCCTAATCCTAAACCCTTACCCTAACACTAACACTATCCCTAAACCTAACCCTAACCCTAAACCGAACCCTAACCCCAACCCTAACCCTAATCCTAACCCTATCCCAAACACCTAAAACCTAACCCTAACCCTAACCCTAAATCTAAAACTAACTCTAAACCTAAGCCTAACCCTAAGCTTAACCCTAACCCTAAAACCAATCGTAACCCTAACCCTAACCGTAAATCAAAGACTAACCCTTAACTTCTCCCTAACACTTATCCCCTAACCCTAACCCTATCCCTAACACTAAACCCAACACTAACCCTACTCCTAACCCTAACCACAATGCTAACCACTAAACTTGACACCTAACCATCAGCCATAACCGTAAGCCAAACCCTAAACTTTAAGCTCTAACACTAATCCTAACCCTAACACTAGCCCTACACTAAACTTCAACCTAACCCTAACCTTAACCATAACACTAACACTAACCATAACCCTAAACGCTAACCCTAACAATAACCTTAACCCTAAACCTAAACCTAACTCTAAACCTAACACTAAGCCTAACCCTAACCCTAACTATAATTCTATCCCTAACACCTAACCCCTAAACCTAACCCTAACCCCAACCCTAACCCTAACCCTAAACTCATTGTAACCCTAACCATACCGGAACACGAAGCCAAACCCTAAACCTATCCCTAACACCTAATCCCTAAATCTAAGCCTAATGCTAATCCAAATCCTAACCATAACCGTAACCCTAACCTTAAAGCTAAAGCTAAACCTAAACCTAACCTAATCATAAACCTAAACCTAACCGAAACCCGAAGCCTAACCCTAACCGTATTGATAACCCTAACAGTAACACTAACTCTAATCTCTAACCGTAACACTAACCCTAACCTAACCCTAAAACTAACCCTAATGCTAAACCTAAACCTAACCCTAACCCTAAACCCTAATGCTAACCCTAACAAGATCCCTAACACTAACCCTAACTGTAATACTACCCCTAACAATAAACCTAAACCTCACACTACTCCTAAAATCTAACTCCTAATGTAAACCCCAAATCCTAAAAATAAACCTAAACCTAACACTAACACTAACACTTACCCTAACTCTAACCTGAACCCCGAACCTTATCATAAACCTAACACTAACCATAACACAAAGCCTAACTGTAACACTCTCCATAACACCTAACCCCTAAAACTAACCCTAACACTAACCCTATCCCTAACCGTAACCATAACACTAACCCTACCCCTTACGCTAACTTCTAATGCTAACCCTAACCCTAACCCTCCCCATAAACCTAACCCTATAACTAACATTTATCCCTAACCTTAACCCTAAACCTACCACTTAAACTAACCCTAACCCTGACTGTAATACCTAAACCTCACTTTCACACTAAACCTAGCATAACACCAACACTAACCCTAAACCTAACCCTAACCCATACCTCTAACCCTAACACCAATCCATTCTGAACCCTAACACTAACCCTAACCTCTAACACTAACTCTAACCCTAAACCTATCCCTAAACCTAACGGTAAACATAACACTAACCCTAACCCTAACCCTAACCCTAAACGCTACACCTAACCCTAACCCTAACGTTACACTTACCCTAACCCTAACCCTAACCCTAAGCTCAACCTGAGCCTAACCCTTAACATGACACTAACTCTAACCCTAACCCTAACCCAAAATGCTAACCCTAACCATAACCCCAACCCTAACCCTAAACCTAAACCTAACACTAACCCTAACCCTAATCACAATCCTATCCCTAACACCTAACCCCTAAACCTAACAATAACCCTAACCCTAAATGTAACCCTAAATCTAATGCAAACGCTAACCTGAACCCCCACCCTAACCCTCACTTAATAGTAACCCTAACTTTAACCGTAACCCGAAGCCTAACCCTAACCCTATCCCTAAAACCTAACCCCTAAATCTATCCCTAAATCTAACTGTAATTCTAGTCCAAACCCTAACCCTAACACTATCCTTAACCTAACTCTAATCCTAACCCCAAACTGTAACACTAAACCTAACACTAACCTCTAACCATAACGCTAAACCTAACCCTAACCCTAACCATAAACCTAATCATAAAAATCTAACTGTAACCAAAATCCTAAGGCTAACACTAACCCTAATTCTAAACTCTAACCATAAACCTAATTCTAACTCTAAAACTAATTGTAACCTTAACCCTAACTGTAACCCGAAGCCTAAACATAACACTCTCCCTAACGCCTAACCCTAACTCTAACCCTAACCCTAAACCCAAACTCTAACCCTAAACCTAACACTAACTTCTAACTATAACCTTAACACTAACACTAACCCTAAACACTAACCGTAACACTAACCCTAACCCTAAAATCTAAGCCTAACCTTAACTCTAAGCCTAACCCTAACACTAACACTAAACCAACTTCTATCCCTACAACTAACCCTAACCCTCAACCTAAACCTAACCCAAACCCTAACCCTAAACCTAACCCAAAACCCTAACATAACCTTAATACTATCCCTAACCCTAAACGTAACCCTAACCATAAACCTAACCCTAACACTCAGCCTATCCCTAAAACCTAACTCCTAAACAAAATCCTAAACTTAACCCTAAATGTAAGACTAAACCTAACCCTAACCCCAACGCTAACCCTAAACCTAACGACTAACCCTAATCCTAACCCTTACCATATCCCTAACCTTATCCCTAACCCTAACACTAACCCTAACCCTAAATGTAAGCTTTAAGCTTAACCCCATCCTTAACCCTAAACATAAACTCTAAGCCTAACCCTAAACCTAACCCCAAATTCTAACTCTAAAAATAAACACTAACCTCTAACCCTAACCCTAAACCTAAACCTAAACCTAAACCTAACCCTAACACTAAACCCAAACCTAACCCTAAACCTAACCCTAACCTTAACCTGAACCCCAACACTAACACTATCCCTAATCCTAACACTTACCGTAAACCTAATCCTAACACTAATCAATACCTTAACACCATGACTAACACCTAACCACTAAACCAAACACTAAACCTAACCCGAAACCTAATCTTTACCCTAACCCTAAAACTAATCATAATGCTAACACAAACTGTAACCCGAAGACTTACCCTAACCCTCTCCCTAACACTTAACCCCTAAACCTAAACATAACACTAACCCTAACACTAACCCTAACCCTAAGGCTAACCCTAACACTAAACCTAACTTTTAACACTAACACTTACGGTAAGCTCTAAGCCTAACTGTAACCCTAACCCTAACCCCAAACTCTAACACTAAACCTAACGCTAACCTCTAAACATAAAAATAACCCTAACCTTAACCCTAACCCTAACCTTAACACTAAGCCTAAACTATAACAGTATCACTAACCCTAACCCTAATATCTAACCCTAACCCTAACTTTAACTGTAACCCTAACCCTAACACAATCACTAAACCAACTTCTAACCCTAACACTAACCTTAACCCTAAACCTAAACCTAAACCTAAACCTAACCCTAACCCTACCCTAACCCTAACCCTAAACCTAAACCCTAACACTAACCCTAACACCATTCTTAACCATAACCCTAACCAAAAACCTAAACCTAATCCTAACCCTAACCCTATCCCTAACACCTAACTCCAAACCTAACCCTAAACCTATACCGAAAACTAACACTAAAACTAACCCTAACACTAACCCTAACACCATTCTTTACCATAACCCTAACCAAAAACCTAAACCTAAACCTAATCCTAACTCTAACCCTATCCCTAACACCTAACTCCAAACCTAACCCTAAACCTATACCAAAAACTAACACTAAAACTAACCCTAACACTAACCCTAACACTAAGCCTAACCCTAAACCTAATCGTAACTCTAACCCTAACCATAACCCGAAGACTAACTTAACCTCCCTAACACCTAACCCCTAAACCTAACCCTAACAAAAACCCTAACACTAACCATAATCATAATGCTAACCTTACCCCGTAACTTCTAATCCTAACCCTGACCCGAACCATAACCATAAACTTAATCATAAACATAACCCTAAACCTAACATTAATCCCTAATCCTAACCTTAAACTTACCCCTTAAACTAACCCTAAACTTGACTGTAATAACTAACCCTAACCCTAACCCTAGCATAACACTAACCCTAACACTAACCGTAACCCTAACTTAACCCTAACCCTCACACTAACCATAAAGCTAAGTTTTAACGCTAACCCTAACTTCTAAGCCTATCTTAACCCTAACCCAACCCCAAACTCTAACCCTAATCCTAACGCTAACCTCTAACCATAACCCTAACATTAACCCTAACCCTAACCATAACCATAACCATAACCTCTAAGCCTAACACTAACACGAGCCCTAAACCAAAACTCTATCACTAAACCTAATGTTAAAATCTAACCATAACCCTAAACCTAACCCTAACCCTAACCCTAACTTAACCCTAACCCTAACTCTAACACTATCCCTAACCCTAACCTTAACCATAAACCTAACCCTAAACCTAATCCTAACACTAACACTATCCATAACATCTGAAGACTCACCTTAACCATAAACCAAACTCTAAACTAACCCTAAACATAACCATAACACTAACCATAACCCTAACCCTAAACCTAATCGCAACCCTAACACAAACCGTAAACAGAAGCCTAACTCTAACACTAAACCTAAGTTTTAACCCTAAACTTAACCCTAACACTAACACTAACCTCTAAGCCTAACCCTAACCCTAACTCAACTTCAAACTCTAACCCTAAAACTAAAGTTAACCTCCAACAATAACCCTAACATTAACCCTAACCCTAACATCAAACCTCAACCTAAACCTACCCCTAACCATAACAGTAACCGTAACACTAAATCTACCCTAAGGTAACCCTAAACCTAACTGTAATCCTAACCCTAACCCTAACCTTAACCCTAATACTAACCCTAAACCTAACGCTAAAACTAACCTCTAAATCTAACCCTAATGCTAACCATAACCCTAACCATAAAGCTAATGACTAACCTTAGACCTACCCCTTACCCGATCCCTAACGCTTAGCCTAACCCTAACCCTAACCCTAAGCTTTAACCCTAACCATAACTCTAACCATAATCATAAACGCAAAGCCTAACACTAACACTAGCCCTAACCCAAAACTTTAACAGTAAACCTAATGCTAAACTCTAACCATAACGAGCCCTAAACCTAAACCTAAACCTACCCCTAACCCGAACACTAACCCTAACACTACTCTTAACCATACCCCTCACCATAAAGCAAACCCTAACCCTAATCCTAATGCTAACACTATTCCTAACACCGGAAGACTCAACCTAACCACAAACCTAACCCTAAAACTAACCCTAAACCTATCCGTAACACTAACCATAACCCTAACCCTTAACCTAATCACAACCCTAACACAAACCGTAACCCGAAGCCTAACTCTAACCCTAAAGCTAACCCTAACCCTAAACCTAAGTTTTAACCCTAACCCTAGCCCTAACATTACCCTATCCTCTAAGCCTAACCTTAACCCAAACCCAACCCCAAACTCTAACCCAAAACCAAACGCTAACCTCCAACCATAACCCTAACATTAACCCTAACCCTAACCCTAACCATTAACTTTAACTGTAACACTGACCCTAACCCTAACATCAAACCCTAACACTAACTCTAACCCTAACCCTAACCTTAACACTAAAACAAATTCTAAACCTAACAATAACCTTAAACCTAAACTTAAACTTAACCCTAACACTGAACCTAAACCTAACCCTAACCCTAACCCTAACCCTAACCCTAATAGTTAACCTAACCATAACCCTAACCCTAACCCTAACCCTATCCCTAACACCTAATGCCTAACCCTAACGCTAAACCAAACTCTAAAACTAACACTAAACATAATCCTAACCCTAACCCTAACCCTAACCGTAAACCGCATTCTAACATTAACCCTCTCCCTAACAACTAGCCCCTAACCTAAGCCTAACATAACCCTAACAATATACTTAACCATAACTCTAAATGAAAACCTAAACTTAAACCTAACCCAAAACCTAACCCTTTCCCTAACACCTAACCCCAAAACTAACCCTAAACCTAAAACTAAAACTAACACTATAACTAACCCTAACACTAACCTTAACCCTAAGCCTAACCGTAAACCTAATTGTAACCCTAACCCTAACCATAACCTGAAGCCTAAACTTAACCATCTCCCTAACACCTAACCCCTAACCCTAAACCTAACATTACCCCTAACCCTATCCATAACCATAATGGTAACCCTACCCCTAACCGTAACTTCTAATCCTAACCCTAACCCGAACCCTAAAAGTAACCTTAAACATAACCATAACCCTAAAACTAACATTAATCCCTAACCCTAACCCTAAATCTACCCCTTTAAACTAACCCAAACCCTGACTGTAATACCTAACCCTAACCCTAGCATAACACTAACCATAACCCTAATCCTAAACCTAACTTAACCATAACACTAACCCTAACCCTAAACCTAAACCATACCTCTAACCCTAAAACTAACGCTAACCCTAATCCTAACACTAACCAAAACCTCTAACACTAACCCTAAACCTAAACCTATCCCTAAGCCTAACCCTAAACCTAACACTAAACCTAACTTCTAACCCTAATCCTAACCCTAACACTAAACCTCAACCTAAACCTACCTCTAAACATAAAACTAACTCTAACACTAACCATAACCCTAAACGCTAACCCTAACCATAACACTAACCCTAAACCTAACTCTAACCCTAAGCTAACCCGAAACCTAACTCTAAATCTAACCCTAACCGTAAACCTATCCCTTAAACTAACCCTAACCCTGACAATAATAGCTAACCCTAACGCTAACACTAACCCTAGCATAACCCTAACCCTAACCCTAACCCTAAACTTAACACTAGCTCTAACCCAACCCATACCTCTAACCCTAACCCTAACCCTAACCTTAACCCTAACCCTAACACTAACCCTAACCCCCAACAATAACCCTAACTCTAAACCTATCACTAACCCTATTGCTGATCCTAACCCTAAAACTTAACCTAACCCCAACTCTAACCATAACACTAACACTAACCCTAACATTAAGCCTAAATGATAACACTAACCATAACCTTAACACATACCTTAACCCAAAAACAAACCCTAACCCTAAACCAAACCCTAACCTCAATCCTAACACTAAATGAAAGCTTAAAACCTAACCCTAAACCAAACCTAATGTTAACAACTAACCATAACTGTAACCTTAAACCTAACACTAACCCTAGCACTAAAATCTAACCATAACACTAACACTAACCCTAAACCTATCACTAAAATCTAACCCTCAATCTAACCCTAACCCTAACCTATATCTAAATGTAACCATAACCATAACACTATCCCTAACACTAACTTCTAATCCTAAACCTAACCCAAACCCAAACCATAACCATAACCATAACCATAACCATAACTATAACCATGACACTAACCCTAAACCACAACATTAATCTCTTACCCTGACCCTAACCTTACCCCTTAAACTAACAATAACCCTGACTGTAATAGCCAACCCTAACCCTAATCCTAACCCTCCCATAATGCTAACTATAACCGAAATCCAAAACTCTAAACCTAAACCTAACCCTTTCCCTAACACTAACCCTAACATATAACACTAAACCTAACTCTTAACCTATCCCTAACCCTAACCCTAAACCTTACACTAAACCTAACTTCTAACCTTAACCCTAACCCTAAACATAAACCTCAACCTAACCTTAACCATAACCACAATACTAACACTAACTGTAACCCTAAACCTAATTGCAAACCCTAACCATAACACTAACACTTACCCTAACACTAACCCTAACCATAAACCGAACCCTAACCCTAATCCTAAACCTAAGCTTTAACCCTAACCCTAAACCAAACCTAACACTAACCACTAACCCTAACCCTAACCTTAACCCTAACCATAACCTAATCATAAAGCGAACCCTAAGAGTAACACAAAGCCTAATCGTAACCGTAACACTAACCCTAACACTAACCCTAAACCCTAACCCTCAACCTAACACTATCTCTAACCCTAAACTAACCGTAAACCTAACCCTAACTCTAACCCTAAACCTATCCCTAACACCTAACCGCCAACCCGAAATCTAACACTAAACCTAACCCTAAACTTAAGCATAACCCTAACCCTACCCCTAACACTAACTTCTAATCTTAACCCTAACCATAACCATAACCATAACCGTAACCATAACCATAACCCTACACCTAACATGAATCCCTTACCCTGAGCCTAACCCTACCTCTTAAACTAAAGCTTACCCTGAATGTATTAGCTAACACTAACCCTATTCCTAACCCTCCAGTAAGCCTAAACATAGCCAAAAGCCATACCTCTAAACATAAACATAAACCTAACCCTAACACTAACCCTAACATCTAACACTAACCCTAAATTTAAACCTATCCCTAAACCTAAACCTAAACCTAACACCTAAACTAACATAACCATAACCCTAACCCTAACCCTAAACGTCAACCTAACCCTAACCATAACCATAACACTAAACCTAAACCTAACACTAACCATAAATGCTAACCCAAACCATAACACTAACTCTAACCCTAATCCTAACCCACAACCCGATCCCGAACACCAAACCCCTACACCTAACCCTATCACTAAATTCTAAAGCTAACCATAACCCTAACCCTAATCCTAAACCTAACCCAAATCCTAACCCTAATCCTAGCCCTGTCACCCTAACCCTAACCATAACCATAAGCCAACACTAACCCTAAACCTAACCCTAACTCTAACCCTAACCCTAACCCTAACCCTAACAATAAACCTAACACTAACCCTAACCCTAACCCTATCACTAACACTAACCTCTAAACTTAACCCTAAACCTAACCACATACAAACCCTAAACATAACCACTAAAGCTAATCCTAACCCTTATCCTATCCCTAATCCTAACCCTAACACTAACACTAACACTGTACCTAAGCTTTAACCCTAAGTCTAACTCTAACCCTAACCATAACTTCAAAGCCTAACACTAACCCTAAGCATAACCCTAACTCTAACCCTAAAATTTATGCTAACCTCTAACGATAACCCTCACACTACCCCTAACCCTAACCGTAAAGCTAACCCTAAACTCTAACCGTAACACTAACCCTAATCGTAACCACAATCCTAACACTAACCTCTATCCCTAGCACTAACCCTAACACTAACCCTAACTGTAACACTAAACCTAACTTCTACCCCTAACACTAACCCTAACCCTTAACCTAAACCTAAACCTAACCCTACCTGTAATCCTAAACCCTAACCCTAACCCTAACACTACCCCTAACCCTAATCCTAATCCTAAACCTAACCCTAATCCTAACCCTAACCCTAAGCCTAACCCTAACCCTATCCCTAACACCTAAACCCTAACCCTAACCCTAACTCTAAAAATAACACTAAACCTATCCTAAACCTAAAGGTAACCCTAAACCTAATCATAACCCTAACCCTAACTGAAACCCAAAGCCTAAACCTAAACCACTTCCTAACACTTAACCACTAAACCCAAAATCGAACCCTAACCCTAACACTAACCCTAGCCCTAACTCTATCCTAACCCTAATCCTAACCCTAAATAAAATCCTAATCCTAACCCTAACCCTAACACTGACCCTAAACCTCTTCCTAACACTTAACCCCTAAACCCAAAACCGAAACCTAACCCTATTACTAACCCTAACCCTAAACCTAAACCTAACTCTAAACCTAACCCTAAACTTAACACTAACCCTAACCCTAACCCTAACTCTAACATCTAAACCTAACCCTAACAGTAAAGCTAACCCCAAACCTAAAGACTAACCCTAATACTAACCTTTACCCTATCTCAAACCATAACCCTAACCCTAACCCAAAACCTAGGCTTTAACCCTTACCCTACCCTAAAATTAACCTTAACCTCTAAGCCGAACCCTAACCCTAACCCTAACCCCAAAATCTATCACTAAACCTAATGTTATCCTCTAACCATAAACCCAACACTAACCCTAACTCTAAACCTAAACCTAAACCTAAACCTAAACCTAACCCTAACCCTAACCCAAACCCTAACCATAAACCCTAAAACTAACCCTAACACTATCCCTAACTCTAACACTAACCGTAAACCTAACCCAAACACTAACCCTAACCCTAACCCTAACCCTAAACCTAACTCTTAACCTAACCCTAAAATTAACACTAAGCCTTACTGTAACCCTAACACTAACCCTAAGCCTAACCCTAAACCTAATCATAATGCTAAACCTAACCATAACCCGAAGCCTAATATTAACCCTCTCCCTAACAACTAACCCCTAACCCTAACCCTAACACAAACCCTAATAGTAACCATAACCATAACCCTACACCTAACCCAGCATCTAATCCTAACCATACCCCTAACGATAACCTTAAACTCTACACATAACCCTAACCCTAAACCTAACATTAATGCCTAACCTAACCCTAACTCTACCCATTAAACTGACCATAACAATGACTGTAATACCTGACTCTAACAATAACACTAACCCTAGCATAACCCTAAACCTAACCCTAACCCTAACAATAACCCTAACCTTTAACAATAATCCTAACCCTAAACCTATCCCTAAACATAACCCTAAACATAACACAAAACCTAACTTCTAACCCTAACCCTAAACCTCAACTATCCCTAAGGCTAACCATAACACTAACCCTAACCATAACGCTAAGCCTAAAACCTAACCCTAACCATAACCCTAACACTAACCCTAACCGCTACCCTAACACTAAAACATAACCCTATCTCTAACACCTAACCCTAACCCTAACCCTAACCCTAACCCTAAACCTAACCCTAACTATATCCATATCACTAACACCTAACTCCTAAACATAACCCTAACTCTCATCATAAAACTAACCTTAAATTTAATGCAAACGCTACCCCTAACCCTAACCCTAAAGCTAACACTAACCATAACCTCATCATAAGCCTAAACCTAACCGTGAACCGAAGCATAACCCTAACCCTAATCCTAATCCAAATCCTAACACTAACCGTAATCCTAAACCTAACCCTAACTCTAACCCTTACCTTAACCCGAAGACTAGCCGTAACCCTATCCCTAAACCCTAAAGTTAACCCTAAACCTCACACTAACACTAACCCTAAACTTAAACCTAAACTTAACTCTAAACCTAACCCTATCCCTAACACTAACCCCAACACTAACCATAACAATAACCTCTAAACCTAACCGTAAACCTAACCATAAAGATAAGGACTAAATCTAATCCTAACACTTACACTATCCCTAACCCTAACGCTAACACTAACCCTAAACCTAAGCTTTAACCCTAACACTATCCTTAACCCTAACCATAACTTCTAAGCCTGGCCCTAACACTAACCCTAACCCCAAACTCTATCACTACACCCAACGCTAACCTCTAATGATAATCCTACCCTAAACTTAACCCTATCCCTAACACTAACCCTAACACTAAACCTAACCCTAACCCCCTAACCCTAACCCAAAACCTAAGCTTTAACCATAATCCTAACCAAAACCGAATGCTAACCACTAACCTTAACCCTACACCTAACCCTAACCTAACCCTAACCCCATACTCTATCACTAAACCTAACACTAACCTCTAAACATAACCCTAACCCAATAATTAATCCTAACACTAACCTTAACACTAACTCTAACTCTTACACTAACCATAAACCTAAACCTAAGCTTTAACCATAACCCTAACACAAACCTAATGCTAACCGCTAACCCTAACCCTAACCCTAAACCTAAACCTAACCCTAACCTTAACGCTAACCTAATTGTAACACTAACCCTAACCATAAAAATAAGTCTAACCCTAACCCTAACTCTAACCTTAACCCGAATCCTCACACTACACCTAACACTAAAACTCACCCTAACACTTATCTGTAAATCTAACCCTAACTCTAACCATAACCCTTACGGTAAAACTAACCACTAACCCTAACCTAACCCTGGCCACATTCCTAACCCTAACCCTAACCATAACCCTAACCCTAACCCTGAAGCTAAGTTTTAACCCTAAAACTAAACCTAACCCTAAGCTCTAAGCCTAACAGTAACACTAACCCTAACCCTAACCCTAACCCTAAACCTAAGATTTAACCCTAACCCTAACAATAACCCTAAGCCTAATCCCTAACCTTAAGCCCTAACACTAAACCAAACACTAACCCTAGGCCTAAACCTCAACTTAACCCTAACACTAACCATAACACTAATCCTAACCATAACCCTATCCCTAAATGCTAACACTTACAATAATCTTAAACTTAAATCTAAACCTAACCCTAAAGCTGACCCTAAACCTAACCTAGCTATAACCCTATCACTAACACCTAACACCTAAACCTAAACCCTAACTCTAACCTTAAAACTAACCCTAAATCTAATGCAAACGCTACCCCTAACCGTAACCCTAAGGCAAACACTAAACCTAAACTCATCGTAACTCTAAAAGTTACCGTGACTCGAAGCCTAACCCTAACCCTATCCCAAACACCTAACCCCTAAACCTAACCCTATCCCTAACCCGAATCCTAATCCAAACCCTAACAGTAACCGTAATCCTAACACTAACCCTCACCTAATCGTATCCTAACCCTAACCGTTACCCGAAGCCTAGCCGTAACCCTATCCCTAACACTAAACCAAACCCTAACCCTAAAACTAACCCTAACCCTAAACCTAAACCAAACTCTAAAGCTAAACCTAAACCTAACCCTAATACTAACCCTAAAACTTACACTATTCCTAACCCTAACCCTAAATGTAAACCTAACCTTAAGCCTACAGTAACTCTATCCCTATCCCTAACACCTAACCCCTAATCCTAATGCTAAACCTAACCCTAAAACTAACACTAAACCTAGCCCTAATCGTAACCCTAAATCTAACCCTAACCCTAACCCTAAACCTAATCGTAATCCTAACCCTAACTGTAACGGGAAGTCTAATCGGGACCCTAACCCTAAAACTAACCCTAAACCCTGATCCAAAACCTAACACTAACCCTAAGCCTAACCCAAACTCTAACCCTAACACTAACCCTAACTTCTAACCGTAACCCTAACCCTAACCCTAAACCTAAAACTAAACCTAACCCTCACCCTAACCATGACCCTAACCTCTAAACCTAACCGGAACATTAACCCTAACCATAACCCTAACTGTAAACATAATCTCTAACCCTAATCATAACCCTAACCCTAAGGCTAACCCTATCCCTAACAATAAGCATAACGCTAACCCCTAAACCTAACACCTAAAACTAAGCCATAACCCTAAGCCTAACCCCTAAACTTAAGCCCTAACGCTGATCCTAACCCTAACCCTGAACCTCAACCTAACCATAATACTAACCATAATACTAACTCTAAACGTAACCAGAAACCTAAACGCTAACACTAACCATAACCTTAAACCTAACCCTATGACCCTATTACTAACACCTAACCCCTAAACATAACCCTAACCCTCACCCAAAAACTAACTGTAAATCTAACACAAACACTACACATAACCCTACCCTAAAACTAACACTAACCCTAACCTCATCATAACCCTAAACCTAACTGTAATCAGGAGCCAAACCCTAACCCTAACCCTAACCCTAAACCTAAACCTAACCCTAACCCTAACCACAACAATAATCTCTAACCATAATCGTAACCCTAACCCTAACCCTAACCCTAAAGCTAACCCTAACTATAACCCTATCACTAACACCTAACCCCTAAACCTTAGCCTAACCCTTACCCTAAGGCAAACATGAGTTTCGATAAACTCATTGAAACCCTAAAAATAACCGTAACTCAAAGCCTAGCGCTAACCCTATTCCAAATACCTAAAACCTAAACCTAACCCTAACCCTAAACCTAATCCTAATCCAAATCTTAACACTAACCGTTATCCTAACCCTAACCCTAACCTAATCGTAACCCTAACCCAAACCATTACCTGAAGCCTCGCCGTAACCCTATCCCTAACACTAAACCAAACCCTAACCCTAAAACTAACACTAACCCTAAACCGAAATCTAAACCTAAACCTAACCCTAACACTAAACCTAACCCTAATCTTAACCCTAACCCTAACACTAACACTAACCCTAAAACTTACACTATCTCTAACCCTAACCCTAACAGTAAACATAACCTTAACCCTACAGTAACCCTATCCCTAACACCTAACCCCTAACCCTAATGCTAAACCTAACCCTAAAACAAACACTAAACCTAGCCCTAAACCTAACCCTAACTCTCACCCTAACACTAAGGCTAACCTTAAACCTCGTAACCCTAAGCCTAACCGTAACACAAAGTCTGACCAGAACACTAACATTAACACTAACCCTAAACCCTAACCCGAAACCAAACACTAACCCTAAGCCTAACCGAAACTCTAACCCTAACACTAACCCTAACTTCTAACCATAACCCTAACCCTAAACCTAAAACTAAACCTAATCCTCACCCTAACCCTGACACTAACCTCTAAACCTAACAGGAACACTAACCCTAACCATAACCCTAAATGTAACCATAATCTCTAACCCTAATAGAAACCCTAACCCTGAAACTAACCTTCACAATAAACATAACGCTAACCCCTAAACCTAACAACTAAACCTAAGCCATAACCCTAAACCTAACCCCTAACCTTAAGCCCTAACACTAATCCTAAAACTAAACCTAACCCTAAACCTCAACCTAACCCTAACACTAACCATAACACTAACCCTAAACGTAACCCCAAATCTAAAAGCTAACAATAACCATAACCTAAAACCTAACCCTAAAACTAACCCTAACTAGAACTCTATCACTAACACCTAACCCCTAAACCTAACCCTCACCCTAAAACTAACCCTAAATCTAACGCAAAAGCTACCCATAACCCTAACCCTAAAACTAACACTAACCCTAACCTCATCATAACCTTAAACCTAACCGTAACCAGAAGCCAAACACTAACCCTAACCCTAATCCTAATCCAAATCCTAACACTAACCGTAATCCTAAACCAAACCTTAACTCAAACCCTAACCCTAACCTAATCGTAACACTAACCCTTACCATAACCCAAAGTCCTGCTGTAACCCTATCGCTAACCCTAAAGCTAACCCTAAACCTAACACTAACACTAACACTAACACTAACCATAACCTTAAACCTAAACATAACTCCAAAACTAACCATAACAATAATCCTAACCCTAACAATAACCCTAAGACTAACCTCTAAACTTAACCCTAAACCTAACCATAAACATAAACCTAAACCTAACGACTAACCCTAATACTAACCCTTACCCTATATCAAAATCTAACGCTAAACCTAACTCTAAACCTAAGCTTTAACCCAAACCTTAACCATAACAATAAACATAACTTCTAAGCCTCACCCTAACCTTAACCTTAACCACATACTCATTACTAAACCTAATGCTAACCAGTAATGATAACCCTAACCCTATCCCTAACACTAACACTAACCCTAACACTAACCCTAACTCTTACCCTAACACTAAACCTAAACCTATGCTTTATCCATAACCCTAAACCAAACCTAACGTTAACCGCTAACCCTAACCCTAAACCTAACCCTAAAACTAACCTAATTGTAACACTAACCCTAATCATAACCCTAAGGCTAAGCCTAACCCTAACTCTAACCCTATCCCTAACCATCACACTAACCCTAACATTAAACCTAACACTATAAATAACCTCTAAATCTAACACTAACTCTAAAAGTAATGCTAACCCTAAAACTAACCACTAACCCTAATCCTAACTCTTACCCTATCCCTAATCCTAACCCTAAACCTAACCCTGAACCTAAGCTTTAAAACTAACCCTAACCCTAAACATAACCATAACCTCTAAGCCTGACCCTAACCCTAACTCTAACCCTAAAAGAAACGCTAAACTCTAAGCATAACCCTAACCCCAACCCTAACCCTAACCTTAAACCTAAACCTAAACTATAACTGTAACCCTAACCCTAACACTAACCATAACCCTGAACCTAAGCTTTAACCCTAACCCTAACCCTATAGCTAAACCGAACACTAAACCTAACCCTTACCCTATCCCTATCGCTAACACTTAACCCCTAACCCTAAACCTAACTCTAACTCTAAAACTAACTCTAACCCTAACCCTACCACTACCTCTAACGCTAACCCTAAATCTAACCCTAATTGTTACCCTAAACCTAACCATAACCCAAAGCCCAACACTAACCCTATCCCTAACACCCAAACCCTAACCCTAACCTTAATCATAACCCTAACACTAAGCGTAACCATAACCCTAAAAATAACCATAAATTCTAAGCCTAACCCAAAACCTAACCCTAACCCTAACCCTAACCTAACACTAAACCTCAACATAACCATAACTGTACCCATAACCCTAACACTAACCCTAATCCTGAATCTAAGCTTTAAACCTAAGCCTAAACCTTACACTAAAAATCACCTCTAAGCCTAAGCCTAACACTAACACTAACACTTAATCTAACACCAAACTGAATGCTAACCTCTAAACATAACACTAACCCTAACAATAACCCTAACCATAACCCTAACCCTAACCAGAAAACTAACCCTAACCCTAACAATAACACTAACCTAAAAACCTAACCCTCACCCTAACCCTAACCATGACCCTAACACAAAACCTAACATAAATCCCTTACACTAACCCTAAAACTACCCCTTATACTAACACTAACCCAAAATGTAAAAACTAACCCGAACCCTAACCTTAGCATAAACCTAACCCTAACCCTAAACCGGACACTAAACCTAACATCTGACCATAACACTAACTCTCACCCTAAACCTCAATCTAACCCTACCCAAACGATAACACTAACCCTAACCATAACCGTAACCCTGACCCTAACCCTAATTCTAACCCTAAACCTAACCCATATCCCTATTCCTAACACCTAACCCCTAAACCTAACCCTAACCCTAACACTAACACTAAATCTAATGCAAAACCTAAATCTAACCCTAACCCTAATCTTAACCTAATTGTAATCCAAAACCTAACCATAACCCTACCCTAACCCTAAGCCTAACCCTAACTCTAACCCTAACCATGAAACTAACACTAACACTAACACTAACCCTAACACTAACACTCACACTAACACTAACCTCTAAACATAACCCTAACCCTAACAGTAACCCTACCCCTAAAGCTAACCACTAACACTAATCCTAACCCTTACCCTATCCCTAAATGTAATCCTAACCCTAACCCTAGCCCTTAAACTAAGCTTTAACCCTAACACTAACCATTACCTCTAAGCCTAAACCTAACCCTAACCCTAGCCCTAACTCTAACCCTAAACCAAATGCTAACCTCTAACCCTAACCCTATCCCTAACCATAACGCTTAACCTAACACTAAATCTAAACCTAACACTAAGCCTAACATTAAACCTCAGCTTTAAACCTAACCCTAACCCAAACCTAATGCTAACCTCTAACCATAACACTAACCCTAACCCTAAACGTTCCCTAACATCTAATCCTAACATACAACCTAGCCCTAACCTAATCATAACCCTAACCACAACCATAACCCGAAGCCTAAATGTAAGCCTAACCATAACCCTAACACTAACACTAAACCATAACCCTAAACCTAACACAATTCCTAACCCTAACCCTAAAAGCAAAACTAACCCTAACCCCAACCCTATCCCGAACACATAACCCCTAATCTTAACGCTAAACCTCACCCTAAAATTAGAACAAAATCTAACCCTAACCCTAACAGGAAACCTAACCCTAAACCTAATCGTAACCCTAACACTAACCATAACCCGAAGCCTAACCTTACGCCTCTCCCTAACTCCTAAACCCTAACCCTAACTCTAACACTAACCCTAACCCTAAACGTAACCATAAAATTAACCATAACCCTAACACTAACTTCTAAACCTATCTCTAACCCAAACCCTAACTATAACCATAACCCTAACCCTAAACCTAACATTAATCCCTTACCTGAACCCTAACCCTACCCTTTAAACTAACCCTAACCCTGACTGTAATACGTAACCTAACCCTAACACTAGCATAACCCTACCATAGCCCTAACCCTAACACTAACCCTAACCCTAACCTCTAACACTAACCCTAAACCTAACCCTAACCCTAAACCCCAACCTAACCCTAACCCTAACCATAACACTAACACTAACCCTAACTCATAACCCTATGCCTAACACCTAACCCCTAAACCTAACCCTAACCTTCACCCTAACACTACCACTACATGTAACGCAAACCCTAACCCTAACCATAACCCTAACCCTAACTGTAACGCTAACCTAATTGTAGTCCAAACCCTAACCCCAACCATAAACCTAACCCTAAAACTAACTTCTAAACCTAACCCTAACCTAAACCGTAATCCTAATCCTAAAACTAACCACTAACCCTAATCCTAACCATTACCCTATTCCTAACCTTAAGTCTAACACTAACCCTAACAGTGAACCTAAGCTTTCTCCCTATCCCTAACCATATCCCTAACCATAACCTCTAAGCCTAATGCTAACCCTAACCCTAACCCTAATCAACTATCCCTAACCCTAACCATAACCCTAAGGCTAACCGTAACCCTAACCCTAACAAAAACTGTAACCCTAACACTATCAATAACACCTAACCCCTAACCCTAACGCTAACCCTAACCCTAAAACAAACACTAAAGCTAACCCTAACACTAAACCTAACACTAAACCTAATTGTAACCCTAACCCTAACCATAACCCTAACCCTAAGCCTAACCTTAAACCCTAACCCTAAACCTAACTTAAATGCTAAGCCTAAGCCTAAGCCTAACACTAAACCTAACCCTAACTGCTAACTGTAAACCTAAGCCTCACCCTAAACATAAACCTAAACCTAACCCTAAACCTCAAGCTAACCTTAACCATAACCCTAACTACAAACTCTAACCATAACCCTAACCCTAACCCTAACCCTAAACACTAACCCTAAACCTAACCCAAACCCTAAGCCTAAGCCTAAGCCTAAGATTAAGCCTAACCCTAACCCTAACCCTAACCTCTAAACCTAACCCTAACCCTAAACGTAAACCTAACCCTAACGCTACCCCTGACCCTAGCATCTAAACCTAAAAGGAACATTAACACTAACCATAACCCTAACCGTAAACATAATCTCTAACAATAATCGAAACCATAAACCTAACCTACACCTACTCCTTACCCTAACCATAACGCCAACCCCTAAACCTAACACCTAACCCTAAGCCATAACACTAAGCCTAACCCCTGACCTTAAGCTCTGACACTAATCCTAACTCTAAGCCTAACCCTGAAACTCAACCTAAGCCTAACACTAAACATAACACTAACCGTAACCGTAACCCTCACCACAAACACTAACACTAACCATAACCTTAACCCTAAACATAAACCTAACCCTAAAACTAACCCTAAACCTAACCCTAACTATAACCCTATCACTAACAACTAACCCCTAAACCTAACCCTAACCCTAAAACTAACCCTTATTCTAACACAAACGCTACCCCTACCCCTAACCCTGATGCTAACAGTAACCCTAACCTCATGGTAACCCTAAAGCTAACCGTAACCCGAAGCCTAACCCTAAAACTATCCCTAACACCTAACACCTAAACTTAACACTAACCGTAACCCTAATCCTAACCCAAATCCTAACACTAACTATAAGCCTAATGCTAACCCTAACTCTAACCCTAACTTAATCGTAACCCTAGCCTTACCATATTTCAAGGCCTTGCTGTTAACCCTGTCCCTAACACTAAACCTAACCCTAACTCTAACCCTAACGCTAACCCAACCCTAAACCTAACTCTAAAACTAACCCTAACCCTAACCCTAACATTAACCCTAACCCTAACCCTAATCCTAACACTAACCTCAAAACCTAACCCTAAATCTAACCGTAAACCTAACCCTAAACCTAACGACTAACTCTAATCCTAACCCTTACCCTATACCTAACCCTAATGCTAAACCTAACCCTAAACCTAAGCTTTAACCCTAGCCCTAACCATAACCATAAACATAACTTCTAAGCCTCACCCTAACCCTAACCTTAACTACATACTCTATTACTAAACCTAATGCTAACCTGTAACGATAACCCTAACCCTATCCCTAACACTAACACTAACCCTAACAATAATCCTAACTCTTACGCTAACACTAAACCTAAACCTATGCTTTATCGATAAACCTAAAGCAAACCGCTAACCCTAACACTAACCCTAAATCTATCCCTAACACTAACTCTAACCTAACCCTAACCAGAACCCTAAACCTAAATCTAAACTAATTGTAACACTAATCCTAATCATAACCCTAAGGCTAACCCTAACCCTAACCCTAACTCTAACCCTAACCCTAACCCTCACACTAACCCTATCCCTAAACCTAAACCTATAACTAACCTCTAAATCTAACCCTAACTCTAAAAGTAATGCTAAACCTAAAACTAACCACTAACCCTAATCCTAACTCTTACCCTATACCTAATCCTAACACTAACACTAATCCTGAAAATAAGCTTTAAAACTAACCCTAACCCTAACCATAACCATAACTTCTAAGCCTAACACTAACACTAACCCTAACGCTACCTCTAACCCTAAAACAATTGCAAACCTCTAAACATAACAGTAACCCTAACCCTAACCCTAACCTTAAACCTAACCTTAAACTCTAACTGTAACCCTAACCCTTACACTAACTGTGACCCTGAACCTAAGTTTTAAGCTTAACCCTAACCCTAAACATAACCTGAACCATAACCTCTAAGGCTAACCCTAACCCTAACCCTAACCCTAACACTAACACTAAACCAAAGGATAATCTCTAACCCTAACCATAACACTAACCTAACCCTAATTCTAACAGTAAACCTAACCCATATCCCTATTCCTAACACCTAACTCCTTAACCTAACCCTAACCCTAAAACTAACACTAAATCTAACGCAAAACCTAAATGTAACCCTAAACCTAACCCTAACCCAATTGTAATCCAAAACCTAATCATAAAACTAAACCTAACCGTAAGCCTAAACCTAACTCTAACCCTAACCGTAACCATAACACTAACACTAACACTAACCCTATCCCTAACTCTAACACTAACCTCTAAACCTAACCTTAACCCTAACCGTAACCCTACCCCTAAAGCTAACCACTAGTGCTAAGCCTAACCCTTACACTATCCCTAAACATAATCCTAATCTTAACCCTAACACTTAACCTAAGCTTTAAACCTAACCCTAACCATTTCCTCTAAGCCTAAAACTAACCCTAACCCAAGCCCTAACTCTAACCCTAAACCAAATGCTAACCTCTAAACATAACCCTATCCTTAAGCATAACCCTTAACCTAACACTAACCCTAACCCTAACAATAAGCCTAACATTAAACCTCAGCTTTAACCCTAACCCTAACCCAAAACTAATGCTATCCTCTAACCATAACTCTAACCCTAACCCTAAAACTAACCATAACCCTGAACTCTAACCGAAACACTAACCCTAACCCTGAAACTATCCCTAATATCTAATCCTAACCCCAAACTTAGCCCTAACCTAATCGTAACCCTAACCATAAGAGTAACCCGAAGCCTAAACGTAACCCTAACCCTAATCCTAACACTAACACTAAACCATAACCCTAAACCTAACCTTAACCCTAACCCTAACCCTAAACCTAAAACTAAAGCTAACCCTAACACTAAACCTAACCCTCAACCTAACACTATCCCTAACCCTAACCCTAACCTGATTCTGAACAATAAACCAAACTCTAACCCAAACCCTATTGCTAACACCTAAATCCAAACCCTAACCCTAAACATAACTCTGAAACTAATGCTAAACATAACACTACCTATAAGTCTAACCCTAACCATAACCCCAAGCCCAACCCTAGCCCTCTCCCTAACAGCTAACACTTAACCCTAACCTAAATCATAAGCCTAACACTAAGCGTAACACTAAGCCTAACCCGAAAACTTACTCTAACACTAACCCTAAACTCTAACAGTAACTCCAACCCTAACCCTAACCTTTAACTCTAACACTAACCCTAACACAAACACTAAACCTAACGTTAAGCTCTAACCATAACCCTAACCCTAACCATGACGCTAACATTAACACCTAACCCCTAACCCTAACCCTAAACCTAATTCTAACGGAAAACTTAACCATAAACCTAACCTTAACCCTAACACTAAATTCTAATCCTAACCCTAACCCTAACCCTAACCCTAACCCTAACCCTAACATAACCCTAAGCCTCACCATAACCATAAACCTATTCCTAACAGCTAACCCCTAAACCTGACCCTAACCCTAAGAATAACCCTAAATTCTAATCCTAACCCTAACCCAAACACTAATCCTAACCCAAACCATAAGCATAACCATAACCTTATCCATAACACCTAACGCCTAAAAGTAACCCTAAACCTAACCCTAACCTAATTGTAACACTAACCAAAACCATAACCCTATGCACAAACCAAACCCTAACCTTAATTCTAACCCTAACCCTAACCCTAACACTAACCCTAATACTAACACTAACACTATCCTCTAAACCTAACCCTGGCATTAACCCTAATCCTAACCCTAAACTTAAACACTAACCCTAATCCCAACACTTACTGATTCCCTAACCTAACCCTAGCCCTAAGACTAACCCATACCCTATGCTTTAGCCCTAAGCCTAACACTAACCCTAACAATCACCTCTAAGCCTAACCCTAACTCTAACCCTAACGCTAAATCTAACCGTAAACCGAATGCTGACATCTAACCATAACCCTAACCCTAACACTAACACTAACCCTAGCCCTAAGCATTACCCTAAACACTAACCATAACATAAACCAAAACCCTAACACTAACACTAAACTCTAAAACTAACCCTGACCCTAAACCTAACCCTAACAATAACCCTAACCCTAACACTAACCCTAACACTAAAACTAACCACTATCTCTAATCCTAACCGTTATCCAACCACTGAATATAACCCTAAACCTAACTCTAACCCTTAACCTAAGCTTTAACCCTAACCCTAACACTAACACTAAACATAACCTCTAAGCCTAACCCTAAACCTAATCCTAGCCCTAACTCTAACACTAAATCAAACGCTAACCTCTAATCATAACCCTAACCCTAAAACTAACCCTACCCTAAACCTAAACTCTAACCATAACACTAACACTAACCCTAAAACTATTCCTAACATTTAACCCTAACCCTAACAATAGCCCTAACCTAATCATAACCCTAACCCTAACCATAACTGAAGCCTAACTGTAACCCTAGGCCTAATGCTAACACTAACAGTAATCCCCAACACTAAAAATAACACTATCCCTAACCCTAAACTTAACAGTAAACCTAACCCTAACCCTATTCCTAAGCCTAACACTAACCCTAACCCTATCACTAATACCTAACCCCTAATCCTAATTCTAAACCTAACCCTAAAATTAACACTAAATCTAACACTAACACTAACACTAACCCTAAGCCTAGCCCTAAAGCTAACCATAACCCTAACGTAACCATAACCAGAAGCCTAAACTTAACCCTCTCCCTAACACTTAACTCCTAACCCTAAACCTAACACTAATCCTAACCCAAAACGTAAACATAACACTAACCGTACCAATAACCCTAACTTCTAATCCTAATCATAACCCTAAACCTAACACTAACGCTGACCCTAACCCTAAACTTAAATCTAACCCTAACCCATAACCCTATCCCTAACACCAAACCCCTAAAACTAACCCTAAACCTAACCCTAACCGTAACCCAAACCCTAAACATAAAACTTACCCTAACCCTAATGCTAACCTAATTGTAATCCTAACCCTAAACATAACCCTAAGTCTAACCCTAAACCTAACCCTAACTCTAACCCGAACCCTAACCCTCACACTAAAACTAAACCTAACCCTAAACGTAAAACTAACCTCTAAACCTAACCTTAACACTAACGGTGACCCTAACCCTAAAATTAACCACTAACCCTAAACCTAACCCTTACCCTATCCCTAACCCTAACCCTAACAATAACCCTAACACTGAACCTAAGCTTTCAACCTAACCCTAACCCTAACCCTAACATCTAAGCCTAACACTAACCCTAAAACTAATTCTAACCCTATTACAAATGATAACATCTAACCATAACCCTAACCCTAACAATAACCCTAAACCTAACCCTAAACACTAACCGTAATACTAAACCTAACCCTAACTCTAACATTAACACTAACCTCTAACCCTAACCCTAACCCTATCGCTAACACCTAACCCCTAACCCTAAACCTAACCCTAAACCTACGCTTTAATCGTAACCCTAACCCAAACCTAACGTGAACCGCTAACCCTAATCCTAACCGTAATGCTAAACTAATTGTAAACCTAACCCTAACCATAACCCTAAGCCTAAACCGAACCCTAACTCTAAACCTAACCCTAACCCTCACAATAACCCTAACAATAACACTGACCCTAACACTAACCTCTAAATATATACCTAAACCTAACTGTAACCCTAACCCTAAAACTAACCACTGACACTAATCCTAACTGTTACCCTATCCCTAACCCTAACAATAAACCTAACTCTAACACTGAAACTAAGCTTTTACCTTAACACTAACCCTAAACCTAAACATAACCTCTAAGCAGAACACTAACCCTAAACCTAGCCCTAACTCTAACCCTAAACCAAACGCTAACCTCCAAACATAACCCTAACCCTAACCATAACCCTAACCCAAACCTTAAACATAACAGTAAACTCTAACTGTAACAATAACCCTAATCCTAAACATAACCCTGAACCTAAGCTTTAACCCTAACCCTAACCCTAAAACTAACCTTAACCCTAAATCTAACTATAACCCTAAACTCTAACCATAATGCTAACACTAACCCTAACACTAACCCTAACACATACCTCTAACCCAAACCATAACCATAACCCTAACCCAACCCTATCATATCCATAACCTCTAACACTAACCCTAATCGTAAACCTATTCATAACCAGAATCCGAAACCTAACACTAAATCTAACTTCAAACCCTAATACTCACTCTAACCCTAAACCTCAACCTAACCCTAACCCTAACCATAATATTAACCCTAACACTAGCCCTAACCCGAATCGCTAAACCTAACCCGAAAAGCTAAACTTAACCATAACCCTAACGCTAACCATTACCCTAACCCATTATCCTATCCATAACACCTAACACCTAAGCCTAACCATAACACTAACACTAACACTACATCTAATGCAAACCCTAAACCTAAAACTAACCCTAAACCTAATGCTAACCTAATTGTAATCCTAACACTAACCATAACCCTAAGCCTAACCCTAAACCTAAACCTAAATTTAACCATAACCCTAACCCTCAAACTGAACCTAACCCTAACCCTAACAATAAAACTAACATCCAAACCTAACCCTAAACCTAACTATAACCCTAACACTAAAAGTAAGCACTAACCCTAATTCTAACCCTTACCATATTCCTAACCCGAACATTAACATTAACCCTAACACTGAACCTAAGGTTTCACCCTAACCCAACCCTAACCCTAACCATAACCTCTAAGCCTAACCCTAACCCTAACCCTAACACTAACCCTAGCAATAACCCTAAACCTAACCCTAACCCTAACCCTAAACCTCACTCTAAGCCTACCGCTAAACGTAACCCTAACCCTAACCATAAACACAAACTCTAATAACACTATCCATAAGCCTAACCCTAACTCTAAACTGAACGGAATCCTAACCGTAACCCTAAACCTATTGCTAACACCTAACCCCTAACACTAAACCCGAATCCTAACCCTTAACTCTAACTGTAATAATAAACGCTAACCCTAACTCTAACCCTAACACGAACCTCTAAACCTAGCACTAGCCCTAACACTTACCCTAACCATAACCCTAATGCTAAGCCTAACCCTAAACCTAACCCTAACCCTAAAGATAACCCTAACTGTAATTGTGATCCTATCCCGAACCCTAATGCTAACCCTAAATATAACCCTAACCCTACCCATAATTCTAACTATAACCCTAACCATAACCTTAACGCTAACTCTAACTCTAGCCTAAACCTAACGCTAACCATAACCCTAACCCCTAAACCTAACCTTAACCCTTAGCTCTAACCATAACACTAACACTAACCCTAACCATAAGCCCTAACCCTAACCTTAAAACTAACCCTAAACCTAACCCTAACACTAACACTAACACTAATCCCAACGCTAACTTCTAAGCATAAACTTAACCGGAAAACTAACACTAACACTAACACTAACCCTAATCTCTAACCATAACCCTAACCGTAATCCTAACCGTAAACCTAACCCTAACAGTCACCCTAAACTCTAACACTAACTCTAACCTAACCCTAATCCTAAACATAACGGGAACCCTATCTCTTACCCTAAACCATAAACATAACCAAAAAATTAACTCTAACCCAAACCTTAACCTTAACGCTCACCCTAACCTTATCCCTAACACCTAAAACCTAACCCTAACACTAAACCTAGCACTAACCCTAACCATAATCATAAAACTAACACTGACCCTAAATCTAACCCTAACCCTAACCCTAACATCTAACTCTACCCCTAAGTCTAAACCTAAATCTAACCGTAAGCCTAACCCTAACACTAAACGCCAACACTTAACCTAAACCTAACGCTAAACCTAATCCTAACCAAAACGTTAACCGTAACCCTAACACTAACCCTATCCCTAACACCTAACCATTAACCCTAACCCTAAACCTAACACTAACACTAAACCATACCCTAAACCTAACGCTAACCCTAAACCTAACCCTAAACCTAAACCTGCCCCTAACCCTTACCCTACCACTAAGCCTAATACTAACCCTTACCCTAAACCCTAACCCTAAAGAGCCTAACCATAAAACCCTAACATTAACACAAACCCTAACCTTAATCCTAACCCTAACCATACCACTAAGCCTAAACCTAAACCTAACCCTAACCCTAAACCTAACCCTAACCCAAACCTAACCCTAACCTCTAACCTCTAACCCTAAAACTAAACCTAACCTAAACCTAAACCTAAACTAAACCTAAACGTAACCCGCACCCTACGACTAAACCCTAACTCTAACCCTAAACCTAACCTTAAAACAAACCCTAACTCTAACCTTAACCTTAACACTAATCCAAAACCTAACCCGAAGCCTAACCCTAACCCTAACCTTAACGCTAACCCTAACCATAACCCTAATCCTAATCCTAAAACTAATCATAAACCTAACAATAACCCTAATCCTAACCCTCACGCTAACTCTAACCATAACCTTGTAACACTAACACTAACTCTAATCCTAATCCTAACACTAACCCTCACCCTAACCCCTAACCCTAACCCTAACTCTAACACTAACCCCTAACCCTAACCCTAAAGCTATCCCTAACTCTAACCTTAACCCTAACCCTAAAACTAACCCTAACAATAATCTTAACTCTTACCCTTAATTTATCCTAACCCTAATCCTAACACTGAGCCTAACACTAACCCTAACACTAACCCTAACCCTAATCCCTAACCGTAACCCTAACCCGAACATTAACACTAATACGAAAGCCTAAACCTAACGCTTACCATAACATTAACCCGAGGCGTAACACTAACCCATAAACCTAGCCCTAACTCGAAAACTAACCCTAACCCTAATACCTAATCCTAAACCTAACACTAACACTAACCCATCCGTAAACCTAAATGAAACCCTAACCCTAAGCGCAACGCTACCCATAACAGTAACAATATCCTTAACACCTAACCCCTAACCCTAACCAAAAATCTAATCCTAACTCTAACTCTAACACTAACTCTAACCCTAACACCAAACCTAAACCTAATCGTAACCCTAAACCTAACGTTAATTCGAAGCCTAACACTGACCCTATACCTAACAACTAACACCTAAACCTAACCCTAACATAAACCTAACCCTAACCATAATCCTAACATCTAAACCTAAACCAAACCATTAGATCTAAACATAAACCTAACCCTAACGCTAACGCTAAACCCTAACCCTACACCTAGCCCTAACCCTAATGCTAAACTCTAAACCTAACCCTAACCCTAAACCAAATGCTAACTTCTACCCATAATCCTAACTGGAAACCTAACCCTAACACTAATCATAACCATAAACGCTAACCGTAACCCAACCCAAACCCTAACCCTAACCCTAACCCAAACCCTTACTGTAACCCTAACCATAATACTAACCCTAACGCTAACCCTAACCCTAACCCTAATGCTAACCCTAACCCTAAACCTAACCTCTAACCCTAACCCTTACCCTGACCCTAAAAATAACACTATCCCTAAACCTAAAGCTATCACTAATTCTAACCCTAACCCTAAAGCTAACCCTAAACCAAAACTTAACAATAACCCTAAGCCTAACCTTAACCCTAACACTATTGCTAAGCCTATTCCTAGCCCTAACCCTAACCCTAACCCTAATCCTAACCCTAAAACTGAACCTAAGCCTAACCCTAACCCAAAGCCTCACACTAACCGTAAACATAAACCCTAACCCTAAGGACCCTAACCATAAAACCCTAACACTGACACAAAACCTAACCCTAACTCTAACCCTAACCCTTAACACTAACCATAACATTTAGCCCTAAAAATAATCCTAACCCAAACCCGAACCAGAACTCGAACCCTAACCCTAAAACTATCCCTAACCTTAGACCTAAAACTAACACTAACACTAACCCTAACCCTAACAATAACACTAACACTAACACTAACACTAACACTAACACTAACACTAACACTAACCGTAACGCTAACTTCTAACAATAACTTTAACAGGAAACCTAACACTAACACTAACACTAATCGTAACCTCAAACCAGAAACCTAACCTTAACCCTAAAAATAACCCTAACTGTAACATCTAACCCTAACCCTAAGCATAACCCTAAACCTAAAACTAACAGTAAACCTGTCTCTAACCCTAAACCCTAACACTAACCATAACCATAAAACTAACCCTAACCCTAACACTATCCCTAAACTTATCACTAAGCCTAGCCCTAAATTTAACCCTAATGCTGAATGAAAACTTAAACCTAAAACTCTAAGTCTAACCCCTAACACTAACCCAAACCCTAACCTTAACCCGAATCCTAAACCTAACCCTAACCCTAACCTTAAGCCTAACCCTAACCCTAACCCTAACCCTAACCTAACACTAACCCTAACGCTAACCCTAACCTAACCCTGAACCTAATGCAAAACCTAACTCTAACTCTAATGCTAACCCTAACCAGAAACCTAAACCTAATCCTTACCCTACCACTAACACTAAGCCTAACCCTAACCCTAAACTTGACCCTAACTCTAACCCTAACCCTAACCCAAACCCTAACACTAACCCTATCACTTAACCCATAACCATAACACTAAACCTAACACTAACACTAACCCTAAACCTAAACCTAACCCTAACACTAACCCTAACCCTAACCCTAGCCCTAACCTCTAATCTCTAACCCTAACTCTACCCTAACCCTAAACCTAACCATAACCCTAACCCTAACACTAAACCATATCCCTAACCCTAACCCTATCCCTTACACCTAAACCCTAACCCTAATTCTAAACCTAAAACTAATACTAAACCTAACACTAATCCTAACCCTAACCCTAAACCTACTCATAACACTAAGCCTAACCTTAACACAAAGCCTAACCATAACCCTATACCTAACACCTAACAACTAAACTTAAACCTAGACCTAACCCTAAACTTAAGCCTAACCCTAACCTTAACCCTAACCATAAACACTAACACTAACCCTAACCCTAAACATGAAACCCTAACCCTAACACAAACCCTAACCCTAACTCTAACTTTAAACCCAAATCCTAACCCTAACCCTGAAGCTAAGCAAAACGATAACCCTAACCCTAACCCCAACTCTAACCTTGTCTAACACTATAACCTAACCCTAACCAGAACCTGAACCCTAACACTACACCTAACGCTAATCCCTAATCTTAACCCTAAGTGTAAAACTAAGCCTAACCCTAACGCTAACCCTAAACCTAAACCCTAACCTTAACCCTAAATCCTAATTTTGAACCTAAAACTAACACTAAGAATAACCATAAACCTATCCCTAACCATAAGCATATCCCTAACACCTAACACCTAAAACTATGCCAAAACCTAACAATAACCCTAAACCTAATCCTAACCCTAACACTATCCCTAACATTTTCCCTAGACCCAACCCTAACACTAACCCAAAAACTATCCCTAACCCTAACCCTAACCCTAACCCAAACCCAAATCGTAACCCTAATCCTAAACTAAAACTAATCACATCCCTAACCCTAAAACCTAACAATAAACCTAAGCCTAAACCTAAACCTATCGCTAACCCTAATTCTAATACGGAGCCTAACACTTACCTTACCCTATCCCTAACGCTAATCCCTAACACTAACCCTAGCCCTAACCCTATTCCTAACACTAACCCAAACACTAAACCTAATACGTAAGCCTAACTGTAACACTTACCATAACCCTAAATTTAACAGTAACACTCCACACTAACCCTACCCCTAACACTAACAGTAAACCTATCCTTAATCCGTAACGGTAACCCTAACCATAAACGCTAACCCTAACCCTAATCCTAAAATCTAACACAAACCCTAACACAAACACAAACCCTAACACTAAAACTAACTTCTAAACCTAAGCCTAACCGTAACCCTAAACCTAAACCTAATACTAACCCTAAACCCAACACTAACCCTAACCCTAACTAGAACATTATAACTAACCCTAAACCTAAAACTAACACTATCCCGAAACCTAACCCTAAACCTAAACATAACTATAACCCAAACCCTAACCCCAACACTAACCATAACCCTAAAGCTAACACTAACATTCTAACCCTAACCCTAACCCTAAACCTAAACCTAACACTAACCGTAACCCTAACCCTAACAGTAACCCGAACACTAACCCTAAACTTAACTCTAGACTTAACGCTAACACTAACCCTAACACTAAACCTGTTCATAAGCCTAACCCTAACCGTAATCCGAAGCAAAACCTTAACCCTATCCCTAAAACCTAACCTCAACCCTAAACTAAACCTAACCCTAACCCTAACCCTAACCCTAACCCTAAGCCTAATGCTAACCCTAACCCTAACACTATCCCTAACCCTATCACTAAGCCTAGCCCTAAACTTAACTCTAACGCTAACCCTAAACCCAACCCTAAACCTCTAACTCTAACCGCAACCCTAACCCAAACCCTAACTGTAACCAGAAACCTAAACCTAACACTAACCCTAACCCTAAGTCTAACCCTAACACTAACACTAAACCTAACCCTAACTGTAACCCTAACACTAACCCTAACCCTAACACTAAACCTAATGCTAACCCTAACCCTAAACCTACACATATTCATAACCCTAAACCTAACAGTAATCCGAAGCCTAACCCTAACCCTATCCCAAAAACTAACCCCTAATCCTAACCTAAACCTAACATTAACCCTAACCCTAATCTAACCCTAACCCTAAACCTAAACCTAACGCTAACCCTAACTCTAAACCTAATGCTAACCCTAACCCGAACCCTAAACATAATCCTAACCCTACCACTAACCCTAAGCCTAACCCTAACCTTCACCCTAAATCTAACCCTAACTTTCTAACCCTAACACTAAACATAACCCTAACCCAAACACTAACACTAATCACAACCCCTAACCCTAACACTAAATGTAACACTAACCCCTAACACCTAACCCTAACACTAACCCTATCCCTAACCCTAACCCTAAACCTAACCCTATCCCTAACACTAACCCTAACAATAAACCTAAACCTAACACTAAACCTATCCCTAAACCTAATCCACATAATGAGATTAACACTAACACTAACCTTAACGTTACCCTAATCCCTAACCCTAACCCTAACCCTAACCCTAACCTAACCCTAAACTGGACGTAAGCCTAACCCTAACACTTACCATAACCCTAACCCTAACCATAACACTAAACTTTAAACCTAAACCTAACCCAAACCCTAATCCTATCCCTAATACCTAACCCTAACCCTAACACTAACACTAACCCAGCTGTAAACCTAAACATAATACTAACCCAAACCATAACCCTAACCATATCTTTAACACATAACACCTAATCCTAACCGAAAATCTAACCTTAACTCTAAGCCTAAACCTAACCCTAATCCTAACAGTAACACTAACCATAAACCTAATTGTAACCCTAACCCTAACCATAATCAGAAGCCAAACACTGACCCTATCCCTAACAGGTAACTCCTAAAGCTAACCCTAACCCTAACCATACCCCTAACCCCTAACCCTAACACTTACCCTTAGCCCTAACCATAACCCTAACCCTAACCCTAACCCTAAGCCATAACACTAAACCTAACACAACCTTAACCCTAACCTCTAACCCTAACACTAACCCTAACACTAACGCTCACTTCTAACCATAACCCTAACTGGAATCTTATCCCCAACAAAAACCCTAACCCTAAATTCTAACCTTAACCCTAACACTAACCCTCAATCTAACGCTAACACAAACCCTAACCTCTATCCCTAACACAATGTCTAACATTAAACCTAAACCTAACTGTAACCCTATCCCTAACCCTAAACCCTAACCCTAACCTTAACCCTAACCCCAAAATTAACACGAACCCAAACCTTAAACTTAAACCTAACCCTAACCCTATCCCTAACACCTAACACATAATGCTAACACCAAGCTTAACACTGACCCTAACTCTAACCCTAAACCTAACGCTAACACTAACCCTAACACTAAACCTAAACTTAACACTAACACTAACCCTAACCCTAACACCAAATGCTAACGCTAACACTAAACCTAACCCTAAAACTAATCCTATCCCCAACCTTAACCCTAACCCTAACCATAACCCTATCCCTTACAACTAACACCTAAACCTAACGCTAAACCTAACACTAAACCTAAACCTAAACCTAAACCTAAACCTAACACTAACGCTAACCCTAACACTAAACCTAAACCTAAACCTAAACCTAACACTAACGCTAACTCTAACACTAAACCTAACACTAACCCTAGCCCTAACCTTAATCTATCCCTAATACCTAACCCCTAAACCTAACCCTAAACCTAAACCTAACCCTAAACCAAAACTCTAACCCTAACACTAACCATAAAGCACTAACCCTTACACAGACCCTAACCCTAAACTTAACACTAACCGGTAACCCCAAAACCTAAACTTAACCCTAACCCCAACCCTAAAGGGAACCATAACTGTAATCCTAAACCTAAACCCACCTCTAACCTTGTCTAACCGTAAACCTAACCCTAACCCGAAACCGAACCCTAACACTAACACTAATGCTAAACTCTAATTCTAACCATAAACATAACAATAACCCTAACCATAACACTAACGCTAAACTTAACACTAACCCTAAAACAAACCCTAACCCTATCCTCAAACCTAAACCTAACCGTAACCCGAACCCTAACCCTAAGCCTAACCCTAACCCCTAAACCTAATCCTAAACATAACCCAAACCCTAACCCTAACCCTAACCCTAACCTTAACCTTAACTCTAGGCCTAACCTTGTAACCCTAAACCTAACCCTAACCCTCAACCTAACCCTAATCCTATCCCTAACCCTAACACTAACAATAAACATAACCCTAAACCTAAACATATCCCTAACCCGAATCCTAATAATGAGCCTAACTCTAACCCTAAATATAACCCAAAGCCTAATCGCTAACCCTATCCTTAACACCTAAACTCTAAACTTAACCCTAAACCTAACCCTAACCCTAAGCCTAAGGCTAACCCTAACCCTAACCCTAAACTTGACCCTAACCATAAAGCCCTAACCCTAACACAAACCCTAACCATAACTCTAACCCTAAAACAAATGCTAACCTCTAAACATAACACTAACCCTAACCCTAACCGTAACCTTAAACCTAACCCTAAACTATTACCGTAAAGTAACCCTAACACTAACTGTAACCCTGAAACTAAGACTTAAGCCTAGCCCTAACCCTAACCATAACCTGAACCATAACCCCTAAGCCTAAACCTAACACTAACCCTAACCCTAACTCTAACACTAAACCAAATGATAACCTCTAACCCTAAACCTAACACTAACCCTAACACTAACCCTAACACTAAACCTAACTTGTAACCCTAACACAAATTGTAACCCTAAAACTAAAGCTAAACCTAACCCTAACCCTAAACCTAAACCTAAACGCTAACCCTAACCCTAACACTATCCCTAACCCTAACACTAAACCGAACACTAACCCTAACCCTAACCCTATCCCTATCGCTAACACTTAACCCCTAACCGTAACCCTAGCCCTAAGTCTAAAAGTAACCCTAAAACTAATCCTACCCCTAACTCTAATCCTAACCCTAAACTTAACCCTAATGGTTACCCTAACCGTAACCCAAAGCTCAACCCTAACACTATCCCTAACACCTAACCCCTAACCCTAAACTTAATCATAACCCTAACACTAAGCATAACCCTAATGCTAAACCTAACCCTTAATTCTAATCCTAAACCTAAACCTAGCCAGAACCCTAACCCTAAACCTAACCCAAACCCTAAACCTAACCTAACATTAAACCTCACTATAACCATAACTCTATCCATAACACTAACCCTAACACTGGCCCTGAACCTAAGCTTTAAACCTAAACCTAACCCTAACACTAATGATCACCTCTAAGCCTAAGCCTAACACTAACCCTAACCCTAAATCTAACCCAAAACTGAATGCTAAACTCAAACCATAACACTAACCGTAAGAATAACCCTAACCATAACCCTATCCCTAACCATAACATTAACCCTAACACTAACCCTAACACTAACCTAAACACCTAACCCTAACCCTAACCCTAATCATGGCCCTAACCCTAAACCTAACATTAATCCCTTACCCTAACCCTAAACTTATCTCTTATACTAACACTAACCCTGACTGTAATACCTAACCTGAACCCTAACCTTAGCATAACCATAACCCTAACCCTAACCTGAACACAAAACCTAACATCTAACCCTGACACTAACCCTAACCCTAAACCTCAATCTAACCCTAACCGCATCGATAACACTAACCCTGAACCTAACACTAACCCTAACCCTAACACTAAACCTAATATTAATTCCTTACCTTAACCCTAAAACTACCCCTTGTGCCAACACGAACCTTGACTGTAATACCTAACCCAAACCCTAACCTTAGCATAACCATAACGGTAAAACTAACCCGAACACTAAACCTAATATCTGACCATAACACTAACCCTAACCCTAAACCTCAATCTAACCCTAACCCAAATGATAACACTAACCCTAACACTAACCACAACACTAAATGCTAAGCCTAACTGTAACCCTAACCCTAACCCTAATTCTAACCCTAAACCTAACCCATATCCGAATTCCTAACAACTAACCCCTAAACCTAACCGTAACCCTAACACTAACACTAAACCTAAAGCAAAACCTAAATCTAACCCTAACCCTAACCCTAACCTAATTGTAAACTAAAACCTAACCATAACCGTAAGCCTAACACTAAGCCTAACCCTAACTGTAGCCCTAACCCTAACACTAACACTAACCCTAACCCTAACACTCACACTCACACTCACACTAACACTAACACTAACACTAACACTAACACTAACCTCTAAACCTAACACTAACACTAACTGTAACCATACCCCTAAAGCTAACCACTAACACTAACCCTAACCTTTACCCTATCCCTAAACCTAATCCTAACCCTAAACCTAACCCTTAAACAAAGCTTTAACCATAACCCTAACCATTATCTCTAAGCCTAAACCTAACCCTAACCCTAGCCCTAACTCTAAACCGAAACCAAATGCTAACCTCTAACCATAACCCTATGCCTAACCATAACCCTTAACCTAACACTAAATCTAACCCTAACAATAAGCCTAACATTATACCTCAGCTTTAACCCTAACCCTAACCCAAACCTAACGTTAACCTCTAATGATAACACTAACCCTAACCTTAAACCTAAACGTAACCCTGAACTCTAACCGTAACACTAACCCTAACACTAAACTATCCCTAACAACTAATCCTAACCAAAACCTAGCCCTAACCTAATCGTAACCCTAACCATAACGGTAACCCGAAGCCTAAACGTAACCCTAAACCTAACCCTAACACTAAACCATAACCCTAAACCTAACACTAAACCTAACCCTAACCCTAACCCTAACCCTAACCCGAACCCTAACCGTAAAACTAACCCTTACCCTAATCCTAACCCTATCTCGAACATGTAAGCCCTAACCATAACTCTAAACCTAACCCTAAAATTAAAACAAAATCTAACCCTAACCCTAACGCTAACCCTAAGCCTAACCTTAACCCTATCTCTAACACCTAGACTCTAAACCTAAAACTAACCCTAACCCTAATCCAAATCTTAATACTACCTGTAAGCTTAAACCTAACCCTAACCGTAACTCTAATCCTAAACTAATCATAACCCTAACCCTCACTGTAAACTGAAACCTAGACATAACCTATCCCTAAACCTAAACCTAACCCTAATGCTCACCCTAACACTAAACCTAAACCTGACTCTAAACCTAACCCTAAACTTAGGACTAACCCTAACCCTAAACCTAACACTAACCTCTAAACCTAACCCTAACCCTAACCCTAACCCTAAACGTAAACCTAATGCTAAACCTAATGACTAACCCTAATCCTAACACTTACCCTATGCATAATTGTAACGCTAACCCTAACCCTAAATTAACCTTAACCCTAACCCTAACCATAACGTGATCCCTAACACCTAAGATCTAACCCGTACGCTAACTCTAACCCTAACCCTAACCCTAACACTAACACTAACAGTAAACTTAACACTAAACCTAAGCTTTAACCATAACCCTAACCCAAACCTAACACTAACCACTAACGCTAACCTTAAGCCTAAATCTAACCCTAAACCTAACCCTAATCCTAACCATAATGCTAACCTAATTGTAACACTAACCCTAACCATAACCCTAAGCCTAACCCTAACCCTAACTCTAACCCTAAACCTAGGCCTCACACTAACCCTAACCCTAACCGTAAAATTAACCACTAACCCTAATCCTAACCTTTACAGTATCCCTAACACTAACCCTAACCGTAACCATAACATCTAAGCCTAATCCTAACACTAACCCTTACCCTAACTCTAACCTTAAACCAAACGCTAACCTCTAACCATAACCCCTAACCCTAACCCTAAACCTAACACTAACCCTAACTGTAAAACTGACTTCTAACCCTAACACTAACGCTAACCCTAAAACTAAAGCTAACCCTAACCCTAAACCTAACCCTAACCATAAACCCTAACCCTCAAACTAACACTATCCCTACCCCTAAAAGGAACACTAAACCAAACCCGACCCCTAACCCAATCGTTAACACCTAAACCCTAACCCTAACCTTAACCCTAACTCTAAAACTAATGCTAAACCTAACACTACCTATAAGTCTAACCGTAACCCTAACCCTAACCCTAAAATTAATTGTAACCCTAACCCTAACCATAACCAAAAGCCCAACCCTAACCATCTCCCTAACAGCTAATGCTTAACCCTAACACAAAGCATAACCCTAACCCTAACCATAAAACTTACACTAACACTAACACTAAATTCTAACAGTAACCCCAACCCTAACCCTAACCTTTAACTCTAACCCTAACCCTAACACAAACCCTAACACTAAACGTAACGATAACCTCTAACCATAACTGTGAGCCTAACCAAGACCCTAACGCTAACACCTAACCCCTAAGAATAACCCTAAACCTAAACCTAATCCAAAACCTAACCGTAAATCTAACCCTAACCTTAACCCAAAATTCTAATCCTAACACTAAACCTAACCCTAAACCTAACCTTAACCCTAACCCTAACCTAACCCTAAACCTCACCATAACCATATACCTATTCCTAACAGCTAACCCCTAAACCTGACGCTAAACCTAAGCATAACCCTAAATTCTAATCCTAACCCTAACCCAAACACTAATCCCAACCCTAACCATAACCATAACACTATCCCTAACACCTAACCCCTAAACGTAACCCTAACCCTAATCTAACCTAATTGTAACACTAACCCAAACCATAACCCTATGCCTAAACCAAACCCTAACCCTAATTCTAACCCTAACCCTAACCCTAACACTAACCCTAACCATAATCATCACACTAACAATAACCTCTAACACTAACACTAACCCTAATCCTAACCCCAAACCTAACCACTAACCCTAATACTAAGCCTTACCTGTTCCCTAACCCTAACCTAACACTTAACCTATGCTTTTGCCCTAAGCCTAACACTAACCCTAACAATCACCTCTAAGCCTAACCCTAACCCTAACCCTAATGCTAAATCTAACCACAAACCTAATGTAACCTCTAAGAATAACCATAAACCTAACCCGAACCCTAACCCTAGCCCTAAACCTTATCCTAAACTCTAACCGTAACACTAACCCAAACCCTAACACTAACATTAAACTCAAAAAGTAACCCTAAACCTAACCCTCACCATAACCATAACCCTAACACTAAACCTAACATTAATCCCTGACCCTGACCCAAACTCTACCCCTGAAACGAACACTAAACTTGACAGTAGTACCTAACCATAACCAAAACCCCAAACCTAGCATATGCTTAACCCTAACGGTAACCCTAATCCCAAACCTAACCCTAATCCTAAACATAAACCTAACCCTAACCTTAATACTAAAAATAATGTATAACCCTAACACTAAACCTAACACAAAACCTCAACCTAACCATAACCCCAACCATAACACTAACAGTAATCCTAAACCTAACCCTAAATGCTAACCATAACCATAACTGTAACCCTAACCCTAACCCTATCACATAACCCTACCCCTAACAACTAACCCCTAACCCTAAATGTAACCCTAACCCTAACCTAACCGTAACCCTAACTCTAACCCTAACCCTAACACTAACCCTAACACTAACAATAACCCTAACACTAAAATCTAAACATAACCCTAACAGTAACCCTAACACTAAAACTAACCACTAACGTTAATCCTAACCGTTATCCTACCACTAAAAATAACCCTAAGCCTAACCCTAACCTTTACATAAGCTTTAACCCTAACCCTAACACTAACACTAAACATAACCTCTAAGCCTAACCCTAACCCTAATCCATGCCCTAACTAGAACCCTAAACCAAATGCTAACCTCTAACCATAACCCTAACCCTAACCATAATCCTAAACCTAACACTAACCCTAACTTAACCCTAACGCTAACCTTAAACCTAAGTTTTAAACCTAACCCTAACCCAATCATAATGCTAACCTCTAACCATAACCCTAACCCTAACACTAACCCAACCCTAAACCTAAACTCTAACCATAACACTAACCCTAACCCTAAAACTATCCCTAACATTTAACCCTAACCCTAACAATAGCCCTAACCTAATCGTAACCCTAACCCTAACCATAACCGAAGCGTAACCGTAACCCTAGCCCTAAAACTAACACTAATAGTAATCCCCAACCCCTAAGACTAACACTATCCCTAACCCTCACACTAATCCTAACCAGAGGCCTAAACTTAAGGCGCTCCCTAACAACTAACCCCTAACCCTAACCCTAACACTAATCCTAACCATAACCCTAAACCTAACGCTATACCTAAAAATACCTCTAATCCTAAACCTAACCCTAAACCAAAACCTAACACTACCACTAAACCTAACCTCTAACACTAACTCTAAATTTAAACATATCCCTAACCATAGCCCTAAAGCTAATACTAAATCTAACTCTAACCCTAACCCTAAACCTAACCCTAAACCTCAACCTAACACTAACTATAATGATAACAAGAACCCTAACCATAACCCTAACCTTAACCAAAACACTAACCCTAACCCTAACACTAACCCTAACCCATAACACTATCCCTAACAACTAACCCCTCAACCTAACACTAAACCTAACACTACATGTAACGCAAACCCTAAACCTAACACTAACCCTAATGCTAACCTAATTGTAATCCTAACCCTAAACATAACACTAAGCCTAACCCTAAACCTAACACTAACTCTAACCCTAACCCTAACACTCACACTAAAGCTAACCACAACCCTAACCCTAAAACTAACCTCTAAAACTAACCATAACACTAACGGTGAAACTAACCATAAAAATTAATAACTAACCCTAAACCTAAACCTTACCCTACCCCTAAACCTAACCCTAACACTAACTCTAACACTGAACCTAAGCTTTCACCCTAACCCTAACCCTAAACCTAACCCTAACCATAACCTCTAAGCCTAACCCTAACCCTAATTCTAACCCTATACCAAACGCTAACATCTAACCATAACACTAACCCTAACCCTAAACCTAAACCTAACCATAAACTCTAACCAAAACACTAACCCTAACCTTAACTCTAACCCTAGCACAAAACCCTAACCCTAAACCTAACCCTATCGCTAACTTCTAACCCCTAACCCTAAACATAACCTTAAAACTAAGCTTTAATTGTAACCCTAACCCAAACCTAACACTAACCGCTAACCCTAATCTTAACCATAATGCTAACCTAATTGTAACCCTAACACTAACCAAAACCCTAAGCCTAAACTGAACCCTAATTCTAACCCTACACCTAATCCTCACACTAACCCTAACCCTAACACTGACCCTAAAACTAAACTCTAAATCTAACCATAACCCGAACCGTAACACTAACCCTAAAACTAACCACTGTCACTAATCCTAACCCTTACCCTATCCCTAAGCCTAACCATAAACCTAACTCTAACACTGAAACTAAGTTTTTACCCTAAATCTAACCATAACACTAACCCTAACTCTAACCCTAAACCAAACACAAACCTCTAACCATAACACTAACCCTAACCCTAACCCATACCTCAAACCTAACCCAAAACTCTATTCGTAACCCTAACCTTAACCATAACCTTGAACCTAAGCTTTAACCCTAAACCTAACCATTACACTAACCATAATATCTAACCCTAACTCTAACCCTAATCTAACTCTAACACAAAGCCAAACACTAACCTCTAGCCATAACCCTAACACTAACACTAACCCTAACACTAACCATAACCCTAAAACTAAAGCTAACCCTAACCATAAACCCAACCCTAACCCTAAAACCTTAGCCTAACCCTAAAACTATCCCTAACCCCTAACCCTAAACCTAACCCTAACCCTAAATCAAAAACTAACCCTAAACCTAACCCTAACCATAATCCTAAACCTAACCCTAGGCCTAAATGAAATTGTAACTCTAACATTAACTGTAAAGCAAAGCCTAACCCTAACCCTCTCACTAACACCTAACCCCTAAACCTAACCCTAACCCTAACCCTAACCATAACCATAACCCTAAGCGAAAATCTAACCTTAACTCTAACCCTAACCCTAACACTAAGTGTTACCCTAACCCTAAGCCTAAAACTAACCCTCACCATAAACTTAACAATAACACTAAACTCTTACCCTAACACTAACCCTAATCCTAACGCAAACCCTAACCCAGACCTCTAACCCTAACCATAACCCTAACCCTAACCCCACTCCTATCACTAACCATAACCTCTAACACTAACCCTAATTGTAACACTATCCCTAACCCTATTCTGAAACCTAACACTAAACCTAAATTCTAACCCTAATACCCTAACCCTAAATCTCAACCTCACCCTAACCCTAACAATAACCCTACCCCTAACACTAACCCTAACCCAAAAATCTAACCATAACCCTAACTCTAAACCTAACCATAACCGTAACCCATAACCCTATCCCTAACACCTAACACCTAAGCCTAACCCTACCACTAACACTAACACTACATCTAATGCAAACCCTAACCCTAAACCTAAAATAACCCTAACGCTAACCTAATTGTAATCCTAACCCTAACCATAACCCTAAGGCTTCCCCTAAACCTAACACTAAATCTAACCATAACACTAACCCTCAAACTTAACCTAGCCCTAACCCTAACATGAAAACTAACATTTAAACCTAACCCTAACCCTAACTGTAACCCTGACCCTAAAAGTAAGCACTAACCCTAATACTAACCCTTGCCCTATTCCTAACCCTAACACTAACACTAACCCTAACCCTGAACCTAAGCTTTCGCCCTAACCGTAACCCTAACCCTAACATAAACTCTAAGCTTAACACTAACCCTAACCCTAACACTAACCTGAGCAATAACTATAACCCTAAACCTAACCCTAAACCTAACTCTAAGTCTAACCCTAAACCTATCCCTAACCCTAACACTAACCCTAACCCTAACCCTAGCTCTAAACCAAACCCTAATCCTAACCCTAATGCTAACCCTATCGCTAACACCTAACCCCTAAACCTAACCATAACCCTGAACTCTAACTGTAACACTAACCCTAACCCTAACCCTAACCCTAAAACAAACCTCTAAATCTAGCACTAACCCTAACACTTACCCTAACCATAACCCTAATGCTAAGCCTAACCCTAAACCTAACCCTAACCCTAAACCCAAATGTGATCCTATCCCTAACCCTAACCATAACACTAACCCTATCCATAACTCTAACTCTAACCCTGACCCTAACCATAAACATAAACAAAAATTAACCCTAACCACAACCTTAACATTAACCCTAACACTAACCTCTAACTCCAAAGCCTAACCCTAACCCAAACCCTAACCGTATCCCTAACTCTAACCCTAACCCTAACTGTAACGCTAACCCTAAACCTAACCCTAACCCTAACGCTAACCCAAAACCTAATCCTAACCTCTAACCCAAACCCTAACACTAACCCTAAACCTAACACAATCCCTAACTCTAAGCCTAACCCTAACCCTAAACATAACTCTAATCCTAACCCAAAACTTAACAATAAATGTAACCCTAACCCTAACCCTAACCCTAACAATATCACTTTCCCTAATCCTAGCCCTAATCCTAATACTAACCCTAACCCTAAATATAACTCTAACCCGAATCCTATGACTAACCCTAACACTAACCCTAAACCCTAACCCTAGGAAACCTAACCATAAAACCCTAATGCTAACACAAACCATAAGCATAACTCTAATCCTAAAGTAACCCTAACCATAACGCTAACCACATCCTTAACACCTAAACCCTAATCCTAACTGAAAATCTAACCCTAACCCTAACCCTAACAGTAAACCTAACCCTAAGCCTAAACCTAACCCTAACCCTAACCCTAACTGTAATCTGAAGCCTAACCCTGAACCTATCCCTAAAATCTAACCACTAAATTAACCCCTAACGTAACCCTAAACCTAACTGAAAATCTAACCCTAACACTAACCATAATCCGAAGCCTAACCCTGACCATATCACTAACACCTAACCCATAAACCTAACCCTAACCTATCCCTAACCCTAATGGTAACCCTAACTCTAACCCTAACCCTAACCCTAAACCCAACCCCTATACCTGACCCTAACCTTATGCCTAAGCATAACACGAGCAAAAAACCTAATATGTAAGCCTAACCGTAACCCTTAGCATAATCCTAAACCTAACAGTAACACTAACCCCTAACCCTAACCCTAACTCTAAAACTATCCCTAATCCCTAACCCTAACCCCTAACACTAAGCCCAACCATAAACCTAAATAACCTAACCCTAACTGTAACCCTAACCATAAACATAACATTATCTTTAACACCTAACCCCTATCCCTAAACTAAACTGTAAACCTAACTCTAACACTAACCCTTACACAAACCCTAACCCTCAAACTAAACTTTATCATAACACTAACCCTTAACCATAATCCGAAGCCTAAGCCTGACCCTAATCCTAACACCTAACCCCTAAACCTAATCCTAACCTAAACCCAGCCCTAAACGTAACCCTAACACTAACACTAACCCTAAGCCTAACTTTAACGCAAGCCCTAATCCTAATCATAACACTTACACTAGCCCTAACACTAAACTCTAACCCTAACACTAACTCTAAACCTAACCTCTAACTCCATCACCTAATCCTAAGACAAAAACTAACACAAAACAGAAGCCTAAGTATAACCCTAAACCTAACCTTAAAACCTAATCCTAACCCTAAACCTAACGCTAACCTTAACCCTAAACCTAACGCTAACCTAACCCAAAACTCTAACTTTAACCATAAAACAAACACTAAACCTAACTCTAACCCTAATCTCTAACCCTAAACCTAACCCTAACCCTAATCATAATCCTAACACACACCCTAACCAAAACTCTAACTGTAACATGAACCCTAACCCTAACCTCTAAATCTAACCCTGAAAACTAACCCAAACCCTAACAGTAACCCTAACCATAACTCTAACCCTAACGCTAACACTAACCCTAATCTTAACCTCTAACCCTAAAACTAACGCTAACACTAACCCTAATCTTAACCTCTAACCCTAAAACTAACGCTAACTCTAACCCTAATCTTAACCTCTAACCATAAACCTAACACTAACCCTAAAACTAATCCTAAAGCTAACATCTAACAATAAGCCTAACCCTAGCCCTAAACCTAAACCTAAACTTAACCCTAAGCCAAAACCTAACACTAAACCTAACCCTAAACCTAACAGTATCCCTAATGCTAACTCTAACACTAAACCTAATAGTATCCCTAACCCTAAACCTAACCCTAAACCTAAACTTAATCCTAACCGTGACCTTAACCCTAACACAAAATGCAACAATACCCATAATCCTAACCCTAACACTAACCCTAAACGTAACCCTAACCCTAAAACTAACCCAAACCCTAACCTTAAGCCTAGCACTAAACCTAACCCTAAACTTAAACCTAACCCTAACCCTAACTGCGAATCTCTAACCCTAACCCTAACCTTAACCAAAACCCAAACCTAACAGTAACCCTAACCCTACCACTAAATTCTAACTCTAACCCTAAACCTAACCTTAAAACTAACCCTAACCTTAACCCTAACACTAATCCGAACTTTAACCCAAACCCTAACACTAACCCTAACACTAATCCTAATCCTAACACTAAACCTAACGCTTCCCCTAGCCCTAATCCTAAAACTATTCAAAACTCTAAACCTAACCATAACTGGAAGCATAACAGTAACAATACAGTTACAACCTAAACCCTAACCCTAACCTAAACTTAACACTAACCCTACCCTAACCCTAACACTAACCCTAGCCCTAACCTTAACCCTAAACCTAATGCTAACGATAACCCTAACTCTAACCATAACCATAACCCTAAACTTAATCATAAACCTAAACATAACCCTAAACCTAACCCTCACTCTAACTCTAACCCTAACCTTCTAATCCTAACACTAACCCTAATCCTAATCCTAACTCTAATGCACACCCTAACTCCTAACACTAACCCTAACTCTAACCCTAACCCTAACCCTAACCCTAACACTAATCCTAATCCTAACCCTAACCCTAATACTAACCCTAAGAATAATCCTAACCCTAACCCTAAACCTAACCCTAACCCCAATCGTAATATTGAGACTAACACTAACCCTAACACTAAGCTGAACCCTAATCCCTAACCGTAACCCTAACCCTAACCCGAACACTAATGCTAACAAGAAAGCCTAACCGTAAAGCCTAACCTAAACCCATAAACCTAACCCTAACCCAAACCCTAACACTAAACCTAATTGCTAACCCTAAACTGAACATTAAAACTAACCCAGCCATATACCTAAAATAAACCCTAATGCTAACTGTAATGCTACCCATAACCCTAACCATATCCTTAACAAATAAAACCTAACCCAAAACCAAAATGTAACCCTAACTCTAATTCTAACCCTAACCCTAACCCTAACACTAACACTAACACCAAACTTAAAGCTAATCGTAACTGTAAACCTAACCATAATCCGAGCCTAACACTGACCCTATACTTAACAACTAACACTTATACCTAACCGTAACATAAATCTAACCCTAACCATAATCCTAAACTCTAAACCTAACCCTAACCCTTAGAACTAAACATAAACCTAACCCTAAAACTAACAATAAGCCCTAACCCTAACCCTAACTCTAAGCCTAATGCTAAACTCTCACCCAAAGCCTAACTCTAAAACTAACACTAAATTCTACCCATAACCCTAACCGGAAACCTAACACTAACCCTAACCATAAACGCTAACAGTAACCCTACCCTAACCCTACACGTAACCCTAACTCTAACCCTAACCTCTAAACCTAACCCTAAGCCTAACCGTAACTGTAAAAAAAAAAAAAAAAACAAAAACAAAAACAAAAAAAAAAAAAATAAAACAAAACAAAAAAACAAACCATAATGGTATCCCTAACCCTGAATACTAACCCTAACCATAAAATTAATCCTAACACTAACATTAACCTTAACCCTAACAATAACACTATCTCTAACACCTAACCCCTAAGCCTACCCCTAAACCTAGCACTAACCCTAACCCTAACCCTAAACCTAACTTTGACCCTAATGCTAACACTAACCCTAACCCTAAAACTAACCCTAACACTTACCATAACTTCTAACCCTAACCTTAAACATAAACATAAACATAAATATAACCCTAACCCTAACACTAAACGCTAATCCTAACCCTAAAGCTAACCCTAACCCAAACATTAACCCTAACACTAATCCTAACCCTATCCGTAACACCTAAGCCTTAACGCTAACCGTAGACCTAAAGCTAACCTTAAGCCTAAACCTAAACCTAATAATAACCCTAACCCTAACCATAACCTGAAGCGTAACCCTAACACTAACCCTACCCTAACCCTAACCCTAAACATAACCCTAAGCCTAACCCTAAGCCTAACACTATCCCTAACCCTAAACCCTAGTGCTAACACTAAAATTAACCCTAACCCTAACCTTAACCCTAACCATAACCCTATCCCTAACACCTAACCCATGAGCTTACCCATAAACCTCGTACTAACCCTAATCCTAACCAGAAAACTGAGGCTAACACTAACCCTAACCCTAAACCAAACCCTGACCTGAACCCGAACTTCTAACACTAAACCTAACCATAACCCTAAACCTAACCTTAACCCTAAACTCTAAATTCTAACCCGAATCCTAACCTAAACCTAAACCTAAACCAAAACGAAACCCTCACCCTACGACTTAACCCTAACTCTAACCCTAACCCTAACCTTAAAACTAACCCTAACCCTAATCTTAACTCTAACATTAGTCCAAACCCTAAGCCTAAACGTAACCCTAACCCTAACCCTAATACTAACCCGCATACTAAACCTAACGCTACAGCTAAAACTAACCGTAAACCTATTTAAAACCCTAATCCCTAACCGTAACCCTAACCTTAACCTGAACACTAACGCTAATAAGAAACCCTAAACCTAATGCTTACTATAACCCAAACCCTAACTGTAAAACTAACAAATAAACCTAACCCTAACTCGAACACTAACACTAACCCTAATTCCTAAACCTAAACCGAATGCTAAAACTAACACAGCCATAAACCTAAACAAAACCGTAACCCTAACTGTAATGCTACCCATAACCCTAACCATATCCTTAACACCTAAACCTTAACACTAAACCAAAATCTAACCCTAATTCTGACTCTAACCCTAACCCTAGCCCTAACACTAAATGCTAACCCTAACCCTAAAGCTAACCCTAAGCTTAACCCTAAACGAAACCTTAACACTAACACTAACCCTAACCCTATCCGTACCACCTAAGCCCTATCCCTAACCCTAGACCTAAAGATAACCTTAAGCCTAACACTAAACCTAATAATAACCCTAACCCTAACCATAATATGAAGCATAACCCTAACACTATATCTAACACTTAACAACTAAACCTACCCAAACCTAACTCAAACCATCACCGTCACCCTAACCCTAACCCTAACCCTAAACGTACCCCTAACCCTAACGCTAACCCTAACCCTAATCTTAACTTCTAACACTAACCCTAACACTAATCTTAAACCTAACACTACCCCTACCCCTACCCCTAACACTAACCCTAACCCTAACCCTAACACCAAAACTAAACCTAGCCCTAACTTCTAACCGTAACCCTTCTAAGCCTAAACATAACACTAACCATAATCCTAAACTCAAACCAGAAACCTAATCTTAACTCTAAACATAAACCTAAGCATAACCCTAACATCTAACCCCAAAGCTAAGCCTAACCCTGAACCTAAAACTAACAGTAACCATGTCCCTAACTCTAAACCCTCACCCTAACCATAACCCTAAAACTAACCCTAACCCTAACACTATCCCTAACCCTATCACTAACCCTAGCCCTAAACATGGCCCTAATGCTAACCATAAACCTAACCCTAAAACGCTAACTCTAACCCCTAACACTAACCCAAACCCTAACCGTAACCCAAACCCTAACCGTAACCCGAACCCTAAACCTAACCCTAACCCTAACCTCTGACATTTAACCCTAACCCTAACCTAAACCTAAACCTAAACGTAACCCTCACCCTAAGACTAAACCCTAACTCTAACCCTAAACCTAACATTAAAACTAACCCTAACCCTAATCTTAACCCTAACACTAATCCGAAACCTAACCTTAACCCTAACCCTAACCCTAACCCTAACCCTAACCCTAACCTTAACCATAACCCTAATGCTAACCTGAATACTAAACTTAACGCTACCCCTAAACCTAAGCCTAGACCTATTTAAAACCCTAAGCCTAATCGTAACCCAAAGCCTAACACTAACACTATCACTAAAACCTAACCCCTAACCCTAACCTCAACTTAACACTAACACAACCCTAACTCTAACACTAACCCTAATCCTAACTCTAAGCCCTAATCCTAAGCCTAACCCTAATGCTAAACTCTATCCATAAGCCTAAACCTAAGCCTAATGCTAACTTCTACTGAAAACCCTAAACAGAAACCTAACCCTAACACTAAAACTAACCATAAACGCTAACCCTAACTCTACCCTCTAACACTAAACCTTAGCCTAACCCTAACCCTAAACCTAACTGTAACCCTATCCCTAAACCTAAACCCTAACCCTAACCCAAAAATTAACCCTAACCCTAACATTAAAATTAATCCTAACCATAACCCTATCCCTAACACCTAACCCCTAAGCTTACCCAAAAACTTAGCACTAACCCTAACCCTAACATGAAAACTGAGAAAAGAAACTCTAACCCTAAACCTAACACTGACCCTAACCATAACCTCTAACCCGAACCCTAACCCTAAAGCTAACCCGAACCCTAACATCTACCCTCTAACCCTAACCCTAACATAAACCTAAACGTAACTCTCACCCTACGACTAAACCCTAACTCTAACCCTAAACCTAACCTTAAAACTAACCCCAACCCTAATCTTAACTCTCACACTTATCCGAACCCTAACCCTAACCCTAACACTAACACTAACACTAACACTAACCTGAATACTAAACTTAAAGCTACCCCTAAACCTAAACCTATTCAAAATGCTAACCCTACCCGTAAACCAAAGCCTAACACTAACACTAACCCAAAAACCTAAACCCTAACCCAAACCTCAAATTAACACTAACCCTAACCTAACCCTAACACTAACCCTAAACCTAACCCTAAACCTAAATATAAACCTAATAATAACCCTAACCCTAGACCTCACTCTAATTCTAACCATAACCTTCTAACCCTAACAGTAACCCTAATCCTAATCCTAAACCTCACCTAATCCCTAACCCTAACCCTGACTCTAACACTATCACCTAACCCTAAATCTAACCCTATCAGTAACCATAACCTAATCCTAACACTAACCCTAAAATTAACCCTAAACCTAACCATAACCCTAACCCTCACCCTAACCCCTAACCCTAAACCAAACTCTAACACTAACACCTAAACCTAACCCTATCCCTAACCCTAACCTTAACCCTATCCTAACACTAAACCTAACAATAATCCTAAACCTAACCCTAAACCTATCCCTAACCCTAATCCTAATACTGATCCTTACACTAACCCTAACACGAAACCTAACCCTAATCCCTAACCGTAACCCTAACGCTAACCTGAACACTAACTCCCGTAAGCCTAACCCTACCACTTACCATAACCCTAACCCTAAGCGTAACACTAACCCCGTAAACCTAACCCTAACCCGAACACTAACCCTAACCCTAATCCATATCCCTAAAACTAACGCTAACACTAACCCATCCATAAACCTAAATGAAACTTTAAACCTTACCGTAATGCTACCCATAACCCTAACTATATCCTTAACACCTAACCCCTAAACCTCACTGAAAATTTAACACTAACTCTAAGTCTAACCCTAACCCTAACTCTAAAACTAACACCAAACCTAAACCTAACCGTAACCCTAACCCTAAACCTAAACCCTAACCATAACCCTAAACCTAAACCCTAACCCTAAACCTAAACCTAAACCCTAACTCTAACCCTAAAATTAACCCTAACCCTAACATTAAAAATAACCCTAACCATAACCATATCCCTAACACCTAACCCCTAAGCTTACCCATAAACCTAGCACTAACCCTAACCCTAACACGAAAACTGAGAACACTAACCCTAACCCTAAACCTAACCATGACCCTCACCATAACCTCTAACCCTAACCATAACCCTAACCATAAACATAACCCTAACCCTAACACCAGACCTCTAACCCTAACCCTAACATAAACCTAAACCTAAAATTAAACGTAGCCCTCACCCTACGACTAAACCATAACTCTAACGCTAACCCTAACCTTAAATCTAACCCTAAACCTAAACTTAAATCTAACTCTAAACCTAACCTTAACCCTAACACTAATCCAAACAATAACTCTAACCCTAACCCTAACACTAACACTAACCCGAATACTAAACGTAGCGCTACCCCTAACCCTAAACCTAAACCTATTCAAAACCCTAATCCCTAACCATAACCCTAACCTTAACTCGAACACTAACGCTAATAAGAAAGCCTAAAACTAATGCTTACTGTAACCCTAACCCTAAATGTAAAACTAACAAATAAACCTAACACTAACCCGAACCCTAACACTAACCCTAATTCCTAACCCTAACCCGAACGCTAACACAAACCCAGCCGTAAACCTAAACGAAACTGTAACCCTAAATATAATGCTACCCATAACACTAAACATAATGCTACCCATAACACTAACCATATCCTTAACACCTAAACCCTAACCCTAAACCAAAATCTAACCCTAACTCTAACTCTAACCCTAACCCTAACCCTAACTCTAACCCTAACACCCAACCTAAAGCTAATCATAACCGTAAACCTAACCATAATGCAAAGCCTAACGATGACCCTATACCTAACAACTAACAACTATACCTAACCCTAACATAAACCAAACACTAACCATAATCCCAACCTCTAAACCTAACCTTAACACTTAGAACTAAAAATAAAACTAACCCTAAACCTAACCCTAAGCCCTAACCTTAACCCTAACACTAACCCTAATGCTAAACACTCACCCTAACCCTAACCGTAAAACTAACGCTAACTTCTACCCAACACCCTAACCGGAAACATAACCCTAACACTAACCCTAACCCTAAACGCTAACCCTAACAATAACCCTAACCTTAACCCTAATTCTAACCCTAAACCTAACCCACATTCCTATTCCTAACACCTAACCTCTAAACCTAACCCTAACCTAACACTAACACTAAATCTAACACAAAACCTAAATTTAAACATAACCCTAACCCTAACCTAATTGTAATCTAAAACCTAACCATAACCCTAAGCCTAACCCTAAGCCTAACCCCAACTCTAACTCTATCCCTAACCCTAACCCTAACACTAACACTAACCCTACCCTAACACTAACACAAACACTAACACTAACTTCTAAACGTAACCCTAACCCTAACCGTAACCCTACCCCTAAACCTAATCCTAACCCTAACCATAACCCTTAACCTAACCCCAACTCTAACTCTATCCCTAACCCTAACCCTAACACTAACACTAACCCTACCCTAACACTAACACAAACACTAACACTAACTTCTAAACGTAACCCTAACCCTAACCGTAACCCTACCCCTAAACCTAATCCTAACCCTAACCCTAACCCTTAACCTAAGCTTTAAACCTAACACTAACCATTGTCTCTAAGCCTAAACCTAACCCTAACCGTAACCCTAGCCCTAACCTAACCTCTAACCATAAACCTATCCCTAACCATAACCCTTAACCTAACACTAACCCTAACCCTAACCCTAACCCTAACCTAGTATTAAATCTAAATTTAACACTAAGCTTAACATTAAACCTCAGCTTAACCCTAACCTTAAGCCAAACCTAACGATAAACTCTAACCTTAACACTAACCTTAACATTAAACTTAACCATAACCCTGAACTCTAACCGTAACACTAACCCAAACCCTAAAACTATCCCTAATATCTAATCCTAACCCAAAACCTAGCACTAGCCTAATCATAACCCTAACCATAACTGTAACCCGAAGCCTAAATGTAAACCTAAACCTAACCCTAACCCTAACACTAAAACATAACCCTAAACCTAACACTAACACTAACCCTAACCATAAAACTAACCCTAACCCTAATCCTAACCCTATCCCGAACACGTAAGCCCTAAACCTAATGCTAAACCTAAACCTAAAATTAAAACATAATCTTACCCTAACCCTAAGACTAAGCCTAACCCAAACCTGAACCCTAAGCCTAAGCTTAACCCTAACCCTAACACATAACCCCTAAACCTATAATTAACCCTAACCCTAATCCTAATCCAAATCCTAATACTACCTGTAAGCCTAAAACTAAACCTAAACCTAAACGTAACTCTAATCCAAAACTAATCATGACCCTAACCATCACCGTAACCTGAAACCTAGACGTAAACCTATCCCTAAACCTAAACCTAAGTCTAATGCTCACCCTAACACTAAACCTAAACCTAACTCTAAACCTAACCCTAAACCTAACACTAACCCTAACCATAACCATAACTTCGAAGCCTCACCCTAACCCTAACCCTACCCTAACCATAACCTGATCCCTAACACCTAAGCCCTAACGTTAATGCTAAACCTAACACTTATACTAACACTAAACCTAACCCTAACCCTAAACCTAAACCTAACCCTAAACCTAAGCTTTAACCATAACCCTATCCCAAACTTAATGCTAACAGCTAACACTAACCTTAAGCCTAAATCTAAACCTAAACCTAACCCTAATCTTAACCCTAAAGCTAACCTAATTGTAACACTAACCCTAACCATAACCCTAAGCCTAAACCTAACCCTAAGTCTAACCCAAACCCTAGGCCTCACACTAACCCTAACCCTAACGCTAATACTAACACTAACACTAACACTAACACTAACCCTAACACTAACACTAACCTCTAAATCAAACCCTAACCCTAACCGTAACCCTAACCTTAAAATTAACCACTAACCCTAATCCTAACCCTTACCGTATTCCTAACACTAAACCTAACACTAACCATAATGTCTAAGCCTAACCCTAACCCTAACCCTAACTCTAACCAGAAAACAAACGCTAACCTCTAACCATAAACCCTAAGCCTAAGCCTAAACCTAATGCTAACCCTAACACTAAAACTAACTTCTAACCCTAACACTAACCCTAACACTAAAACTAAAGCTAACCCTAACCCTCAACCTAACTATAACCCCAACCATAACAATAACCGTAACCTTAAACCTAACCCTAACCCTAAATGCTAACCATAACCATAACTCTAACACTAACCCTAACACGAACCGTAAACCTAACCCTACCCCATAACCCTATCCCTAACACCTAACCCCTAAATCTAACCCTAACCTAATAGTAACCATGAACCTAACCATAATCCTAAGCCTAAACCTAACTGTAACCCTAACTCTAACCCTAACCCTAACACTAACCCAAATATTAACATTAACCCTAACACTAACATCTAAACCTAACACTAATAGTAACCCTAACACCTAAACTAACAACTAACTTTAATCCTAACCGTTTTCCTACCACTAAAAATAACCCTAACACTAACCCTAACACTTAACCTAAGCTTTAAATCTAACCCTAACACTAACAAGAAACATAATATCTAAGCCTAAACCTCACCCTAATCCTAGCCCTAACTCTAACCCTAAACCAAATAATAACCTCTAACCATAACCCTAACCCTAAACATAACCCTAAACCCAACACTGACACTAACCCTAACACTAACACTAACATTAAACCTAAGTTTTAAACCTAACCATAACCCAATCCTAATGCTAACCTCTAACCATAACCCGAACACTAACACTACCCCAACTCTATCCCTAAACTCTAACCGTAACACTAACCCTAACCCTAAAACTAACCCTAACACTTACCATAACTTCTAACCCTAACCCTAACCCTAACCCTAAACTTAATGTAACCCTAACCGTAACACTAAACGCTAACCCTAAACCTAAAGCTAACCCTAAGCTTAAACGTAACCCAAGCCTTAACCCTAACCCTAACCCTATCCATCACACCTAAGCCCTAACGCTAACCGTAGACCTAAATCTAACCTTAAGCCTAACCCTAAACCTAATAATAACCCTAACCCTAACCATAACCTGAAGCGTAACCCTAACACTATCTCTAACACTTAACTCCTAAACTTACCCTAACCTAACTCAAACCCTAACCCTAACCCTAACCCTAAACATAACCCTAAGCCTAACCCTAAGCCTAACACTATCCCTAACCCTAAACCCTAGTGTTAACCCTAAAATTAACCCTAACACTAACATTAAACTTAACCCTAACCATAACCCTATCCCTAACCCCTAAGCTTACCCATAAACCTAGCACTAACCCTAATCCTAACCAGAAAACTGAGGCTAACACTAACCCTAACCCTAAACCAAACCCTGACCCGAACCCTAACTTCTAACACTAAACCTAACCATAACCCTAAACCTAACCTTAACCCTAACATCTAACTTCTAACCCTAATCCTAACCTAAACCTAAACCTAAACCTAAACGAAACCCTTACCCTATGACTTAACCCTAACTCTAACCCTAACCTTAACCTTAAAACTAACCCTAACCCTAAACTTAACCCTAAAATTAATCCGAACCCTAACCCTAAACCTAACCCTAACCCTAACACTAATACTAACTGCATACTAAACCTAATGCTACCGCTAAAACTAACCCTAAACCTATTCAAAACACTAATCCCTATCCGTAACCCTAACCTTAACCCAAACAATAACGCTAATAAGAAACTCTAAACCTAACGCTTACTATAACCCTAACCCTAACTGTAAAACTAACAAATAAACCTAACCCTAACTCGAACACTAACACTAACCCTAATTCCTAAACCTAAACCAAATGCTAACACTAACACAGCCATAAACCTAAATGAAACCGTAACCCTAACTGTAATGCTACCCATAACCTTAACCATATCCTTAACAACTAAACCCTAACACTAAACCAAAATCTAACCCTAATTCTGACTCTAACCCTAACCCTAACCCTAACACTAAATGCTAACCGTAAACCTAAAGCTAACCCTAAGCTTAACTCTAACCCAAACCTTAACACTAACACTAACCCTAACCCTATCCATACCACATAAGCCCTATCCCTAACCCTAGACCTAAAGATAACCTTACGTAACCCTAAACCTAATAATAACCCTAACCCTAACCATAATATGAAGCATAACCCTAACACTATCTCTAACACCTAACACCTAAACCTACCCCTAAACTTAACTCAAACCCTAAACATAACCCTAATCCTAACCCTAACCCTAACCCTAAACCTAACCCTAACCCTAAAGGTACCCATAAACCTAACCCTAACCCTAACCCTAATCTTAACTTCTAACACTAACCCTAACACTAATCTTAAACCTAACACTACCCCTAACCCTAACCCTAACCCTAACCCTAACCCTAAACCTAATCCAAAACGTAACAGTAATCTTAACCCTATTCCCCACACCTAACAATATCACTAAGCCTATCCCTAGCGCTAATCCTAATACTAACCCTAACCCTAAACATAACCCTATCCCTAACCCTAAGCCTAACCCTATCCCTAGCCCTAACCTTAAAATTAACCCTATCCCTATCATTAAACTTAACCCTAAGCATAACCCTATCCCTAACACCTAACCCCTAAGCTTACCATTAAACCTAGCACTAACCGTAACCCTAACCTGAAAAATGAGGCTAACACTAACCCTAACCCAAAACCTAACCTTGACCCGAACCCTAACATCTAACTCTAACCCTAACCGTAACCCTAAACCTAACCCTAACCCTAACCTCTAACATCTAACCCTAATCATAACCTTAACCTAAACCTAAACCTAAACTTAACCCTCACCCTATGACAAAAACCTAACTCTAACCCTAAACCTAACCTTAAAACTAACCCTACCCTAAACCTAACCCTAACCCTAACCCTAACCCTAACACTAACCCGAATACTAAACCTAACCCTACCCCAAAACCTAACCCTAAACCTATTCAAAACCCTAACCCTAAGGGAAACCCGAAGCCTAACACTAACACTATCCCTAAAACCTAACCCCTAACCCTAACATCAACTTAACACTAACCCAACCCTAACTCTAACACTAAACCTAACTCTAACACTAACCCTAACCCTAACCCTAACCCTAAACCTAATTATAAACCTAAAAATAAACCTAAACCTAACCCTCACGTTAACTGTAACCATAACCTTCTAACCCTAACACTAACCCTATTCCTAATCCTAAACCTAACCCTCACCCTAACCCCTAAACCTAACCCTAACTGTAACACTAACCCTTAACCCAAACCCTAACCCTATCGCTAACCCTAACCCTAAACCTAAACCTAACCGTAACCCTCACTCGAACACTAAATGCTAACCCTAACCCTAACCCTAACACTAACCCTAACCCTAACCCAAATCCTAATCCTATCCATAACACCTAAGCCCTAAAACTAACCCTAAACCTCACGCTAACACTAAGTTCAACCATAAACCTAATAAGAACACTAACCCTAACTGAAACCGGAAGCATAACCCTAGCCCTATCCCTAGCACCTATCCCCTAAACCTATTCCTAACCCTAAACCTAACCCTAACCCTAACCCTAATCCTAATCCTAATCCTAACCCTAACCCTAACACTAAACCAAGAATAATTCTAACCCTAACCCTAAACCTATCCCTAACCCCAATCGTAATATTGAGCCTAACACTAATCCTAACACTAAGCCTAACCCTAATCCCTAACCGTAATCCTAACCCTAACCCGAACACTAACGCTAATAAGAAAGCCTAACCCTAATGCTTACTGTAACCCTAACCCTAACCATAAAACTAACCCATAAACCTAACCCTAACCCAAACCCTAACACTAACCCTAATCCCTAACCCTAACTCGAACACTAACACTAACCCAGCCGTAAACCTAAACGAAACCCAAACCCTAACTGTAATGCTACCAATAACACTATCCATATCCTTAACAAATAAACCTTAACCCAAACCAAAATCTATCCCTAACTCTAAATCTAACCCTAACCCTAACTCTAACCCTAACACCAAACCTAAAGCTAATTGTAACCATAAACCTAACCATAATCCGAGCCGAACACTGAACCTATACCTAACAACTAACACTTAAACCTAACCCTAACATAAACCTAACTCTAACCATAATCCTAAACTCTAAACCTAACCCTAACACTTAGATCTAAACATAAACCTAACTGTAAACCTAAACAAAAGCCCTAACCTTAACCCTAACCCTAACATTAGCCCTAACCTTAACCCTAACCCTAATCCTAACGCTAAACTCTCACCCTAACCCTAACACTAAAACTAACGCTAACTTCTACCCACAACCCTAACCAGAAACCTAACACTAACACTAACCCTAACCATAAACGCTAACCGTAACCCTACCCTAACCCTACATGTAACCCTAACACTAACCCTAAACTCTAAACCTAAACCTAAGCCTAACCGCAACCCTAAACCAAAACTAAACCGTAACCGTATCCCTAAGCCTGAATACTAACCCTAAACATAAAATTAACCCTAACACTAACATTAACCTTAACCCTAACAATAACACTATCTCTAACACCTAACCCATAAGCCTACCCCTAAACCTAGATCTAACCATAAGCCTAACCTGAAAACTAATGCTAACACTAACCCTAACACTAACACTTACCTTAAACCTATGTTTTAAACCTAACCCTAACCCAATCCTAACCCTAACCTCTAACCATAACCCGAACCTAACACTAACCCAACTCTAACCCTAAACTCTAACCGTAACACTAACCCTAACCCTAAAACTAACCCTAACACTTACCATAACTTCTAACCCTAAACCTCACCCTAAACTTAAACCTAAATGTAACCCTAACCCTAACACTAAACGCTAACTTTAACCCGAAAGCTAACCCTAAGCTTAACCGTAACCCAAAACTTAACCCTAACCCTAATCCTAACCCTATCCGTAACACCTAAGCCCTAACGCTAACCGTAGACCTAAATCTAACCTTAAGCCTAACCCTAAACCTAATAATAACACTAACCCTAACCGTAACCTGAAGCATAACCCTAACACTATCTCTAACACTTAACACCTAAACCTACCCTAACCTAACTCAAACCCTCACCATAACCCTAACCCTAACCTTAAAACTAACGCTAATTCTAAACCTAACCCTAACCCTAATGCTAAACCTAACCCTAATTCTAACCTCTAACACTAACCCTAACACTAATCCAAAACGTAACACTATCCCTAACCCTAACCCTAAACCTAAACCTAATTAAAAACTTAACAATAACCCTAACCCTATCCTTAACCCTAACAATATCTCTAAGGCTATCCCTATACCTAATCCTAATACTAACCCTAACCCTAAACATAACCCTAAGCCTAACCCTAAGCCTAAAACTATCCCTAGCCCTAAACACTAATGCTAACCCTAAAATTAACCCTAACCCTAACATTAAACTTAACCCTAACCATAACCCTATTCCTAATACCTAACCCCTAAGCTTACCCATAAACCTAGCACTAACCCTAACCTTAACCAGAAAACTGAGTCTAAGACTAACCCTAACCCTAAACCAAACACTGACCCAAACCCTAACTTCTAACACTAACACTAACCCTAACCCTAACCCTAACCCTATCGCTAACACCTAACCTCTAACCCTAAACCTAACCCTAAACCTAAGCTTTAATCGTAACCCTAAACCAAACCTAACGCTAACCACTGACCCTAATCCTAACCTTAATGCTAACCTAATTGTAACCCTAACCCTAAACATAACTCTAAGCCTAAACTGAACCCGAACTCTAACCCTAACCCTAACCCTCACACTAACCCTAATCCTAACACTGACCCTAACACTAACCTCTAAATCTAACCATAACCATAACCGTAACCCTAAACCTAAAACTAATCACTGAAACTAATCCTAACCCTTACCTTATCATAAATCCTATCCATAAACCTAACTCTAACAATGAAACTACCTTTTACACTAAAAATAACCCTAACCCTAACCCTAAATCTAACCCTAAAGCAAACACTAACCTCTAAAACTAACCCTAAGCCTAACCCTAACCCAAACATTAAACCTAACCCTAAACTCTAACCGTAACACTAACCCTACCCGTAACCCAGAACCTAAGCTTTAACCATAACCCTAACCCTTACACTAACCATAAGCTCTAACCCTAACTCTAACCCTAAGCCAAACACTAACCTCTATCCATAACCCTAACACTAAACCTAATCCTAACACTAAATCTAACTTCTAACCCTAACACTAACCATAACCCTAAAACTAAAGCTAACCCCAACCCTAAACCTAACCCTAACCCTAAAACCTAACCCTAACCCTAACACTATTCCTAACACTAACCCTAACACTATCCCTAACTCTAAGCCTAACCCTAACCATAACCATAACCATAACCCTAACAATATCACTAAGCCTAATCCTAGCCCTAATCCTAATACTAACCGTAACCCTAAATATATCTCTAACCCGAACCCTGTGACTAACCCTATCCCTAACCCTAAACCCTAACCCTCGGAACCCTAACCATAAAACCCTAATGCTAACACAAATCATAATACTAACTCTAACCGTAAACCTAAACTTAACCCTAACCGTAACCCTAACGCTAACCATATCCTTAACATGTAAACCCTAATCCTAACTGAAAATCTAACCCTAAAGCTAACGATAACTCTAAACCTAACCCTAAGAATAAACCTAACCCTGACCCTAACACCTACCTTAACCCTAAATGTAACCATAACCCTAAAATTAACCCTAACTGTAATCCGAAGCATAACCCTGAACCTAACCCTAATATCCAACCCCTAAACCAAACCCTAAGGTAAACATAACCCTTACTGAAAATCTAATCCTAACACTGACTATAATCTGAAGCCTAACTCTGACCCTATCCCTAACACCTGACCCATAAACTTAACCCTAACCTAACCCAAATCCTAAAGGTAACCCTCACCCTAACGGTAACCCTAACCCTAACCCTAACACTAACCCAAATCACTAAACTTGACCCTAACCCTATGTCTAACCCTAACACGAGCAATAACCCTAATATATAAGCCTAACCATAACCCTTAGCATAAACCTAAACTTAACAGTAACACTAACCCCTAACCCTAACCCTAACTCTAAACCTATCCCTAGTCCCTAAGCCTGCCCCTAACACTAAGCCCAACCATAAACCTAAATAACCCTAACCCTAACCATAACCCTAACCATAAACATAACATTATCCTTAACACCTAACCCCTATCCCTAAACTAAACTATAAACTTAACTCTAACACTAACCCTTACACTAAACCTAACCCTCAAACTAAACCATATTGTAATCCTAACCATAATCCGAAACCTAAGCCTGACCCTAATCCTAACACCTAACCCCTAAACCTAACCTTAACCTAAACTCAGCCCTAAACGTAACTCTAGCCCTAACACTAACCCTAAGCCTAACTTTTAACACAAACCATAACCCTAATCATAACCCTTACACTAGCCCTAACACTAAACTCTAACCCTAACACTAACGCTAACGTTAACCTCTAACTCGATTGCCTGAATCTAAGATAAAAACTAACACAAAACAGAACTCTAACGTTAACCCTAAACCTAACCCTAAATCCTAATACTAACCCTAATCCTAACCCTAACCTTAACCCTAACCCTAACCCTAACCTAACCCAAAACTCTAACATTAACCCTAAAACAAACACTAAACATATCTCTAACCCCAATCTCTAACCCTAACCGTAACCCTAACCATAATCCTAAAACGAACCCTAAACCAAAACTCTAACTGTAACATGAACCCTAACCCTAACCTCTAACTCTAATCCTGAACACTAACCCAAACCTTAACAGTAACCCTAACAATAACTCTAACCCTAATGCTAACACTAACCCTAATTTTAACCTCTAACCCTAACGCTATCACTAATCACTAACCTAACTTCTAACAATAAGCCTAACCCTAACCCAAACCCTAAACATTACCCTAAGACTAAACCTAACACTAACACTAACACTAACCCTAAACTTAACAGTATCCCTAACCCTAACCCTAACACTAAACCTAATACTATCCCTAACCCTAAACCTAACTCTAAACCTAAACTTAATCCTAACCGTAAACTTATCCCTAACACAAAATGTAACAATACCCCTAATCCTAAAACTAACACAAACCTTAAACGTAACCATAACCCTAAAACTAACCCTAACAATAACCTTAAGCCTAACACTAAACCTAACCCAAAACTTAACCCTAATCCTAATCCTAACCCTAACACTAACCCTAAAATTAACCGTAACCCTAACCACTAATCTCTAACACTAACCCTAACCTAAACCTAAATTTAAACCTAACCATAACCCTAACCCTACCACTAAACCCTAACTCTAACCCTAAACCTAATCTTAAAACTAACCCTAACCCTAACACGAATCCGAACCCTAACCCTAACCCTAACACTAACTCTAACCCTAACACTAAACCTAATGCTACCCCTAACCCTAACCCTACACCTATTCAAAAGTATAAACCTAACCATAACCCGAAGCCTAACAGTGACACTATACCTAAAAACTAAACTCTAACCCTAACATAAACTGAACACTAACCCTACCCTAACCCTAATACTAACCCTAACGCTAAACCTAACCCTAACTGTAACCCTAACTATAAACCTAATCATAAACCTAACCATAACCCTAAACTTAACCCTCACGCTAACTCTAACCCTAACATTCTAACCCTAACACTAACCCTAATCCTAATACTAACTCTAACCCTCACACTAACATCTAACACTAACCCTAACTCTAACACTAACCCCTAACCCTAAACCTATCCCTAACCCCAATCATAATATTGAGCCTAACACTAAACCTAACAATAACCCTAACCCTAATCCATAACCGTAACCCTAACTCTAACCCGAACACTAACCCTAATCCCTAACCCGAATCCGAACGCGAACAGTAACCCAGCATAAAACTAAACGAAACCCTAACCCTAATCATAATGCTACCCATAACCCTAACCGTATCCTTAACAACTAAAACCTAACCATAACCCTAACACTAACACTAAACCTAACCCTAACCCTAACACTAACCCTAACCCTTAGACCTAAACATAAACCTAACACTAAAACTAACCATAAGCCCTAAACCTAACCCTAACCCTAACCCTAACCCAAACGCTAAACTCTCACCCTAACCCTAACCCTAAAACTAACGCTAACTTTTACCCATAACCCTAAACGGAAGCCTAACCCTAACACTAACCCTAATCCTAAATGCTAACCGTAACCCTACATAACCCTACACTTAACCCTAACACTAACCCTATCCTCTAAACCTAACCCTAAACCTAACCATAACCCTAAACCTAAACTGAACCGTAACGTATCCCTAACCCTGAATCCTAACCCTAACCATAAAATTAACCCTAACACTAACATTAATCTTAACCCTTACCATAACCATATCCCTAACACCTAACCCCTAAGCCTACCCTTAAACCTAGCACTAACCCTAACCCTAACCCGAAAACTAATGCTAACACTTACCTGAACCAGAACTTGTAACCCTAACCCTTACGCTAACCCTAAACCTAAACTTAAACCTAACCCTATCCCTAAACTTAAACCTAACCCTATCCCTAAACCTAAGCCTAACCCTAACCCAAACCTTAACCCTAACCCTAACACTAACCCTATCCGTGACACTTAAGCCCTAACCCTAAACATAGACATAAAGCTAATCTTAAGCCTAACCATAAACCTAATAATAAATCTAACCCTAACAATAACCTGAAGTGCAAACCTAACACTATCTCTAACACTTAACACGTAAACCAACCCCTAACCCTAACTCAAACCCTAACTGTAAACTAACCCTAAACGTAATGCTAATCCTAAACCTAACCCTAACCCTAACGCTAACACTAACCCTAATCCTAACCTCTAACACTAACCCTAACTCTAATCCGAAACTTAACACTATCCCTAACCCTAACCCTAACCCTAAACCTAATCCAAAACTTAATAACCCTATCCCTATCCCTAACCCTAACAATATCAGTAAGCCTATCACTAGACCTAATCCTAATACTAACCCTAACCCTAAACATAACCCTAACCCGAACCATAAGCTTAACCCTATCCCAAACCCTAAACCCTAATGTAACCCTAAAATTAACCCTAACACTAACATTAACCTTAACCCTAACCATAACCATATCGCTAACACCTAACCCCTAAGCTTACCCATAAACCTAGCACTAAACCTAACCCTAACCAGAAAACTGAGGCTAACACTAACCCTAACCCTAAACCTAACCCTGACACAAACTGTAATCTCTAAACCTAACCCTAACCCTAACCCTAAACCTAACCTTAACCTTAACCTCTAATCTCTAACCCTAACCCTAACCTAAACCTAAAACTAAACCTAACCAAAACACTCACCCTAGGACTAAACCCTAACTCTAACCCTAACCCTAACCTTAAAACTAACCCTAACCCTAACCTTAACCTTAAACCTAACATTAATCCGAACCATAACCCTAAGCCTTACCCTAACCCTAACCCTAATACTAACCCAAATACTAAACCTTACGTTACCCCTAAAACTAAACCTAAACCTATTCAAAACCATAATCCCTAACCGTAACCATAACCTTAACCCGAACATTAACGCTAATAAGAAAGCCTAAACCTAATGCTTACTGTAACCCTAACCCTAACTGTAAAACTAACAAATAAACCTAACACTAACCCGAACACTAACACTAACTCTAATTCCTAACCCTAACCTGAAACCTAACAAAAACCCAGCCATAAACCTAAAGGAAACCGTAACCCTAACCGTAATGGTACGCATAACACTAACCATATCCTTAATACCTAAACCCTAAACCTAAACCAAAATCCAACTCTAACTCTAACTCTAACCCTAATCTTAACCCTAACTCTAACCCTAACACCAAACCTAAAGCTAATCATAACCGTAAACCTAACCGTAATCCGAAGCCTAACACTGACCCTATACCTAACAACTAACACCTAAACCTAACCCTTACATAAACCTAACCCTAACCATAATCCCAACCTCTAAAACTAACACTAACCCTTAGACCTAAAAATAAACCTTACCCTAAACCTAACCCTAAGCCCTAACCCTAACCCTAACCCTAATGCTAAACACTCACCCTAACCCTAACCCTAAAACTAACGCTAACTTCTACCCAACACCCTAACTGGAAACCTAATTCTAACACTAACCCTAACACTAAATGCTAACCCTAAACGTAAACATAACCCTAACCCTAAACCTGACCCTAAACCTAACCCATATCCCTATTTCTAACACTTGACTTCTAAACCTAACCCTAACCTAACATTAACACTAAATCTAACGCAAAACCTAACTCTAACCCTAACCCTAAACCTAACCCTAACACTAACACTAACCCTAACCCTAACACTAACAGTCACACTAACCTCTAAACCTAACCCTACCCCTAAAGCTAACTACTAACGCTAACCCTAACCTTTACCTTACCCCTAAACCTAATCCTAACCCTAACACTAACCCTTAACCTAAGCTTTAACCCTAACCCTAACCATTATCTCTAAGCCTAAATCTAATCCTAACCCTAGCCTTAACTCTAACCTTAAACCAAATGCTAACCTCTAACCATAACCCTATCCCTAACTATAAACCTTAACCTAACATTAAACCTAACCTTAACACTAAGATTAACATTAAACCTCAGCTTTAACCCTAACCCTAACCCAAACTTAACGCTAACATCTAACCATTACACTAACCCTAACCTTAAACTTAACCGTAACCCTGAACTCTAACTTAACACTTACCCCAACACTAAAACTATCCCTAACATCTAATCCAAACCCAAAACCTAGCATTAACCTAATCATAACCCTAACCATAACTGTAACCTGAAGCCTAAACGTATCCCTAAACCTAACCCTAACACTAACACTAAACCATTACCCTAAACCTAACACTAACTCTAACTCTAATTCTAACCGTAAAACTAAACCTAACCCTATACCGAACAGTAAGCCCTAACCCTAATGCTAAACCTAACCCTAAACAAAATCTTACCCTAACCCTAACCCTAACCCTAACCCTAACCCTAAACCTAACCCTAAGCCTAAGATTAACCCTATCCCTAACACCTAACCCCTAAACCTATAACTAACCCTAACCCTAATCCTAATCCAAATCCTAACACTACCTGTAAGCCTAAACCCAACCCTAACCCTAACTCTAATCCTAAACTAATCCTAACCCAAACACTCACCGTAAACCGACACCTAGACCTAAACCTATCCCTAAACATAAAACTAACCCTAATGCAAACCCTAACACTAAACCTAAACCTAATTCTAAACCTAACCCTAAACCTAACACTAACCCTAACCCTAACCCTAACCCTAACACTAACACTAACCTCTAAACCGAACCCTAACCCTAACAGTAAACCTAATGCTAAACCTAAGGACTAAACCTAATCCTAACCCTTACCCTATCCCTAACTCTAACGCTAACTCTAACCCTAAATTAACTTTAACCCTAATCCTAACCCTAATCATAACTTCTAAGCCTCACCCTAATCCTAACTCAACCCTAAACATAACCTGATCCCTAATTCCTAAGCCCTAACCCTAAAGCTAAACCTAACCCTAACCCTAACACTAACCCTTACACTAACCCTAATCCTAACCCTAACCCTAAACCTAACCCTAAACCTAAGCTTAAACCATAACCCTAACCCAAACCTAACGCTAACCACTAACGCTAACCTTAAGCCTAAATCTAACCCTAAACCTAACCCTAATCCTAACCATAACACTAACCTAATTGTAACACTAACCCTAACCATAACCCTAAGCCTAAATCTAACCATAATTCTAACCCTAACCCTAGACCTCACACTAACCCTAACCCTAACCCTAACACTAACACTAACCTCTAAATCAAACCCTAACTGTAACACAAACCCTAAAATTAACCACTAACCCTAATCCTAACCCTTACCATATCCCTAACACTAACCCTAACACTAACCATAACGTCTAAGCCTAACCCTAACACTAACTGTAACCCTATCTCTAACACTAAACCAAATGCTAACGTCTAACCATAAACCATAACCCTGAACCTAACACTAACCCTAACCCTAACACTAACACTAACCTCTAAATCAAACCCTAACTGTAACACAAACCCTAAAATTAACCACTAACCCTAATCCTAACCCTTACCATATCCCTAACACTAACCCTAACCCTAACCATAACGTCTAAGCCTAACCCTAACACTAACTGTAACCCTATCTCTAACACTAAACCAAATGCTAACGTCTAACCATAAACCATAACCCTGAACCTAACACTAACCCTAACCCTAATCCTAACCCTATACCGAACAGTAAGCCCTAACCCAAACACTAAACATAACCCTAAACAAAATCTTACCCTATCCCTAACCCTAATCCTAACCCTAAGCCTAACATTAACCCTATCCCTAACACTTAACCCCTAAACCTAAACCCCCAACCCTAAACCTAATGCTAACCCTAACTCTAAAACTAACTTTTAACCCTAACACTAACCCTAACCCTAACCCTAAACCCTAACCCTAAAACTAACACTATCCCAAACCCTAAACCTAACACTAAACCAAATCCTAACCCTATCGTTAACACCTAAACCCTAACCCTAACTCTAAATCTAATGCTAAACCTAACACTACCCATAAGTCTAACCCTAAACCTAACCCTAAAATTAATCGTAACCCTAACCCTAACCATAACCCAAAGCCCAACCCTAACCATCTCTCTAACAGCTAACGCTTCACCCTAACCTAAATCATAACCCTAACACTAAGCGTAAACCTAACCCTAACCCTAAAATTACTCCAACACTAGCCCTAAACTGTAACAGTAACCCCAACCATAATCCTATCCTTTAACTCTAACAGTAACCTTTAATTCTAACCCTTACCCTAACAGAAACCCTATCACTAAACCTAACGCTAACCTCTAACCATAACCCTAACCCTAACCATGACCCTAACACTAACACCTAACCCCTAAGCCTAACCCTAAACCTAATCCTAACCCAAACCCTAACCCTAACCCAAAATTCTAATCCTAACACTAAACCGAACCCTAAACCTAACCTAACCCTAACCCTATCCCTAATCTAACCCTAAACCTCACCATAACCATAAACCTATTCCTAACAGCTAACCCTTATACCTGACCCTAACTCTAAGATAACCATAAATTCTAATCCTAACCCTAACCCAAACACTAATCCTAACCCTAACCATAATCATAACCATAACCCTATCCCTAACGCCTAACCCCTAAACGTAACCCTAACCCTAATCCTAACCTAATTCTAACACTAAACCAAACCATAACCATATGCCTAAACCAAAAACCTAACCCTAATTCTAACCCTAACCCCAACACTAACACTAACCCTAACCCTAATCCTAACACTAACATTGACCTCTAAACCTAACACTAGCACTAACCCTAATCCTGACCCTAAACCTAAATACTAAACCTAATCCTAACCCTTACCTGTTCCCTAACCCTAACCCTAAACCTAACACTTAACCTATGCTTTAGCCCTAAGTGTAACACTAACCGTAACCATCACCACTAAGGCTAACCCTAACACTAACCATAATGCTAAATCTAACCCTAAACCTAATGTAACCTCTAAGCATAACCCTAACCCTAACCCGACCCTGAAACCTAACTCTAGCCCTAAACCTTACCCTAAACTCTAACCGTAACACTAACCCAAACCCTAATACTAACACTAAACTCTAAAACTATCCCTAAACCCAACCCTAACCCTAACCATAACCATAAATGTAACACTAAATCTAACATTAATCCCTTACCCTAACCCTAACTCTACCCCCTAAAATAACCCTAAACTTGACTGTAGTACCTAACCCTAACCAAAATCCTAAGCCTAGCATATGCTTAACCCTAAAACTAATCTTAACCCTAAACCTAACCCTAATCCTAAACATAACCCTAACCCTAACCCTAACACTAAACATAACTTCTAACCCTAACACTAATCCTAACACAAAACCTCAAACTAACCATAACCCCAACCATAACACTAACCCTAACCCTAAACCTAACCCTAACCTTAAATGCTAACGCTAACCATAACTCTAACGCTAACCCTAAACCTATCCCAAAACCCTATCCCTAACAACTAACCAATAAACCTAACCCTAATGCTAACCTAAATGTAACCCTAAACCTAACCATAACCCTAAGCCTAAACCTAACCTTAACACTAACTCTAACCCTAACCCTAACACTAACCCTAACACTAACATTAACCCTAACACTAACATCTAAACCTAACCCTAACAGTAACCTTAACACTAAAACTAACCACTAACGTTAATCCTAACCGTTATTCTACCAATAAAAATAACCCTAACCCTAACCCTAAACCTTAACCTAAGCTTTAAACCTAACCGTAACCCTAACACTAAACATAAATTCTAACCCTAACCCTAACCCGAATCCTAGCCCTAACTTTAACCCTAAACCAATCGCTAACCTCTAACCATAACCCTAACTCTAACCATAATCCTAAACCTAACACTAACCCTAAACCTAACCCTAACCCTAACACTAACATTAAACCTAAGTTTTAAACCTAACCCTAACCCAATCCTAATGCAAACCTCTAACCATAACCCTAACCCTAACACTAAAACAACCCTAAACCTAAACTCTAACCATAACACTAACCCTAACCCTAAAACTATCCCTAACATTTAACCCTAAACCTAACAATAGGCCTAACCTAATTGTAACCCTAACCCTAACCTAAACCGAACCCTAACCGTAACCCTAGCCCTAAACATAACACTAACAGTAATCCCCAACACTAAAACTAACACTATCCCTAACCCTAATCCTAACCCAAACCAGAAGCCTAAACTTAAGCCTTTCCCTAACAACTACACCTACCCCTAACTCTAACACTAATCCTAACCCTAAACATAAACATAACACTAACCTACCCCTAACCCTATTTTCTAATCCTAACCCGAACCTTAAAGCTAACCCTAACGCTAACCCTAACCCATAACTCTAATCCTAACCCTAACCATAACCCAAAACCTAACACTAACACTAACACTAACCCTAACCTCTAACACTAACCCTAAACTTAAACATATCCCTAACCGTAACCCTAAAGCTAATACTAAAACTAACTCTAACCCTAACCCTAACCCTATCCCTAAACCTCAAATTAACACTAACCCTAACGATAAAAGGAACCTTAACCATAACCCTAACAGTAACCCTAAACGCTAACCCTAACCCTGACCCTAACACTAACCTTAACCCATAAACTTATCACTAACACTTAACCCCTAAACTTAACCCTAAAAATAACTCTGAACCTAATACTACATCTAACACAAACCCTAACACAAACGCTAACCTAATTGTAATCCTAACCCTAAACATAGCCCTAAGCCTAACCCTAAACCTAACACTAACTCTAACCCTAACCATAACACTCACACTAAAACTAACACTCAAACTAACCTCTAAACATAACCTTAACACTAAAGGTGACCCTAATCCTAAAATTAACCACTAACCCTAATCCTAACACTAACCCTATCCCTAACCCTAACCCTAACACTGAAACTAAGCTTTCACTCTAACCCTAACCATAACCATAACCATAACCATAACCTCTAACCCTACCCTAACCCTAACCCTAACCCTAACCCTAAACTTACTCTAACCCTAACACTAAATTATAACCCTAGCACAAACCCTAAGCTTAAGCCTAACCCTAACCCTATCACTAACACCTAACAACTAACCACAAACCTAACCCTAAACCTAAGCATTAATCGTAAGCCTAAACCAAAACTAACGCTAACTGCTAACCCTAATCTTAACCCTAATGCTAACCTAATTGTAACCCTAACCCTAACCATAACCCTAAGCCTAAACTGAACCCTAACTCTAAACCTAACCCTAACCTTCAAACTAACACTAACCCTAACAATGACCCTAACACTAACCTCTAAATCTAACCATAACCCTAACCATAACCCTAACCCTAAAACTAACAACTGGCACTAATCCTAACCATTACCCTATCCCTAACCCTAACCTTAAAACGAACTCTAACACTGAAACTAAGCTTTTACCCTAAAACTAACCCTAACCCTAACTCTAACACAAAACCAAACACTAACCTATAACCATAACCCTAACGGTAACAGAAACATTAAACCTAACCCTAAACTCTAACTGTAACCTTAAACCTAGCCATAAACAGGAACCTAGCTTTAACCCTAACCCTAAACCTTACACTAACCATAAGCTCTAACCCTAACTCTAACCCAAACACTAAGCTCTACCCATAACCCTAACATTAACCCTAACCCTAAAACTAAATCTAACTTCTCACCCTAACACTAACCATAACCCTAAAACTAAAGCTAACCCTAACACTAAACTTAACCCTAACCCTAAAACCTAACCCTAACCCTAACACTATCCCTAAACCTAACCCTAAACCAAACACTAAACCTAACTCTAACACTAACCCTATCGCAAACACCTAAGCCCTAACACTAACCCTAACCCTAACTCTAAAACTAACCATAAACCTAACACTAACCATAACCCTAAACCTAACCCTAAGCCTAAATGAAACTGTAACCCTAACATTAACCTTAAACCAAAGCTGAACCCTAACCCTCTCACTAACACCTAACCCCTGAACCTAACCCTATCTCTGACCCTAACCATAACCATAACCCTAAGCCTAAACCTAAACCTAACTCTAACCCTAACCCTAACCCTAACACTAAGTGTAACCCTAACCCTAACCCTAAAACTAACCCTAACCCTAAACCTAACCATAACACTAAACTCTAATCCTAACGCTAACCCTAATCCTAACACTAAACCTAACCCATGCCTTTAACTCTAACCATAACCCTAACCCTAACCCCAACCCTATCACTAACCATAACCTCTAACACTAACCCTAATCGTAAAACTATCCCTAACCCTAATCCAAATCCTAACACTAAACCTAATTTCTAACCCTAATACCCTAACCCTAAACCTCACCCAAACCCTAACCATAACCATAACACTAACCCTAAACCGAAAATCTAACCCCAACCCTACACCTAACCATAACCCTAACCCATAATCCTATCCCTAACACATAACGCCTAAGACTAACCTACCCCTAACACTAACACTACATCTAATGCAAACCCTAACCCTAACCCTAAACCTAACGCTAACCTAATTGTAATCCTAACACTAACCATAACCCTAAGCCTAACCCTAAATCTAACCATAGCCCTAACCCTGAAACTGAACCTAACCCTAAATCTAACTCTAACCCTAAAACTAACTTTAAACCTAACCCTAACCCAAACTGTAACCCTAAGCCTAAAGGTAAGCAATAACCCTAATCCTAACCGTTACCCTATTCCTAACCCGAACACTAACACTAACCCTAACACTGAACCTAAGCTTTCGCCCTAACCCTAACCCTAACCCTAACCATAACCTCTAAGCCTAACACTAACCCTAACCCTAACACTAACCCTAGCAATAACCCTAAACCTAAACATAACTCTAAGCCTAACCCTAAAGCTAAAACTAACACTAACCCTAACCCTAACCTAACTCTAAACTGAACCCTAATCCTAACCCTAACCCTAACCCTGAACTCTAACTGTAACACTAACGTAACCTAACTCTAACCATAACACGAACATCTAAACCTAGCACTCACCCTAACCCTTACCCTAACCATAACCCTAATGGAAAGCCTGACCCTAAACCAAACCCTAACCCTAGCCTTAAACCAAATTGTGATCCTATCCCTAACCCTAACCGTAACACTAACCCTATCCATAACTCTAACTCTAACCCTAACCATAACCCTAACACTAACCCTAATGTAAACCTAAACCTAATCATAACACTAACCCCTAAACCTAACCATAACCCTTAGATCTAACAATAACACTAACCCTATCCTAACCCTAAGCCCGAACCTTAAACCTAGCCCTAACCCTAACCCTAACACTAACCCTAACACAAACCCTAACCCTAACCTCTAACCCTAACCATAACACTAACCCTAATGCTAACTTCTAACCATAACCCTAACTGGAAACCTCATCCTAACACTAACACTAACCCTAATCTCTAACCATAACCCTAACTCTAACCCTAAACCTAACCCTAACACTAACGCTAACCTCGAACCCTAACTCTAACCTAACCCTAGTCCTAAATGTAACCGTAATCCTATCACTTACCCTAAACCATAAACATAAACAAAAATTAACCCTAACACTAACCTTAACCTTAACCCTAACCCTAACACTATCCCTAACACCTAACACCTAACCCTAAAACCAAACCTTTCAATAAGCCTAACCCTAACCATAAAACTAACTCTAAACCTAAAACTAAGCCTAACCCTAACCCTAACACTAACCTCTAAACCTAACTCTAACCCTAACGCTAACCCTAATCCTAATCCTAACCTCTAACCCTAACCCTCACACTAACCCTAAACCTAACACTATCCCTAATTCTAAGCCTAACCCTAACCCTAACCATAAATTTAATCCTAACCCAGAACTTAAAAATAACCCTAACCCTAACAATATCACTAACCCCAATCCTAGCCCTAATCCTAATTCTAACCCTAACCATAACTCTAACCCAAACCCTATTACTAACCCTAATCCTAACCCTAAACCCTAACCCTCAGAACCCTAACCATTAAACCCTAATGCTAACACAAACCATAACCCTAACTCTAACACTAAACCTAACCCTAACCTTAACCGTAACCCTAACCATAACGCTAACCATATCCATAACACCTAAACCCTAATCCTAACTGAAAATCTAACCCTAACGCTAACCCTAACCCTAAACCTAACCTAAACCTAAACCTAACCCTAACCCTAACACCTACATTAACCCTAAATGTAACCATAACACTAACCCTAATCCTAATTATAATCCGAAGCCTAACCATGAACACATCCCTAATATCTAACCCCTAAACTAAACCATAACGTAACCCTAACACTAACTGAAAATCTAACCCTAAAACTAACCATAATCCGAAGCCTAACCCTGACTCTATCCCTAACACCTAACCCATAAACCTAACCCTGACCTAACCCCAACCCTAAAAGTAACCCTCAAACTAATGGGAACCCTAACCCTAACACTAACCCCAATCCCTAAACCTGATTGTAACCCTATGCCTAACCCTAACATGAGCAATAACCCTAATATGTAAGCCTAACACTAACCCTTACCAGAATTCTAAACCTAACAGTAACACTAACCCCTAACCCTACCCCTACCCCTACCCCTAACCCTAACCCTAACCCTAACTATCACTAATCTCTAACCCTACCCCTAACACTAAGCCCTACCATAAACCTAAATCACCCTAATCCTAACTGTAACCCTAACCATATACATAAAATTATCGTTAACACCTAACCCCTATCCCTAAACCAAACTGTAAACCTAACTCTAACACTAACCCTTACACTAACCCTAACCCTCAAACTAAACCTTATCGTAACCCTAACCCTAACCATAATCCAAAGCCTAAGCCTGACCCTAATCCTAACACCTAACCCCTAAACTTAACCCTAACCTAAACCCAGCCCTAAACATAACCCTAACCCTAAGACTAACCCAAAGCCTAACTTTTAACACAAGCCCTAACCCTAATCATAAGCCTTACATTAGACCTAACCCTAAACTCTTAACCTAACACTAACCCTAACCCTAACCTCTAACTTGATCGCCTAAACCTAAGACAAGAACTAACACAAAACAGAACCCTAACGATAACCCCAAACCTAACCCTAAATCCTAATCCCTAACCCTACCCCTAACACTAAGCCCAACCAAAAACATAAATAACCCTAACCCTAATCCTAACCCAAACCCTAAACGTAACCCAAATCCTAACGCTACCACTAAACCTAATCCTAACACTAACGCTAACCCTAACCGTAATCCTAACCTCTAACCCTAAGCTTAACACTAACCCTAAACCTAACAATATCCCTAACCCTAAGCCTAACCCTAACCCTAAGCCTAACCCTAAACCCTAACCCTAGGAACCCTAACCATAAAACACTAATGCTAACACAAACCATAACCCTAACTTTAACCCTAACCCTAACCATAACCATAACCCTAACCATAACGCTAACCATATCCTTAACACCTAAACCCTAATCCTAACTGAAAATCTAACCCTAACGCCTACCCTAACCCTAAACCTAACCCGAAGCCCAAACCTAACCCTAACCCTAACACCTACCTTAACCCTATATGTAACCATAACCCTAAGCTAACCCTAACTGTATTCCAAAGCCTAACCCTGAATCAAACCCTAATATCTAACCCCTAAACCAAACCCTAATGTAACCATTACCCTAAATGAAAATCTAACCCTAACACTAACCATAATCTGAAGCCTAACCCTGACTCTATCCCTAACACCTAATCCATAAACCTAACCCTAACCGTAAAGGTAACCCTCACTGTAACGGTAACCCTAACCCTAATCATAATCCTAACCCTAACTCTAACCCTAACTCCAATCCCTAAACCTGACCCTAACCCTATGCCTAACCCTAACACGAGAAATAACCCTAATATGTAATCCTAACCCTAACCCTTAGCATAATCCTAAACCTAACAGTAACACTAACCCCTAAACCTAACCCTAACCCTAACTCTAAACCTATCCCTAATCCCTAACCCTACCCCTAACAGTAAGCCCAACTAAAACCCTAAATAACCCTAACCCTAACCGTAACCCTATCCATAAACATAATATTATCCTTAACACCTAACCCCTATCGCTAAACTAAACTTTAAACCTAACTCTAACACTAACCCTAACCCTCAACCTAAACCTTATAGTAACCCTAAACCTAACCGTAATACGAAGCCTAAGTTTGACCCTAATCTTAACACCTAACCCCTAAACCTAACCCTAACCTAAACCCAACCCTAAACGTAACCCTAACCCTAACACTAAACCTAAGCCTAACTTTTAACACAAGCCATAACCCTAATCATAACCCTTACACTAGCCCTAACACTAAACTCTAACCCTAACACTAACCCTAACCCTAACTTCTAACTTGATCACCTAAACCTAAGACAAAAACTAACACAAAACACAACCCTAACGATAACCCTAAACCTAACCCTAAATCCTAATCTTAACCCTAAACCTAACCCTAACCTTAACCCTAATCCTAACCCTAACCTAACACAAAACTCTAACCTTAAACCTAAAAATAACACTAAACCGAACTCTAACCCTAATCTCTAACCCTAACCCTAACCATAATCCTAACACAAACCCTAAACGAAAACTCTAACTGTAACATGAACCCTAACCCTAACCTCTAAATCTAACCCTGAACACTAACCCAAACCCTAACAGTAACCCTAACCATAACTCAAACCCTAACGCTAACACTAACCATAATTTTAACCTCTAACACTAAGCCTAACACTAACCCTAACACTAATCCTTAACCTAACTTCTAACAATAAGCCTAACCCTAACCCTAACCCTAACCCTAAACCTTACCCTAAGCCTAAACCTAACACTAACACTAACCCTAACACTAAACCTAACAGAATCCCTAATGCTAACCCTAACATTAACCTAATTCTATCGTAAACCCTAAACCTAAACTTAATCCTAACCATAAACTTAATCCTAACACAAAACTTAACAATACCCCTAATTCTAACCCTTACACTAAACCTAAACATAACCCTAACCCTAAAACTAACCCTAACCCTAACCTTAACCGTAACACTAATCCGAATTATAACCGTAACTCTAACACTAACCCTAACCATAACACTAAACCTAATGCTACCCCTAACCCTAACCCTAAACATATTCAAAACTCTAACACTAGCCATAACCCGAAGCTTAACAGTGACACTATTCCTAAAACCTAAACCTTAACCCTAAACTAAACTGAACACTAATCCTACCCTAACCCTAACCATAACCCTAACACTAAGCCTAACACTAACCCTAACCATAACCGTAACCCTAACCCTAAACCTTACCCTCACACTAACTCTAACCCTAACCTTCTAACCCTAACCCTAACCCTAATCCTAATCCTAATCCTAACTCTAACCCTAACACTAACCCTAAAAATAATCCTAATCCTAAACCTAAACCTATCCCTAACCCTTTTCCTAATATTGAGCCTAACACTAACCCTAACCCTAATCCCTAACCATAATCCTAACCCGAACACTAACGCTAATAAGAAAGCCTAAGCCTACCGCTTAATGTAACCCTAACCCTAACCATAAAACTAACACATAAACCAAACCCTAAAACTAACCATAATCCCTAACTCTAACCCGAACAATAAAACTAACCCAGCCATAAACCTAAACGAAACCCTAACCCTAACCATAATACTACCCATAACCTTAACCATATCCTTAAAAACTAAACACTAAACCTAACTCAAACCCTAACCCTAAACCTAACCCTAACCCTAACCCTAACACTTAGACTAAAACATAAACCTAACGCTAAACCTAACCATAAGCCCTAACCCTAACCCTAACCATAACCCTAATTATAAACTCTCAACCTAACATTAACCCTAAAACTAACGCTAACTTCTATCCATAACCCTAACCGAAAACCTAACCCTAACACTAAAACTAATGCTAAACGCTAACCGTAACCCTACCCTAACCCTACACGTAATGTTAACATGAACCCTATCCTCTAATCCTAAACCTAAGCCTAACCGTACCCTAAACCTAAACTGAACCATAACCACATCCCTAACCCTGAATCCTAACCCTAACCATAAAATTAACACTAACACTAACATTAATCTTAACCCTAACCATAACCCTATCCCTAACAACTAACCCCTAAGCCTACCCCTAAACCTAGCACTAACACTAACCCTAACCCAAAAACTAATGCTAACACTAACCCTAACCCTAAAATTAACCCTAACTTTAACCGTAACTTCTAACCCTAACCCTAACCCTAACCCTAAACCTAAATGTAAACAGAACCCTAAACCTAAACGCTAACCCTAACCCTAAAGCTAACCCTAAGCTGAACCCTAACCCAAACCTTAACACTAACACTAACCCTAGCCCTATCTGTAACACCTAAGCCCTACCTAACCCTAGACCTAATGCTAAACTTAAGCCTAAACCTACACCTAATACTAACCCTAACCCTAACCATAACCTGAAGTGTAACCCTAACACTATCTCTAATATTTAACACCTAAACCTACACCTAACCCTAACTCAAACCCTAATCGTAACCCTAACCCTAACCCTAAACCTAACCCTAACGCTAATCCTAGACCTAAACCTAAACTTAAGGCTAACCCTAACCCTAATCCTAACCTCTAAAATTAACCCTAACACTAATCCTGAACTTAACACTATCCCTAACCCTAAACCTAATCCTAACCCTAACCCTAAACCTAACCCAAAACTTAACAATAACCCTAACCCTATCCCTAACACTAACAATATCAGTAAGACTATCCATAGCCCTAATTCTAATACTAACCTATCCCGAAACATAAACCTAACCCTAACCCTAACCCTAAGCCTAACCCTATCCCTAACCCTAAACCCTAATGCTAACCCTAAAACTAACCCTAACCTCTAATCCTAACAAGAAGCCTAACCCTAACCCTAAACCTAAACCTAACCGTAACATTATTCATAACCCTAAAACCTAACCCTAAAATCAACTCTAACCCTAACATTAAACTTAACCCTAACTATAACCCTATCTTATCACCTAACCCATAAGCCTTACCCTAAACCTACCACTAACCCTAACGCTAACCCGAAAACTAATGCTAACCCTAACTCTAACCCTAAACCTAACCCTAACCCTAACCATAACCTCTCACCCTAACCATAACCCTGAACCTAAACCTAAACCTAAACGTAACCCTATCCCTAAAACTAAAGGCTAGCTCTAACCCTAAATCTAACGCTAAACCTAACCCTAACCCTAACCTTAACCCTAACCCTAACCCTATCCGTAACACCTAAGCCCTAACACTAACTCTAAACCTGAAGCTAACCTTCAGCCTAACACTAAACCTAATAATAACACTAACCCTAACGATAACCTGAAACATAACCCTAACACTATCTCTAACATGTAACACCTAAACCTACCACTAACCTAACTCAAACCTTAACCGTAACCCTAACCCTAACCCTAAATCTGATGCTAATCCTAAACCTAAACCTAACCCGAACCCTAACGCTAACCCTAATCCCTAACCCTAAAACTAACACTAACACTAACCCATCCGTAAACCTAAACAAAACCCTAACCCTAACCATAATGCTACCCATAACCCTAACCATATCCTTAACACCTAACCCAACCGTAATCGAAAATCTAACTCTAAAGCTAACTCTAACACTAACACTAAACCTAACTCTAAACCTAACACCAAACCTGAAGCTCATCGTAACCCTAAACCTAACCGCAATGTGAAGCCTTACAATGACCCTATACCGAAAAACTAACACCTAAAGATACCTCAAACCTAAACCTAAACCTATCCATAAGCCTAACTTCTAAACTTAACCCTAATCCTTAGACCTAAACATAAACCTAACCCTAAGCCTAACCCTAAACCAAACCTTAACCCTAACCCTAACCCTAACCCTATCCGTAACACCTAAGCAATAAACCTAACCCTAGACTTAACACTAACCATAAGCCTAACCGTAAACCTAATAATAACCCTAACCCTAACCATAACCTGAAGTGTAACCCTAACACTATCTCTAACACTTAACACCTAAACCTACTCATAACCCTAACTCAAACCCTAACAATAACCCTAACCCTAACCCTAAACCTAATCATAACGCTAATCCTAACCCTAACCCTAACCCTAATGCTAACCCTAACCTTAATCCTAACCTCTAACACTAAGCCTAACACTAATCCTAAACTTAACACTATCCCTAACACTAACTCTAAAACTAACACTAAATGTAATCCAAAACTTAACAATAACACTAACCCTATCCCTAACACTAACAATATCAGTAAGACTATCCCTAGCCCTAATCCTAATACTAACACTAAACCTAAACATAACCCTAAGCCTAACACTATGCCTAACCATAAACCCTACTAACCATAAAATTAACCCTAACCCTAACATTAACCTTATCCCTAACCAAAACCATATCCCTAACACCTAACCCTAGGCTTACACATACACCTAGCACTAACCCTAACCCTAACCAGAAAACTGAGGCTAACACTAACCCTAACACTAAACCTAACCCTGACCCGAACCCTAACCTCAAACCTCTAACCCTAACAATAATCTAAACCTAAACCTAAACCTAAACCCAAATGTAAACCTCACCCCACGACTGAACACTAACTCTAACCCTAACCCTAACCTTTACCTGAACATTAATCCGAACCCTAACCCTAAACCTAACCCAACCCTAATGCTAATACTAACCTGAATACTAAACCGAAAGCTACCCCTAAAACTAATGCTCAACCTATTCAAAACCCTAATCCCTAACCGTAACCCTAACCTTAACCCAAACACTAACACTAATAATAAAGCCTAAACCTAACGCTTACTGTAACCCTATCCCTAACTGTAAAACTAACCAATAAACCAAAACCCTAACCCGAACCCTAACACAAACCCTAATTCCTAACCCTAACCTGAACGCTAACACTAACACAGCCATAAACCTAAGTGAAACCGTAACCTTAACCATAATGCTACCCATAACCCTAACCATATGCTTAACACCTAAACCCTAACCCTAAACCAAAATCTAACCCTAACTCTAACTCTAACCCTAACCCTAACCCTAACCCTAACTCTAACCCTAACACCAAATCTAAAGCTAATCGTAACCGTAAACCTAAGCATAAACCAAAGCCTAACACTGACCCTATACCTAACAACTAACACCTAAACCTAACCCTAACATAAACCTAACGTTAACCATAATCCTAACCTCTAAACCTAACCATAAACCTTAGACCTAAACATAAACCTAACCCTAAGCCCTAACCCTAACCCTAACCCTAACCCTAATGCTAAACTCTCACCCTAACCCTAACACTAAAACTAACGCTAACTTCTACCCAGTACCATAACCGGAAACCTAACCCTAACCCTAACCCTAACCCTAACCCTAAACGTTAACCATAACCCTACCCAAACCCAAACCGTAACCCTAAAACTAATCCTAACCTCTAACCCTAAACAGAAGCCTAAAGCTAACCCTAAACCTAAATGTAACCGTAACCTTACTCATAACCCTAAAACCTAACCCTAACCCTAAAATCAACTCTAACCCTAACATTAAACTTAACCCTAACTATAACCCTATCTCAATCACCTAACACCTAAGCCTTACCCTAAACCTAGCACTAACCCAAACGCTAACCCGAAAACTAATGCTAACCCTAACCCTAACCCTAAACCTAACCCTAACCCTAACCATAACCTCTAACCATAACAATAACCCTGAACCTAAACCTAAACCTAAATGTAACCCTATCCCTAACACTAAAGGCTAACTCTAACCCTAAATCTAACACTAAACCTAACCCTAAGACTAACCGTAACCCTAACCTTAACCCTATCCATAACAACCAAGCCCTAACACTATCTCTAAACCTAAAGCTAACCTTCAGCCTAACACTAAACCTAATAATAACACTAACCCTAACCATAACCCGAAACATAACCCTAACACTATCTCTAACACGTAACACCTAAACCTACCGCTAACCTAACTCAAACCCTAACTGTAACCCTAAACCTAACCCCAAATCTGATGCTAATCCTAAACCTAAACCTAACCTGAACCCTAACTCTAACCCTAATATCTAACCCTAACCCTAACACTAACACTAACCCATCCGTAAACCTAAACAAAAACCTAACCCTAACCGTAATGCTACCCATAACCCTAACCATATCCTTAACACCTAACCCCCAACCGTAACCGAATATCTAACCCTAACACTAACTCTAACACTAATACTAAACCTAACTCTAAACCTAACACCAAACCTGAACCTCATCGTAACCCTAAACCTAACCATAATGCAAAGCCATACAATAACCCTATAACAAAAAACTAACACCTAAACATAACCCAAACCTAAACCTAAACCTATCCATAACCCTAACTTCTAAACCTAACCCTAATCCTTAGACCTAAACAAAAACCTAACCCTAAGCCTAACCCTAAACCAAACCTTAACCCTAACCCTAACCCTAACCCTAACCCTAACCCTAAGCCCTAACTCTAACCTTAACCCTAAAACTAATGCTAAACTCTCACTTTAACCCTAACCCTAAAACTAATGCTAAGTTCTACCCATTACCCTAACCGGAAACCTAACCCAAACACTAACTCTAACCCTAAACACTAACCATAACCCTACCCAAACCCTAAATCGTAACCCTAACCCTAAAATTAACCCTAACCCTAAAATTAAACTTAACCCTAATTATAACCCTATCCCTAACACCTAACCCCTAAGCCTACCCCTAAACCTAGAACTAACCCTAACCCTAAAGCGAAAACTAATGCTAACCCCAAACCTAACCCTAAACCTAACCCTAACCTTAACCATAAGCTCTAACCCTAACCCAAACCCTATCCATACCATACAAGCACTAACACAAACCCTAAAATTAGAGCTAAGCTTAAGCTTAACCATAAACCTAATAATAACCCTAACCCTAAGCATAACCTGAAGCATAACCCTAAAAAATCTCTAACATGTAACACCTAAACCTAACCCGAACCCTAACTCAAACCCTAACCATAAACCTAACCCTAACCCTAACCCTAAGCATAACAGTAACCCGTAAACCTAAACCTAACCCAAACCCTAACACTAACCCTAATTCCTAACCCTAAACCTAACGCTAACAATAACCCATCCGTAAGCCTAAACGAAACCCTAACCCTAACCGTAACACTACCCATAACAATAACCATATTGTTAACACCTAACCCCTCACCCTAACTTAAAATCTAACCCTAACTCTAACTCTAACCCTAACCTTAACCCTAGCTCTAAACCTAACACCAAACCTATACCTAATTGTAACCCTAAACCTATCTGTAATCCGAAGCCTAACACTGACCCTATACCTAACAACTAACACCTAAACCTAATGCTAACATAAACCTAACCCTAACCATAACCCTAAACTCTAAACCTAACCATAACCATGAGAGCTTAACATAATCCTAATCCTAACCCTAACCCTAACACTAACCATAATGCTAAACTACAACCCTAACACTAACCGTAAACCTCACGCTAACTTCTACCCACAACCCTACCCGGAAACCTAACCCTAACACTAACACTAACCCTAACCCTAAACGCTAACAGTACCCTTCCCAAATCCTAAACCTAACCCTATCCCTAACCGTAACCTCTAACCCTAACCTGAAGCATAACCCTAACCATAAAAGTAAACCTAAGGGTTACTTTATTCATACCTAAATCCTAACCCTAACCCAAAAATTAACCCTAACCGTAACATTAAACTTAACTTTAACTATAGCGCTATCCCTAACACCTAACCCCCAAAAATACCCCTAAACCTAGCACTAACCCTAACCCCAACCCGAAAACTAATGCTAACCCTAACCCTAAACCTACCTCTAAACCTAACCCAAACCCTAACCCTAACCCTAACCCTAACCCTAATGCTAACCCTAATCCTAATCCTGATCCCTAACACTAATACTAACACTAACCCATCCGTAAACCTAAACAAAACCCTAACACTAAGCGTAATGCTACCCATAACCCTAACCATATCTTTAACACCTAACACTTAACCCTAACAGAAAATCTAAACCTAACTCTAACTCTAACCCAAACACTAAACCTAACTCCAAACCTAACACCAAATCTACACATACTCGTAACCCAAAACTAAACCTAGCCGCAATCCGAAGCCTAACACTGACCCTATAGTGAACAAATAACACCTAAACATAACCCTAACATAAATCTAACCCTATCCAAAATTCTAACCTTTAAACCTAACCCTAAACCTTAGACCTAAACATAAACCTAACTCTAAGCCTAAACCTAAGCAATAATCCTAACCGTAATCCTAACCCTAACGCTAAACGATAACCATAACCCTAACCCTAAACCTAATGCTAACTTCTACCGATAACCTTAACCAGAAAACTAACCCTAACACTTACACTAATCCTAAATGCTAACCCTAACCCTAATATCTAACCCTAAACCTAAGAATAACCCTAAAACTCAACCTAAACCTAACTGTAACCCTATCCCTAACACTAAACCCTAACCCTAACCCTAAAATTAACTCTAAACCTAACATTAAAATTAAGATAACCATAACCTAATCCCTAATAACTAAGCCCTAAGCTTACACATAAACCTAGCACTAACACTAACCCTAACACGAAAACTGAGGTGAACAGTAACTCTAACCCTAAACCTAACCCTGACACTTACCCTAACCGTACAATTAAACCTAACCCGAACATCTAACCTCTAACCCTAACCCTAACCTAAACCTAAACCTAAATGTAACCCTCACCCTACGACTAAACCTTAACTCTAACTGTAAACCTAACCTTAAAAGTAACCCTAACCCTAACATTAACCCTAACCCTAAACCTAACGCTAACCCTAACCCTAACAGTAACACTAACCCGAATAAGAAACCTAATGCTACCCCTAAAAATAACCCTAAACTTATTCAATACCCTAAACCTTACCGTAACCAGAAGCCTAACACTAACAATATCCCTAAAACCTAACCATTAACCATAACCTCAACTTAACACTAACCCTAACCTAATCCTAACACTAAACGTAACCCTAACCCTAAACCTAACGCTAACCCTAACCCTAACCCTAACCATAACCATCACCCTAATCCTAAAGCTAAACTTAAACCTAACAATAACCTTAACACTAACCCTCACGCTAACTCTAACCACAACCTTATAACCCTAACGCTAACCTTAATCCTAATCCTAACACTAACCCTCACTCTAACCCCTAATCCTAACCGTAACTCTAAGAATAACCCCTAAACCTAACCCTAACCCTATCCCTAAACCTAACACTAACACTAACAATAATTCTAACCCTTACCCTAAACCTATCCCTAACAATAATCATTATACTGAGCGTAATACTAACCCTAACACTAAAACTAACCCTAATTCCAAACCATAACCCTAACCCTAACCTGAACAGTAACACTAATACGAAAGCCTAACCCTAAAGCTTACCATAACCCTAACCCTAAGCGTAAAACTAAACCTTAAACCTAACCATAACCCGAAACCTAACACTAACTCTAACCCTAATCCCAACACCTAACCATAACGATAACACTAACCCATCCATAAATCTAAATGAAACCATAACCATAACCGTAATGCTACCCATAACAATAACCATATCCTTAACACCTAACACCTAACCCTAACCGAAAATCTAACCCTAACACTAACACTAACCGTAACCCTAAACCATAACTATAACCCTAACACCAAACATAAACCTAATTGTAACCCTAACTAAACCTAACCGGAATCAGAAGCCTAACACTGACCCTATAACTAACAACTTACACCTATAGCTAACCCTAACATAAACCTAACCATACCCATAACCCTAACTTCTAAACCTAAACCTAACCCTAATGGTAAACTCTAACCCTAAAACTAACAGTAAATTTAACGCTAACTTCTACCTATAACCCTAACAGGAAACCTAACCCTACCACAAACACTAACCCTAAATGCTAACCGTAACCCAATCCAAACCTTAAATCTAACCCTAACCCTAACCCTAACCTCTAATGCTAAACCGAATCCTAACACTTACCATAAACTGACACCTAACCGTAACCCTATTCATAACCCTAAATGCTAAACCTAAGCCTAAAATTAACCCTAACACTTACATTAACCATAACCTTAACCCTAACTATAACCCTATCCCTAACACCTAACACCTAATCCTACCCCTAAATCTAGCACTAACACTAAACCTAACCCGAAAATTAACACTAACACTAACCCTAACTCTAAACCTAACCCTGACTAACGGTAACATCTAACCTTAACCCTAACCCTAAACCTAAACCTAAACATAACCCCAACCCTAACACTAAATGATAACCCTAACACTAAACGTAACCCTAACCTTAACCCTAACCCTAAACCTAACCGTAACCCTAAAACTATCCGTAACATCTAATCCTTAACCCTAACCCTAAACGTAAAGGTAACCCTAAGCCTAACCCTAAACCTAACCATAACCCTAAACTTAACTGTAACCTGAAGCTTTACAATGACCGTATAACTAACAACTAAATATAACCCAAACATAAACCTAACTCTATCCATAACATTAACCTCTAAACCTAACCCCAACACTTAGACCTAAACATAAACCTAACCCTAAGCCTAACCATAAGACATAATGCTAATCCTAACCCTAAAACTAAACTCTAACCATAACCCTAACCCTAAATCTAATGCTAACTTCTACTGATAACCCTAACCGGAAAAATAACAATAACACTTACCCTAAACCTAAACACTCAACCTGAGCTTAACCTCTGACCCTAACCCTAAGCCTAACCCTAAAACTAAACCTAAACCTAACCATAACCCTAACCTAAACACTAAACCCTAACCCTAACCTTAAAATTAACCCTAAAACTAACATTAAAATTAACCATAAACATAACATAATGACTAACAGCTGACCCCTAAGCTTACACATAAAACTCGCACTAACACTAACCCTAACACAAAAACTGAGGTGAACACTAACACTAACCCTAAACCTAACCCTGACCCTAACCTCTAACCCTAAGCCTAAACCTAAGCCTATAATTACACCTAACGCTAACATCTAACCACTAACCCTAACCCTAACCTAAACCTAAACCTAAATGTAACCCTCACCCTACGACTAAACCCTAACTCTAACTGTAAACCTAAACTTAAAACTAACCCTAACCCTACCCGTAACCCTAACCCTAAACCTAACCCTTACCCTAACCCAAACAATAACACTAACCTGAATAAGAATCCTAACCCTACCCCTAAACCTAAGCCTAAACCTATGAAATACCCTAAACCTTACCGTAATCCGAACCCTAACACTAACAATATCCCTAAAACCTAACCACTAACCATAACCTCAACTTCACACTAACCCTAACCTAAACCAAACACTAAACTTAACCCTAACCCACACCCTAACCCTAAACCTAAAGCTAACCCTAACCCTAACCCTAAACCTAAACATAAACCTAACCATAACCATAACCCTAACCTCTAAACCTAACCCTAACCCTTAGAGCTAAACATTAACCAAATCCTAACCCTAAACCTAAGCCCTAAGCCTAAGCCTAAGCCTAACCCTAATGGTAAACTCTAACTCTAACACTAACACTAAACTTAACGCTAACTTCTACCTATAACCCTAACAGGAAACCTAACCCTAACACAAACCCTAAACCGAAATGCTAACCGTAACCCTATCCAAACCTTAAATCTAACCCTAACCCTAACCCTAACCTCTAACGCTAAACCGAAGCCTAACCCTTACCCTAAACTGACACCTAACCGTAACCCTATTCATAACCCTAAACGCTAAACCTAAGCCTAAAATTAAACCTAACCCTTACATTAACCTTAACCTTAACCCTAACTAAAACCCTATCCCTAACACCGAACACCTAATCCTACCCCTAAATCTAGCACTAACACTAACCCTAACCCGAAAATTAACACTAACACTAACCCTAACCCAAAACCTAACCCTGACTAACCGTAACATCTAACCTTAACCCTAACCCTAACCCTAAACCTAAACCTAAACATAACACTAACCCTAACACTAAATGCTAACCCTAACACTAAACGTAACCCTAACCTTAACCCTAACCCTAAACCTAACCGTAACCCTAAAACTATCCATAACATCTGAGCCTTAACCCTAATCCTAAACTTAAAGGTAACCCTAAGCCTAACCCTAAACCTAACCATAACCCTAACCTTAACCGTAACCTGAAGCTTTACAATGACCCTATAATGAACAACACCTAAATATAACCCAAACATAAACCTAACTCTATCCATAACATTAACCTCTAAGCCAACCCCAACACTTAGACCTAAACATAAACCTAACCCTAAGCCTAACCCTAAGCCATAATGCTAATCCTAACCCTAAAGCTTAACTCTAAACATAACCCTAACCCTAAACCTAACGCTAACTTTTACTGATAACCCTAACCGGAAAAATAACAATAACACTTACACTAAACCTAAACACTAAACCTGAGCTTAACCTCTGACCCTAACCCTAAGCCTAACCCTAAAACTAAACCTAAACCTAACCGTAACCCTAACCCTAACACTAAAACCTAACCCTAACCCTAAAATTAACCCTAAAACTAACATTAAAATTAACCATAACCATAACTTAATCCCTAACAGCTGACCCCTAAGCTTACACATAAACCTAGCACTAACACTAACCCTAACACGAAAACTGAGGTGAACATTAACACTAACCCTAAACCTAACCCTGACCCTTACCTCTAACCCTAAACTTAATCCTAACCCTATGATTAAACCGAACCCTAACATCTAACCTCTAACCCGAACCCTAACCTAAACCTAAACCTAAATGTAACCATCACCCTACGACTAAACCCTAACTCTAACTGTAAACCTAACCTTAAAACTAACCCTAACCCTAACCTTATCCCTAATCCTAAACCTAACCCTAACCCTAACCCTAACAGTAACACTAACCCGAATAAGTAACCTAACGCTACCCCTAAACCTAACCCTAAACCTTTTCAATACTCTAAAGCTTTCCGTAACCCGAAGCCTAACACTAACAATATTCCTAAAACCTAACCAGTAACCATAACCTCAACTTAACACTAACCCTAACCTAATCCTAACACTAACCTTAACCCTAACCCTAACCCTAACCCTAACCTAACGCTAAACCTACCACTAACCCTAACCATAACCCTAACCCTAAACCTAAACATAAACCTAACAATAACCTTAACCCTAAGCCTCACGCTAACTCTAACCACAACCTTCTAACCCTAACACTAACCTTAATCCTAATACTAACACGAACCCGCACTCTAAACCCTAATCCTAACCGTAACTCTAAGAATAACCCCTAAACCTAACCCTAGCCCTATCCCTAAACCTAACTCTAACCCTAACAATAATTCTAACCCTTACCCTAAACCTATCCCTAACAATAATCATAATACTGAGACTAATACTAACCCTAACACTAAAACTAACCCTAATTCTAAACCATAACCCTAACCCTAACGTGAACAGTAACACTAATACGAAAGCCTAACTCTAAAGCTTACCATAACCCTAATCCTAATTGTAACACTAAACCGTAAACATAACCCTAACCTGAAACCTAACACTAACTCTAACCCTAATCCCAACCCCTAACCCTAACGCTAACACTAACCCATTCATAAATCTAAACGAAACCCTAACCATAACCGTAATGCTACCCATAACAATAACCATATCCTTAACACCTAACACCTAACCCTAACCGAAAATCTAACCCTAACTAACTCTAACTGTAACACTAAACCATAACTCTAACCCTAACACCAAACCTAAACCTAATTGTAACCCTAACTAAATCTAGCCGCAATCCGAAGCCTAACACTGACCCTATACCTAACAACTTACACTTAAAGCTACCCTAACATAAACCTAAGCATATCTATAGCCCTAACATCTAAACCTAACCCTAACCCTTAGAGCTAAACATTAACCAAATCCTAACCCTAAACCTAAGCCTAAGCCTAAGCCTAAGCCTAACCCTAATGATAAACTCTAACCCTAACACTAACACTAAACTCAAGGCTAATTTCTACCTATAACCCTAACAGGAAACCTAAACCTACCACAAACGCTAACCCTAAATGCTAACCGTAACCCTATCCAAACCTCAAATCTAACCCTAACCCTAACCATAACCTCTAACGCTAAACCCAAGCCTAAACGTTACCCTAAACTGAAACCTAACTGTAACCCTATTCATAACCCTAAACGCTAAACCTAAGCCTAAAATTAACCCTAACCCTTACATTAACCTTAACCTTAACCCTAACTATAACCCTACCCCTAACAACTAACACCTAATCCTACCCCTAAATCTAGCACTAACACTAACCCTAACACGAAAATTAACACTAACACTAACCCTAACCCTAAACCTACCCTGACTAACCGTAACCTCTAACCTTAAACCTAACTCTAAACCTAAACCTAAACATAACCCCAACCCTAACACTAAATGCTAACCCTAACACTAAACCTAACCCTAACCTTAACCCTAACCCTAAACCTAACCGTAACCCTAAAACTATCCGTAACATCTAAGCCTTAACCCTAACCCTAAACGTAAAGGTAACCCTAAGCCTAACCCTAAACCTAACCATAACCCTAACCTTAACCATAACCTGAAGCTTTACAATGACCCTATAACGAACAACTAACACCTAAATATAACCCAAACATAAACCTAACTCTATCCATAACATTAACCTCTAAACCTAATTACAACACTTAGACCTAAACATAAACCTAACCCTAAGCCTAACCCTAAGCCATAATGCTAATCCTAACCAGAAAGCTAAACTCTAACCATAACACTAACCCTAAACATAACGCTAACTTCTAGGGATAACCCTAACCAGAAAAATAACAATTAACACTTACCCTAAACCTAAACACTAAACCTGAGCTTAAACTCTGAACCTAACCATAAGCCTAAACCTAAAACTAAACGTAAACCTAACCGTAACCCTAACCCTAACACTAAACCCTAACCCTAACCCTAATATTAACCCTAAAACTAACATTAAAATTAACCATAAGCATAACCTAATCCCTAACAATGGACTCCTAAGCTTACAAATAAACCTAGCACTAACACTAACCCTAACACGAAAACTGAGGTGAACACTAACACTAACCCTAAATCTAACCCTACAATTAAACCGAACCCTAACATCTAACCTCTAACACTAACCCTAACCTAAAACTAAACCTAAATGTAACCCTCACCCTACGACTAAACCCTAACTCTAACTGTAACCTAACCTTAAAACAAACCCTAACCCTAACCTTAACCCTAACCCTAAACCTAACCCTTATCCTAACCCAAACAGTAACACTAACCCGAATAAGAACCCTAATGCTACCCCTAAACCTAACCCTAAACCTATTCAATACCCTAAACCTTACCGTAACCCGAAGCCTAACACTAACAATAGCCCTAAAACCTAACCACTAACCATAACCTCAACTTAACACTAACCCTAACCTAATCCTAACACTAACCTTAACCCAAACCCTAACCATAACTCTAATCCTAACGCTAATCCTAACCCTAACCCTAACCCTAACCCTAACCATAACCCTAACCATAAACCTAAAAATAAACCTAACAATAACCTTAACCCTAACCCTCACGCTATCTCTAAAACCTAACCTTCTAACCCTAACACTAACCTTAATCCTAATCCTAACACTAACCCTCACCCTAACCACTAATCCTAACTGTAACTCTAAGAATAACCCCTAAACCTAACCCTAACCCTATCCCTAAACCTAACACTAACCCTAACATTAATCCTAACCCTTACCCTAAACCTATCCCTAACAATAATCCTAATACTGAGCCTAATACTAACCCTAACACTAAAACTAACCCTAATTCCTAAACATAACCCTAACCCTAACCCGAACAGTAACACTAATACGAAAGCCTAACCCTAAAGCTTACCATAACCCTAACACTAAACATAACACTAAACTGTAAACCTAACCCTAACCCGAAACCTAACACTAACTCTAACCCTAACCCCAACCCCTAACCCTAACGCTAACACTAACTCATCCATAAATCTAAACGAAACCCTAACCATAACCGTAATGCTACACATAACAGTAACCATATTCTTAACACCTAACACCTAAACCTAACTGAAAATCTAACCCTAACTCTAACTCTAACTGTAACCCTAAACCATAACTCTAAACCTAACACCAAACCTAAACCTAATTGTAACCCTAACTAACCCTAAGCGCAATCCGAAGCCTAACACTGACCCTATACCTAACAACTTACACCTAAAGCTAACCCTAACATAAACCTAACCACAACCATAACCCTAACCTCTAAACCTAACCCTAACCCTTAGAGCTAAATGTTAACCAAATCCTAACCCTAAACCTAAGCCCTAAGCCTAAGCCTAAGCCTAACCCTAATGGTAAACTCTAACCATAACACTAACACTAAACTTAACGCTAACTTCTACCTATAACCCTAACAAGAAACCTAACCCTACCACAAACCCTAACCCTAAATGGTAACCGTAACCCTATCCAGACCTTAAATCTAACCATAACCCTAACCTCTAATACTAAACCGAAGCCTAACACTTACCCTAAACTGACACCTAACCGTAACCATATTCATAACCCTAAACGCTAAACCTAACCCTAAAATTAACCCTAACCCTTACATTAACCTTAAACTTAACCCTAACTATAACCCTATCCCTAACACCTAACACCTCATCCTACCCATAAATCTAGCACTAACACTAACCCTAACACGAAAATTAACACTAACACTAACCCTAACCCTAAACCTAACCCTGACTAACCATAACCCCTAACCTTAACCCTAACCCTAAACCTAAACCTAAACATAACACTAACCCTAACACTAAATGCTAACCCTAACACTAAACCTAACCCCAACCTTAACCCTAACCCTAAACCTAACCGTAACCCTAAAACTATCCGTAAGAACTAAGCCTTAACACTAACCCTAAACGTAAAGGTAACCCTAAGCCTAACCCTAAACCTAACCATAACCTTAACCTTAACCATAACCTGAAGCTTTACAATGACCCTATAACGAACAACTAACAACTAAATATAACCCAAACATAAACCTAACTCTATCCATAACATTAACCTCTAAACCTAACCCCAATCCTTAGACCTAAACATAAAGCTAACCCTAAGCCTAACCCTAAGCCATAATGCTAATCCTAACCAGAAAGCTAAACTCTAACCATAACACTAACACTAAACATAACGCTAACTTCTACGGATAACCCTAACCGGAAAAATAACAATAACACTTACCCTAAACCTAAACACTAAACCTGAGCTTTAACTCTGAACCTAACCGTAAGCCTAAACCTAAAACTAAACGTAAACCTAACCGTAACCCTAACCCTAACACTAAACCCTAACCCTAAGCCTAATATTAACCTTAAACCTAACATTGAAACTAACCATAAGCATAACCTAATCCCTAACAACAGACCCCTAAGCTTACAAATAAACCTAGCACTAACACTAACCCTAACACGAAAACTGAGGTGAACACTAACCCTAAGCCTAAACCTAACCCTACAATTAAACCGAACCCTAACATCTAAACTCTAACCCTAACCCTAACCTAAACCTAAACCTAAATGTAACCCTCACCCTACGACTAAACCCTAACTCTAACTGTAACCTAACCTTAAAACTAACCCTAACCCTAACCTTAACCCTAACCCTAAACCTAACCCTTATCCTAACCCAAACAGTAACACTAACCCGAATAAGAAACCTAACGCTACCCCTAAAATTAACCCTAAACCTATTCAATTCCCTAAACCTTACCGTAACCCGAAGCCTAACACTAACAATAGCCCTAAAACCTAACCACTAACCATAACCTAAACTTAACACTAACCCTAAACTAATCCTAACACTAACCTTAACCCTAACCCTAAACCTAACCCTAAACCTAACGCTAACCCTAACCCTAACCATAACCATAACCCTAACCCTAAACCTAAACATAAACCTAACAATAACCTTAACCCTAAGCCTCACGCTAACTCTAACCCTAACCTTCTAACCTTAACACTAACCTTAATCCTAATCCTAACACTGACCCTCACCCTAAACCCTAATCCTAACCGTAACTCTAAGAATAACCGCTAAACCTAAACCTAACTCTATCTCTAAACCTAACACTAACCCTAACAATAATCCTAACAATTAGCCTAAACCTATCCCTAACAATAATCTTATACTGAGCCTAATACTAACCCTAACACTAAAACTAACTCTAATTCCTAACCATAACCGTAACCCTAACCCGAACAGTAACACTAATACGAAAGCCTAACCCTAAAGATTACCATAACCCTAACCCTATGCGTAACACTAAACCCTAAACCTTACCCTAACAGGAAACCTAACACTAACTCTAACCCTAATCCCAACCCGTAATCCTAACGCTAAAACTAACCCATCCATAAATCTAAACGAAACCCTAAGCATAACCGTAATGCTACCCATAACAAAAACCATATCCTTAACACCTAACACCTAGCCTAACTGAAAATCTAACCCTAACTCTAACTCTAAACCTAACCCTAAACCATAACTCTAACCCTAAAACCAAACCTAAACCTAATTGTAACCCTAACTAACCCGAACCGCAATCCGAAGCCTAACACTGACCCTATACCTAACAACTTACACCTAAAGCTAACCCTAACATAAACCTAACCATAACCATAACCCTAACCTCTAAACCTAACCGTAACCCTTAGAGCTAAACATTAACCAAATCCTAACCCTAATCCTAAGCCTAAGCCTAACCCTAATGGTAAACTCTAACATTAACACTAACACTAAACTTAACGCTAACTTCTACCTATAACCCTAACAGGAAACCTAACCCTACCACAAACCCTAACCCTAAATGCTAACCGTAACCCTATCCAAACCTTAAATCTAACCCTAACCCTAACCCTAACCTCTAACGCTAAACCGAAGCCTAACCCTTACCCTAAACTGACACCTAACCGTAACCCTATTCATAACCCTAAACGCTAAACCTAGCCCTAAAATTAACCCTACCCTTACATTAACCTGAAATTTAACCCTAACTATAACCCTATCCCTAACACCTAACACCTAATCCTACCCCTAAATCTAGCACTAACACTAACCCTAACACGAAAATTAACACTAACACTAACCCTAACCCTAAACCTAACCCTGACTAACCATAAACTGTAACCTTGACCCTAACCCGAAACCTAAACCTAAACATAACCCCAACCCTAACAATAAATGCTAACCCTAACACTAAACATAACACTAACCTTAACCCTAACCCTAAAACTAACCGTAACCCTAAAACTATCCGTAACATCTAAGCCTTAAACCTAACCCTAAAGGTAAAGGTAACCCTAAGCCTAAGTCTAAACCTAACCATAACCCTAAACTTAACCGTAACCTGAAGCTTTACAATCACCCTATAACGAACAACTAACACCTAAATATAACCCAAACATAAACCTAACTCTATCCATAACATTAACCTCTAAACCTAACCCCAACCCTTAGACCTAAACATAAAGCTAACCCTAAGCCTAACCCTAAGGTATAATGCTAATCCTAACTCTAAAGCTAACGCGAACTTATACTGATAACCCTAACCGGAAAAATAACACTACCACTTACCCTAAACCTAAACACTAAACCTGAGCTTAACCTCTGACCCTAACCCTAAGCCTAACCCTAAAACTAAACCTAAACCTAACCGTAACCCTAACCCTAACACTAAACAATAACCCTAACCTTAAAATTAACTTTAAAACTAACATTAAATTTAACCATAACCATGACTTAATCCCTAACAGCTGACCCCTAAGCTTACACATAAGCCTAGCACTAACACTAACCCTAATATGAAAACTGAGGTGAACACTAACCCTAACCCTAAACCTAACCCTGACCCTTACCTCTAACCCTAAGCCTAAACCTAACCCTATAATTAAACCGAACCCTAACATCTAACCTCTAACCCTAACCCTAATCTAAACCTAAACCTAAATGTAACCCTCACCCTACGACTAAACCCTAACTCTAACTGTAACCTAACCTTAAAACTAACCCTAACCCTAACCTTAACCCTAACCCTAAACCTAACCCTAACCCTAACCCTAACAGTAACACTAACCCGAATAAGAAACCTAAAGCTACCCCTAAACCAAACCCTAAACCTTTTCAATACCCTAAACCTTGCCATAAACCGAAGCCTAACACTAACAATATACCTAAAACCTAACCACTAACCATAACCTCAACTTAACACTAACCCTAACCTAATCCTAACACTAACCGTAACCCTAACCTTAACCCTAACCCTAACCCTAACCTAACGCTAACCCTAACCCTAACCAGAACCCTAACCCTAAACCTAAACATAAACCTAACAATAACCTTAACACTAACCCTCACACTAACTCTAACACTAACCTTCTAACCTTAACACTAACCTTAATCCTAATCCTAACACTAACCCTCACCCTAACCCCTAATCGTAACCGGAACTCTAAGAATAACCCCTAAACCTAACCCTAACCCTATCCGTAAACCTAACACTAACCCTAAAAATAATCCTAACCCTTACCCTAAACCCATCCCTAACAATAATGCTAATACTGAGCCTAATACTAACCCTAACACTAAAAGTAACCCTAATTCCTAACCATAACCCTAACCCTAACCCGAACAGTAACACTAATACAAAAGCCTAACCCTAAAGCTTACCATAACCCTAACATTAAGCACAAAACTAAACCGTAAACCTAACCCTAACCCGAAACTTAACACTAACTCAAACCCTAATCCCAACCCTTAACCCTAACGCTAACACTAACCCATCCATAAATCTAAACGAAACCCTAACCATAACCGTAATTCTACCCATAACAATAACCATATCCTTAACACCTAACACCTAACCCTAACCGAATATCTAACCCTAACTCTAACTCTAACCTTAACCGTAAATCATAACTCTAACCCTAACACCAAACATAAACCTAATTGTAACCCTAACTAACCCTAACCGCAATCCGAAGCCTAACATTGACACTATACCTAACAACTTACACCTAAAGCTAACCCTAACATAAACCTAAACATAACCATAACCCTAACTTCTAAACCTAACCCTAACCGTTAGAGCTAAATATTAACCAAATCCTAACCCTAAACCTAAGCCCTAAGCCTAAGCCTAAGCCTAACCCTAATTGTAAACTCTATCCCTAACACTAACACTAAACTTAACGCTAACTTCTACCTATAACCCTAACAAGAAACCTAACGCTACCACAAACACTAAACCTAAATGCTAACCTTAACCCTATCCAAACCTTAAATCTAACCATAACCCTAACCTCTAACGCTAAACCGAAGCCTAACCCTTACCCTAAACTGACACCTAACCGTAACCCTATTCATAACCCTAAACGCTAAACCTAAGCCTAAAATTAACTCTAACCATTACATTAACCTGAAACTTAACCCTAACTATAACACTATCCCTAACACCTAAAACCTAATCCTATCCCTAAATCTAGCACTAACACTAACCCTAACACGAAAATTAACACAAACACTAACCCTAACCCTAAACCTAACCCTGACTAACCATAACCCCTAACCTTAACCCTAACCCTAAACCTAAACCTAAACATAACCCTAACCCTAACACTAAATGCTAACCCTAACACTAAACCTAACCCTAACCTTAACCCTAACCCTAAACCTAACCGTAACCCTAAAACTATCCGTAACATCTAAGCCTTAACACTAACCCTAAACGTAAAGGTAACCCTAAGCCTAAACCTAAACCTAACCATAACCTTAACATTAACCGTAACCTGAAGCTTTACAATGACCCTATAACGAACAACTAACAACTAAATATAACCCAAACATAAACCTAACTCTATCCATAACATTAACCTCTAAACCTAACCCCAATCCTTAGACATAAACATAAACCTAACCCTAAGCCATAATGCTAATCCTAACCAGAAAGCTTAACTCTAACCACAAAACTAACCCTAAACATAACGCTAACTTCTACGGATAACCCTAAACGGAAAAATAACAATAACACTTACCCTAAACCTAAACACTAAACCTGAGCTTAAACTCTGACCCTAACCGTAAGCCTAAACCTAAAACTAAATGTAAACCTAACCGTAACCCTAACCCTCACACTAAACCCTAACCGTAACCCTAATATTAACCCTAACCTAAAATTGAAATTAACAATAAGCATAACCTAATCCCTAACAACTGACCCCTAAGCTTACACATAAACATAGCACTAACACTAAACCTAACACGAAAACTGAAGTGAACAGTAACCCTAAGCCTAAACCTAACCCTACAATTAAACCGAACCCTAACATCTAACCTCTAACCCTAACCCTAACCTAAACCTAAACCTAAATGTAACCCTCACCCTACGACTAAACCCTAACTCTAACTATAAACCTAAACTTAAAACTAACCCTAACCCTAACCTTAACCCTAACCCTAAACCTAACCTTAAACCTATTAAATACCCTAAAACTTACTGTAACCCGAAGCCTAACACTAACAATATCCCTAAAACCTAACCACCAAACATAACTTCAACTTAACACTAACCCTAACCTAATCCTAACACTAAACTTAACCCTAACCCTAACCCTAACCCTAAACCTAACGCTAACCCTAAGCCTAACCCTAACCCTAACCATAACCCTAACACTAAACCTAAACAAAAACCTAACAATAACCTTAACCCTAACCCTCACGCTAACTCTAACCCTAACCTTCCAAGCCTAACACTAACCTTAATTCTAATCCTAACACTAATGCTCACCCTAACCCCTAATCCTAACCGTAACTCTAAGAATAACCCCTACCCTAACCCTAACCCTATCCCTAAACCTAACACTAACCCTAACAATAATCCTAAACCTTACCCTAAACCCATCCCTAACAATAATCCTAATACTGAGCCTAATACTAACCCTAACACTAAAACTAACCCTAATTCCTAACCATAACCCTAACCCTAACCCGAACAGTAATAGTAATACGAAAGCCTAACCCTAAAGCTTACCATAACACTATCCCTAAGCGTAAAACTAAACCCTAAACCTAACCCTAACTCTAACCCTAATCCCAACCCCTAACCCTAACGCTAACACTAACCCATCCATAAATCTAAACGAAACCCTAACCATAAACGTAATGCTACCCATAACAATAACCATATGCTTAACACCTAACACCTAACCCTAACTGAAAATCTAAACCTAACTCTAACTCTAACCGTAACCCTAAACCATAACTCTAACCCTAAAACCAAACCTAAACCTAATTGTAACCCTAACTAACCCTAACCGCAATCCGAAGCCTAACACTGACCCTATACCTAACAACTTACACCTAAAACTAACCCTAACATAAACCTAACCATAACCATAACCCTAACCTCTAAACCTAACCCTAACCCTAAGAGCTAAACATTAACCAAATCCTAACCCAAAACCTAAGCCCTAAGCCTAAGCCTAAGCCTAACCCTAATGGTAAACTCTAACCCTAACACTAACACTAAACTTAACGCTAACTTCTACCTATAACCCTAACCGGAAAGCTAACCCTACCACAAACCCTAACCCTAAATGCTAACCGTAACCCTATCCAAACCTTAAATATAACCCTAACCCTAACTCTACCCTCTAATGCTAAACCGAAGCCTAACCTTTACCCTAAACTGACACCTAACCATAACCCTATTCATAACCCTAAACGCTAAACCTAACCCTAAAATTAACCCTAACCCTCACATGAACCTTAACCTTAACCCTAACTCTAACCCTATCCCTAACACCTAACACCTAATCCTACCCCTAAATCTAGCACTAACACTAACCCTAACCCGAAAATTAACACTAACACTAACCCTAACCCTAAACCTAACCCTAACTAACCGTAACATCTAACCTCAACCCTAACCCTATACCTAAACCTAAACAAAACACCAACCCTAACACTAAATGCTAACCCTAACACTAAATGTAACCCTAAACTTAACCCTAACCCTAAACCTAACCGTAACCCTAAAACTATCCGTAACATCTAAACCTTAACACTAACTCTAAACGTAAAGGTAACCCTAAGCCTTAACCCTCAACCTAACCATAACCCTAACCTTAATTGTAACCTGAAGCTTTACAATGACCCTATAATGAACTACTAACACCTAAATATAACCCAAACATAAACCTAACACTATCCATAACATTAACCTCTAAACCGAATGCCAACCCTTAGACCTAAACATAAACCTAACCCTAAGCCTAACCCTAAGCCATAATGCTAATCCTAACCCTAAATCTAAACTCTAACCATAACCCTAACCCTAAACCTAACGCTAACTTCTACGGATAATTCTAAATGGAAAAATAACCCTAACACTTACCCTAAACCTAAACACTAAACATGAGCTTAACCTCTGACCCTAACCCTAAGCCTAACCCTAAAACTAAACCTAAACCTAACCGTAACCCTAACCCTAACACTAAACCCTAACCCTAACCCTAAAATTAACCCTAAACCTAACATTAAAATTTACCATAACCATAAATTAATCCCTAACAGCTGACCAATAAGCTTACACATAAACCTAGCACTAACACTAACCCTAACACGAAAACTGAGGTGAACACTAACCCTAACCCTAAACCTAACCCTGACCCTTACCTCTAACACTAAGCCTAAACCTAACCCTATAATTAAACTGAACCCTAACATCTAACCTCTAACCCTAACCCTAACCTAAACCTAAACCTAAATGTAACCCTCACCCTGCGACTAAATCCTAACTCTAACTGTAAACCTAACCTTAAAACTAACCCTAACCCTAACCTTAACCTTAACCCTAAACCTAACCCTAACCCTAACCCTAACGGTAACACTAACCCGAATAAGAAACCTAACGCTACCCGTAAACCTAACCCTAAACCTATTCAATACCCTATACCTTAACGTAACCGAAGCCTAACACTAACAATATCCCTAAAACCTAACCACTAACCATAAACTCATCTTAACACTAACCCTAACCTAATCCTAACACTAACCTTAACCCTAACCCTAACCCTAACCCTAACCCTAACCCTAACCCTAAACCTAACACTAACCCTAACCCTAACCCTAACCCTAACCCTAAACCTACACATAAACCTAACAATAACCTTAACCCTAACCGTCACGCTAACTCTAACCCTAACCTTCTAACCCTAACACTAACCTTAATCCTAATCCTAACACTAACCCTCACCCTAAACCCATAATCCTAACCGTAACTCTAAGAATAACCCCTAAACCTAACCCTAACACTATCGCTAACACTAACACTAACACTAGCAATAATCCTAACCCTTACCCTAAACCTATCCCTAACAATAATCCTAATAGTGAGCCTAATACTAACCCTAACACTAAAACTAACCCTAATTTCTACCCATAACTCTAACCCTAACCCGAACAGTAAAACTAATACGAATGCCTAACCCTAAAGGTTACCATAACCCTAACCCTAAGCGTAACACTAAACCGTAAAACTAACCCTAACCCGAAACCTAACACTAACTCTAAACCTAATCCCAACCCCTAACCCTAACGCTAACACTAACCCATCCATAAATCTAAATGAAACCCTAACCATAACCGTAATGCTACCCAAAAAAATAACCATATCCTTAACACCTAACACCTAACCCTAACCGAAAATCTAAACCTAACTCTAACTCTAACCGTAACCCTAAACCATAACTCTAACCCTAACACCAAACCTAAACCTAACTGTAACCCTAACTGCAATCCGAAGCCTAACACTGACCCTATACCTAACAACTTACACCTAAAGCTAACCCTAACATAAACCTAACCAAAACCATAACCCTAACCTCTAAACCTAACCCTAACCCTTAGAGCTAAACATTAACCAAATCCTAACCCTAAACCTAAGCCCTAACCCTAAGCCAAAGCCTAACCCTAATGGTAAACTCTAACCTTAACACTAACACTAAACTTAACGCTAACTTCTACCTATAACCCTAACAGGAAACCTAACCCTACCACAAACCCTAACCCTAAATGCTAACCGTAACCCTATCCAAACCTTAAATCTAACCCTAACCCTAACCCTAACCTCTAATGCTAAACTGAAGCCTAACCCTTACCCTAAACTGACACCTAACCGTAACCCTATTCATAACCCTAAACGCTAAACCTAACCCTAAAATTAACCCTAACCCTTACATTAACCTTAACCTTAACCCTAACTATAACCCTATCCCTAACACCGAACACCTAATCCTACCCCTAAATCTAGCACTAACACTAACCCTAACCCGAAAATTAACACTAACACTAACCCTAACCCTAAACCTAACCCTGACTAACCATAACCTCTAACCTTAACCCTAACCCTAAACCTAAACCTAAACATAACCCTAACCCTAACACTAAATGCTAACCCATCACTAAACCTAACCCTAACCTTAACCCTAACCCTAAAGCTAACCATAACCCTAAAACTATCCGTAACATCTAAGCCTTAACCCTAACCCTAAACGTAAAGGTAACCCTAAGCCTAACCCTAAACCTAACCATAACCCTAACCTTAACCGTAACCTGAAGCTTTACAATGACCCTATAACGAACAACTAACACTTAAATATAACCCAAACATAAACCTAACTCTATCCATAACATTAACCTCTAAACCTAACCCCAACACTTAGACCTAAACATTAACCTAACCCTAAGCCTAACCCTAAGCCATAATGCTAATCCTAACCCTAAAGCTAAACTCTAACCATAACACTAACCCTAAACCTAAGGCTAGCTTCTACTGATAACCCTAACCGGAAAAATAACCCTAACACTTACCCTAAACCTAAACACTAAACCTGAGCTTAACCTCTGACCCTAACCCTAAGCCTAACCCTAAAACTAAACCTACACCTAACCGTAACCCTAACCCTAACACTAAACCCTAACCCTAACCCTAAAATTAACCCTAAACCTAACATTAAAATTAACCATAACCATAACCTAATCCTTAACAGCTAACCCCTAAGCTTACACATAAACCTAGCACTAACACTAACCCTAACACGAAAACTGAGGTGAACCCTAACCCTAAACCTAACACTAACCCTCTGCTATAAACCTAACTCTAAGCCTAACCCTAACTCTAACACTAAGCCAAACACTAACCTCTAGCCATAACCCTAACACTAACCTTAACCCTAACACTAAACGTAACTTCTAACCATAACACTAACAATAACCCTAAAACTAAAGCTAATCCTAAAACTAAACCTAACCCTAACCCTAAAACATAACCTAACCCTAACACTATCACTAACCCTAACCCTAACCCTAACCCTAAACCAAACACTAAACCTAACTCTAACCCTAACCCTATCGCAAACACCTAACCCCTAACCCTAACTCTAAAAGTAATGCTATCCATAACCCTAAACCTACCCCTAAGCCTAAATGAAATTGTGTCTCTAACACTAACTGTAAACCAAAGCCTAACCATAACGATCTCACTAACACCTAACCCCAAAACCTAACCATAGCCCTAAACATAACCATAAGCCTAAGCCTAAACCTAACCCTAACTCTAACCCTATCCCTAACCCAAACACTAAGTGTAACCCTAACACTAACCTTAAAACTAATCCTAACCCTAAACCTAACCATAACCCTAAACTCTAACCATAATGTTAACACAAACCCTAAGACTAACCCTAACCCATACCTCTAACCCTAACCATAACCCTAACCCCAACCCTATCACTAACCATAACCTCTAACACTAACTCTAATCATAAACCTATTCCTAACACTAATCCAAAACCTAACACTAAACCTAATTTCTAACCCTAATACTAAACCTAACCCTAAACCTCAACCTAACCCTAACCCTAACCATAACACTAACCCTCACACTAACCATAACGCCAAACGGTAACCCTAACCCTAACCCTAACGCTAACCATAACCCTAAACCTTAACCCTATGCCTAACAGCTAACGCCTAAGCCTAACTCTAACACTAACACTAACACTAACACTAACACTAACACTACATCTAATGCAAACCCTAAACCTAAACCTAACCCTAATGCTAACCTAATCGTAATCCTAACCCTAACCATAACCTTAAGCCTAACCCTAAACCTAACCCTAAATATAACCAAATCCCTAACCCTCAAACTGAATCTAACCCTAACCCTAACAATAAAACTAAACTCTAAACCTAACCCTAAACCTAACAGTAACCCTAACACTAAAATTAAGCACTAAATCTAATCCTAATGCTTACCCTATTCCTAACCATAACACTAACACTAACCCTAACCCTGAACCTAAGCTTTCGCCCTAACCCTAACCCTAACCCAAACCATAACCTCTAAGCCTAACACTAATCCCAACCCTGAACTTAACACTAACCCTAGCAATAACCCTAACCCTAACACTAAACCTAAAATTAACTCTAAGCCTGACCCTAAACCTAACCCTAACCCTAACACTAACCTTAAACACAAACTCTGACAATAATGCTATCCCTAACCCTAAACCTAACTCTAAACCGAACCCTAATCCTAACCCTAACCCTAACCCTATCGCTAACACCTAACACCTAACCCTAACCCAAACACTAACCCTGAACTCTAACTGTAATACTAACACGTAAACTAACTCTAATTCTAACACGAACCTCTAACCATAGCACTAACCCTAGCCCGTATCCTAACCATAACCCTAATGCTAAGCCTAACCCTAAACCTAACCCTAACCCTAAACCTAACCCTAATTGTGAACCTATCCTAAGCCAAACGCTAACCCTAACCGTAACCCTTACCCTAACCATAACTCTAACTCTAACACTAAACATAACCCTAACCCTAACTCTAACACTAACCTAAACTTAACCCTAACCATAACCCTAACCCCTAAACATAACTTTAACCCTTATCTCTAACCATAACACTAACACTAACCCTAACCCTAAGCCTTAACACTAATCCTAACCCTAATATTAAGCCTAAACCTAACCTCTAATCCTAACACTTACACTAATCCCAATGCTAAATTCTAACCATAAACCTAATGGGAAACCTAACCCTAACACTAACCCTAAACCTAATCTCTAACCATAACCCTAACCCTCACCCTAAACCTAAGCCTAACACTAACACTAAGCTCTAACCCTAACTCTAACTTGACAGTAATCCTAAGCTTAACCTTAACCCTATCCCTTTCCCTAAACCATAAACATAACCAAAAAATTAACCCTAACCCAAACCTTAACCTTAACCCTAACCCTAACCTTATCCCTAACACCTAACACCTAACACCTAACCCTAACACTAAACCTAGCAGTAATCCTAACCCTAACCATAAAACTAATACTGACCCTAAATCTAACCCTAACGCTAACCCAAACCTCTAACTCTAACCCTAACCATAACCCTAAACCTAAATCTAACCGTAACCCTAACCCTAACACTAAATGCCAACCCTAACACTAAACCTAACTCTAAACCTAACCCTAACCAAAACATTAATCCTAAACCTAACACTATCCCTAACACCTAACACCTAACACCTAACCCTAACCTTAAACCTAACACTAATACTAAACCCATCCCTAAACCTAACGCTGACCCTAACCTAACAATAAACCTAATCATAACCCTAACCATAACTGAAAAGCGAAGGCTAACCCTAACCCTATCACTAACACCTATCCCATAAAACTACACGTAACACTAACCCTACCACTAAGCCTAATCCTAACCCTAATCCTAAACCCTAACCCTAAGAAGCCTAACAATAAAACCCTAATGCTAACACAAACCATAACCCTAACTCTAACCCTAAACCTAACCCTAACATTAACACAAACCCTAACCCAGACCCTAACCCTAAACATAACACTAAGCCTAACCCTAACCCTAACCCTAATCCTAACCCTAACTCTAACCCTAACTCTAACCCTAAACCTAAACATAACCCTAACACAAACCCTAACCCTAAACTCGACCCCTAACACTAACCCTAATACAAACCTCTAACACTAAAGCCTAACCCTAACACAAACACTAACTCTAACGCTAACCCTACACCTAACCCTAAGTCTAACCCTAAACCTAACCATAACACTAATGCTAACCCTAACCATAATCCTAAACTCTAACCCTAACCCTAACACTAACCCTAAACCTAACACTATCCCTAACCCTAAGCCTAACCCTAACCTTAACCCTAACCCTAACCATAACCCCTAACCCTAGGAACCCTAACCCTAAAACCCTAATGCTAACACAAACCATAACCCTAACTCTAACCCTAAACCTAACCCTAACCCTAACCGTAACCCTAACCATAACGTTAACCATATCCTTAACACCTAAACCCTAATCCTAACTGAAAATCTAACCCATACACTAACCATAACCCTAAACCTAACCCTAAGCCTAAACCTAGCCCTAACACTAAAACTTACCCTAACCCTAACGCTAACCTAATTGTAATCCTAACCCTAACCCTAACCCTAACTGTAATCCGAAGCCAAATCCTGAACCTATCCCTAATATCTAACCCCTAAACCAAACACTTACGTAACCCTAACCCTAACTGGAAATCTAACCCTAACACTAACCATAATCCGAAGCCTAACCCTGACCCTATCCCTAACATCTAACCCATAAACCTAACCCTAACCCTAAAGGTAACCCTCACCATAAAGGTAACCCTAACCCTAACTCTAACCCCAATCCCTAAACCTGACACTAACCCTATGCCTAACCCTAAAATGAGTAATAACCCTAATATGTAAGCCTAACCCTAACCCTTACCACAATCCTAAAAATAACAGTAACACTAACCCCTAACTCTAACCCTAACCCTAACTGTAAACCTATCCCTAATCCCTACCCCTACCCCTAACACTAAGCCCAACCATAAACCTAAATAACCCGAATGCTAACCGTAACCATAACCATAACATTATCCTTAACACCTAACCCCTATCCCTAAACCAAACTGTAAACCTAACCCTAACACTAATCCTTACACTAACCCTGACCCTCAACCTAAACCTTATCGTAACCCTAACCCTAACCGTAATCCGAAGCCTAAGCCTGACCCTAATCCTAACTCCTAACACCTAAGCCTAACCCTAACCTAAACCCAGTCCTAAACGTAACCCTAACCCTAACACTAACCATAAGCCTAACTTTTAACGCAAGCCCTAACCCTAATCATAACCCTTACACTATCCCTAACCCTAAACTCTAACCCTAACACTAACCCTAACAGTAACCTCTAACTCAATCACCTAAACCTAAGACAAAAACTAAGGCAAAAAAGAACCCTAACGATAACCCTAAAACTAACCCTAAATCCTAATCCTAACCCTAAAGCTAACAGTAACCTTAACCCTAATCCTAACACAAACCCTAAACCAGAACTCTAACTGTAACATGAACCCTAACCCTAACCTCTAACTCTAACCCTGAACACTAACCCAAAACTTAACAGTAACCCTAACCATAACTCTAACACTAACGCTAACACTAACCCTAATCTTAACCTCTGACCCTAACCCTAATGCTAACCCTACCACTAATTCTAAATCTAACTTCTAACAATAAGCCTAACCCTAACCCTAAACCTAAACCTAACCCTAAGCCTAAACCTAACACTAACCCTAACCCTAAACCTAACAGTATCCCTAACGCTAACCCTAACACTAAACCTAATACTATACTTAACCCTAAACCTAACACTAAACCTAAAACTAATCCTAACCGTAACCTTAACCCTAACACAAAACGGAACAATACCCCTAAACCTAACCCTAACACTAACGCTATACGTAACCCTAACCCTAAAACTAACCTGAACCCTAAACTTAAGCCTAACATTAAACCTAACCCAAAACTTAACCCTAACCCTAAAGCTAACCCTAAACCTATCCCTCACACTAACGCTAACCCTAACCCTAAACCTAACCTCTAACACTAACCCTAACTCTAATCCTAAACATAACACTACCCCTAACACTAAACCTAACCCTAACCCAACCCTAACCCTAACCCTAAACCTAATCCAAAACTTAACAATAATCCTAACCCTAACAATATCACTAAGCCTATCCCTAGCCCTAATCCTAATACTAACCCTAAACCTAAACATAACCCTAACCCTAAGCCTAACCCTATCCCTAACCCTAACCCTAAAATTAACCCTAAAACTAACATTAAACTTAACCCTAACCATAAACTCATTCCTAACACCTAACCCCTAAGCTTACTATTAAACCTAGCACTAACCGTAACCCTAACCCAAAAAAATAGGCTAACACTAACCCTAACCCTAAACATAAACTTGACTTGAACCCTAACCTCTAACCCTAACCCTAACCCTAACCCTAAACCTAAGCCTAACCCTAACATCTAACCTCTAACCCTAACCCTGACCTAAACATAAATCTAACACTAACCCTAACATTAATCCTAACCCTTACCATAAACCTAACCCTAACCCTAATCCTAACACTGAGCCTAACACTAACCCTAACCCTAACCCTAATCCCTAACTGTAACCCTAAACCTATCCCGAAAACTAACACTAATACGAAAGCCTAACACAAACGCTTACCATAACCCTAAACCTAAGCGTAAAACTAACCCATAAACCTAACCCTAGCCTGAAACCTAACCCTAACCCTAATCCCTAACCCAAACCCTAACGCTAACACTAACCCATCTATAACCTAAACGAAACCCTAACCCTAACCGTAACGCTACCCATAACACTAACCATATCCTTAACACATAACCCCTAACCCTAACCGAAAATGTAACCCTTACTCTAACTCTAACCCTAACCCTAACTCTAACCCCAACACTAAACCTAAATCTAATCATAACCCTAAACCTAACCGTAATTCGCAGCCTAACACTAACCCTATACCTAACAACTAACACCTAACACTAACCCTAACATAAACCTGACCCTAACCCTCACCCTAAGCCCTAACCCTCACCCTAACCCTACCCTAAGGCTAAACTCTAACCCTAACCCTAACCCTAAACCTAATGATAACTTCTACCCATAACCCTAACTGGAAATCTAACCCTAACACTAACCCTAACCCAAAACGCTAACCTTAACCCAACCCAAACAATAAACCTAACCCTAACCCTAAAACTAACCTCTAAACCTAACCCAAAGCTTAACCATAACACTAAACCGAAACCTAACCGTAACCCTATCCATAACACTAAACCAAACCCTAACCCTAAAATGAACCCTAACCCTAACATTAACATTAACACTAACTATAACCCTATGCCTAACACCTAACTGCTAAGTCCAGCCCTAAATCTAGCACTAACCCTAACCCTAACCTGAAAACTAACGCTAACACTAACCCTAACCCTAAACCTAACCCTGACTAACCATAACCTCTAACCCTAACCCTAAACCTAAACATAACCCTAACCCTAAAACTAAAAGATAACCCTAACCCGAAACCTAAACCTAAACCTAACACTAACACAAACCCTAACCCTAAAACTAACCCTAAACTTATCTGTAACACCTAAGTCCTAACCCTAACCATAAAACTAAAGATAACCCTAAGCCTAACCCTAAACATAATCATAACACTAACCCTAACCGTAACGTGAATCATAACCCTAACACTATCCCTAACACCTAACACACAAACCTACCCCTAACCCTAACCCAAACACTAACCGGAACCAGAACCCTAACCCTAATGCTAACCCTAAACCATATCCTAAACTTAACGCTAACCCTAACTCTAATCCTAACCTCTAACCCTAACCCTAACACTAATCCTAAACCTAACACTACCCCTAACCCTAACCCAAACCCTAACCCTAACCCTAACACAAACTTAACAATAACCCTAACCCTAACAATATCACTAACTCTATCCCTAGCCCTATTCCTAAAACTAAACCTAACCCTAAACATAACCCTAAACCTAACCCTAAGCCTAACCCTAACACTAAACCTAAACCCTAACTCCAGGGACCCTAACCATAAAACCCTAATGCTAACACAAACCCTAACCCTAACTCTAAACCTAACCCAAACCCTAACACTAACCGTAACCCTAAACATAACCCTAACCATATCCTTAACACCTAAACCCTAATCCTAACAGAAAATCTAACCCTAACTCTAACCCTAACACTAAACCTAAACTTAACCCTAAACCTAATCCTACCCCTAACACTTATCCTAACACTAAATCTAACCCTAACCCTAACACTAACCCTAACTTTAATCTGTAACCTAACCCTGACCCTATCCCTAATCCCTAATCCCTAAACCAAACCCTAACTTAATCCTAGCCCTAACTGAAAATCTAACCCTAACACTAACCCTAAACCTGGACCTTAACCCTAACCCTAACCCTAACCCTAACCCTAACACTAACACTAACCCTAACCTGAAACCTAATCATCACCCTAACCCTAACCAGAATCCGAAGCCTAACACTGACCCTATCCCTAACACCTAACCCCTAAACCTATCCCTAAACTAACCCTAACCCTAACAGTAACACTAACCCTAATCCTAAACCTAACTCTAACCCTAATTTCTAAACCTAACCCTAACCCTATACCTAAGCATAACACGAACAATAACCATAATACATAAGCCTAACCATAACCCTTACCATAATCCTACACCTAACAGTAACACTAACCCCTAACACTAACCCTAACATTAACTCTAAACCTATCCCTAATCCCTAACCCTAACACTTACACTAAGCCTAAACATAAGCCTAAACGTAACCCTAACCCTAACCGTAACCCTAACTATAACCCTGACTATATCCTTAACACCTAACCCTATCCCTAACCCAAATTGTTAACCTAACACTAACACTAACCTCTAACCTCTAAACCTAACCCTAACCTAAACCTAAACCTAACCGTAACCCTAACCCTACCACAAGCCCTAAAGCTAACCTTAAAATTAACCGTAACCCTAACTTTAACCCTACCACTAATACGAACCCTAAACATAATCCTAACCCTAACACTAAACCTAAAAATAACACTAAACCTAAAAATAACACTAAACCTAATGCTACCCCTTACCCGGACCCTAAACCTATTCAAAACCCTAACCCTGACCGTAAGCCAAAGAGAAACCCTAACACTATCCTTAAAAGCAAAGCCCTAACCCTAACCTAAACATAACACTAACCCTAACCTAAACCTAACGTTAACCCTAACCCTAACCATAACCCTAACCCTAAACCTAATCAATAACCCTAACAATAACCATAACTCTAACCCTCACACTAACTGTAACCCTAACTTTCTAACTCTAACACTAACCCTAATCCTAATCCTAACCCTAACAATCACCCTAAACCCTAACCCTAACTCTAACACTAACACATAACCCTTACCCTAACCCTATCCATAACCCTAACCCTAACACTAACCCTCACAATGATCCTAACTCTAACCCTAAACATATCCCTAAACCTAATCCAAATACTGAGCCTAACACTAACCCTAACACGAACCCTAACCCTAATCCCTAACCGTAAACCTAACCCTAACCTGAACACTGACTCTAATACACAAGCCTAACGCTACCGCTTACCATAACCCTAATCCTAAGTGTAACACTAACCCATAAACCTAACCCGAACACTAACCCTTGCCCTAATCCCTAACCCTAACCCTAATCCCTAACCCTAACCCTAAAGCTAACACTAACGCATCCATAAACCCTAATCCTAAACAAACATTAACCCTAACCCAAACAAAACTCTAACCCTAACATTAACGCTATCCATAATCCTCACCATATCCTTAAAACCTAACCACTAACCCTAAATGAAAATCTAACCCTAACTCTAACTCTAACCCTAACCCTAACCCTAACTCTAAAACTAACACCAAACCTAAACCTAATTGTAACCCTGAACCTAAATGTAATCCGAAGCCTAACAATGGTCCTATACAGAACAACTAACACCTAAATCTAAACCTAACATAGACCTTATCCTAACCATAACCCTAACCTCTAAACCTAATCCTAACCCTTAGACCTAAACATAAACCTAACCCTAACCCTCACCCTACCGTTTACCATAACCCTAACCCAAAATGTAACACTAACCCATAAACCTAACCCTAACCCAAACAATAACCTTAACCCTAATCCCTAATTCTAACACTAACACTAACACTAACACTAACACTAACACTAACACTATCCCATCTGTAAACCTAAACAAAACCCTAACCCTAACCGTAATGCTACCCATAAACCTAAACATATCCTTAACACCTAACCCCTAACACTAACCGAAAATGTAACCCTAACTCTAACTCTAAACCTAGCCCTAAACCTAACTCTAAACCTAACACCAAACCTAAACCTAATCGTAACCCTAAAGCTAACCATAATGTGAAGCCTAACAATGACCCTATACCTAACAACTAAAACCTAAACATAACCCAAATATAAACCTAACCCAAACCATAACCCTAACCTCTAAACATAAACATAACCCTTAGACCTAAACATAAACCTAACCCTATGCCTAACCCTAAGCCATAATCCTAACCCTAACCCAATGCTAACCCTAACCTAACCCTAACTCTAACCCTAAACCTTAACGCTAACCATTACACTTAGCCCTAAAAATAACGTAACCCTAACCCAAACCCGAATCTGAACCCTAACCCTAAACCTATCCCTACACTTAGACCTAACAATAATACAAACCCTAACTCTAACCCTAAGCCCTATACCTAACCCTAACACTAACCCTAACACTAAGCCTAACACTAACACTAACCTTAAGCTAACTACTAACCATAAGCCTAACAGGAACCCTAACCCTAACACGGACCCTAACCCTAAACTCAAACCAGAAACCTAATCTTAACCCTAAAACTAACGTCTAAACCTAACGCTAAGCCTAACCCTAAACCTAAAATTAACAATAACCTTGTCCCTAACCCTAAACCCTAAACCTAAACATAATGCTAATACTAACCCTAACCCTAACCCTACCCCTAACCTTATCAATAACCCTAGCCCTAACCCTAACCCTAACCCTAACCTTAAGCCTAACCCTAACACTAACGCTAAACCTAACCCTAACTGTAACCCTAACACTAATCCTAACCCTAACACTAAACCTAATGCTAACCCTAACCCTAACCCTAAACCTATTCATAACCTCAAATGTAACAGTAACCAGAAGCTTAACCCTAACCCTATCCCAAAAATGAACCCCTGATCCTAAACAAAACCTAACACTAACCCTAACCCTAACCTCACCCTAACACTAAGCCTAACCGTGAACCTAACGCTAACCCTAACCCTAACTCTAATGCTAACACTAACCTGAACCCTAAACCTAATCCTAACCCTACCACTAACACTAAGCCTAACACTAACGCTAAACTTCACCATAACTCTAACCCCAACCTTCTAACACTAACCCTAACACTAACTCTGACACTATGCCTATCACTTAACCCATAACCCTAAACCTAACACTAACACTAACCCTAACACTAAACCTAACGCTAACACTAACCCTAACCCTAAAGCTAACCCTCAACCTACCCTCTAATCTCTAACCTAACCCTAAACCTAAACCTAAACCTTCACAAAACCCTAACCCTAACACTAAACCCTATCACTAACCCTAACCCGACCCTTAAACCTAACACCTAACCCTAATTCTAAACCTAAAACTAACCCTAAACTAAACACTAAACCTAACACTAACCCTAACCCTAACCCTAACCCTAAACCTAATCATACACTAAGCCTAACCTTAATCCGAAGCCTAACACTAACCATATCCCTAACTCCTAAACCTTAAACTTAAAGCTACCCTAACCCTAAACCTAAGCCTAACCCTAACGATAACCGTAAACCCTAACCTTAACCCTAACCATAACCATAACCATGAAACCCTAACCCAAACACAAACCCTAACCGTAACTCTAACTTTAACCCCAAAACTTAACCCTAACCCTGAAGCTAACCATAACCATAACCCTAATCGTAACCCCAACTCTAAAATTGTCTAACCCTAAACCTAACCCTAACCAGAACCTGAACACTAACACTACACCTAACACTAATCCCTAATTTTAAACCTAACCGTAACACTAACCCTAACCCTAACGCTAACCCTAACCCTAACCTTAAACCTAATCCTAAAACTAAAGCAATCAGTAAAACTAACCCTAACCTCTAACCCTAAAGCTAAAGCTAAACCTAAAGCTAAACGTTACGCTAACACTAAACTTAACCCTAACACTAACCCTAACCCTAAACCCTAAACCTAAACTTAACCCTAAACTTGAACTTAAAACTAACACTAAGAAAAACCTTAAACCTATCCCTAACCATAAGCATATCCCTAAAACCTAACACTAAGCCAACAACTAACAATAACCCTAACCCTAACCCTAACGCTAACACTATCCCTAACTGTATTCCTAGCCCTAACCTAAGAATAACCCTAAAACTACCCCTAACCCTAACCCTAACCCTAACACTAACACTAACACTAACACTAACCCTAACCCCTAACCCAAACACTAAACCTAAAACTAATCGCACCCCTAACCCTAAAACCTAACAATAAACCTAACCCTAACCCTAAACCTATCATTAACCTTAATCCTAATACTGAGCCTAACACTAACGCTTAACCTATCCCTAACCCTAACCCTAACCCTATCCCTAACAATAACCCGAAAACAAACCCTAATACGTAAGCCTAACTCTAACTCTTACAATAACCCTAAATTTCACAGTAACACTCAACTCTAACCCTACCCCTAACCCTAACACTAAACCTATCCCTAATCCCTAACCCTAACCCTAAAACTAACCCTAATGCTAACCCTAAACCTAATCCTGACATCTAACCCAAACCCTAACCCTAAAACTAACTTCTAAACCTAAGTCTAACCCTAACCCTAAACATAAACTTAACACTAACCCTAAACCCAACACTAACCCTAACCCTAACTCGAACACTATATCTAACCCTTACCCTAACCCTATAACTAACACTATCCCTAACCCTAAACCTAAACCTAAACATAACCCTAACCCAAATCCTAACCCTAACACTAACCATAACCTTAACGCTAACACTAACATTCTAACCCTAACCCTAACCCTAAACCTAAACCTAACCCTAACACTAACTGTAACACTAACTCTAAACGTAAACCTAAGACTAACCCTAACCTAAACTCTAAACCTAACGCTAAACCTAACCCTAAATCTAAACCTGTTCATAACCCTAACCCTAACTGAAGCAAAACACTAACCCTATCCCTAAAACCTAACCTCAGCCCTAACCTAAACCTAACACTAACCTTAAACTAAACCTAACGCTAATCCATAACCCTAACCCTAATGCTAACCCTAACCCTAACCTAACCCTAGCCCTAACCCTAACACAAACTGTAACCCTAACACTAACCCTAACCCTAAAACTAAACCTAATGCTAACCCTAACCCTAACCCTAAACATATTCATAACCCTAAACCGAACTGTAACCCGAAGCTTAAGCCTAACCCTATCCCAAAAACTAACCCCTAATCCTAACCTAAGCCTAACATTAACCCTCACCCTAACCCTAACCCTAACCCTAACCCTAAACCTAATGCTATCACTAACTCTAACACTAACGCTAACCTAACCCGAACCCTAAACCTAATCCTAACCCTACCACTAAGCCTAAGCCTAACCCTAACCTTCACCCTAACTCTAACCCTAACCTTCTATCCCTAACCCTAAACCTGACCCTAACCCTAATCCTAACACTAATCGTAACCCCTAATGCTAACACTAACTGTAACACTAACTCCTAACCCTAACACTAACCCTATCCCTAAACCTAAATCTAAACCTATCCCTAAAACGAACCCTAACAATAAACCTAACCCTAACTCTAAACATATCCCTAAACCTAATCCTCATACTGAGATTAACACTAACACTTACCCTAATGTTAATCCTAATCCCTAACCCTAAACCTAAACTGAACGTAAGCCTAGCCCTAACACTTATCATAACCTTAACCCTAACCATAACACTAAACCCTAAACATAAACCTAACCCGAATCCTAACCCTATCCCTAATACTTAACCCTAACCCTAACCCTACCACTAACCCAGCTGTAAACCTAAATGTAACCATAACCAAACCGTAACCCTAACCATAACCCTAACCATATCTTTAATACCTAACCCCTAATACTAACCGAAAATCTAACCCTAACTCTAAGCCTAAACCTAACCCTAATCCTATCCCTAACACTAACCATAAACCTAATTGTAACCCTAAACTAACCATAATCAGAAGACAAACACTGAACCTATCCCTAACACGTAACTCCTAAAGCTAACCCTAACCCTAACCATACCACTAACCCCTAACCCTAACACTTACACTTAGCCCTAACCATAACCTTAACCCTAACCCTAACCCTAAGCCATAACCCTATACCTAACACTAACTTTAACCATAACCTCTAACCCTAACCCTAACCCTAACACTAACGCTCACTTCTAACATAACCCTAACCGGAATCCTGTCCCTAACACTAACCCTAACCCTAAATTCTAACCGTAACACTAACACTCACACTGAGCCTAACGCTAACCAATACCCTAACCTCTAACCCTAACCCAATGCCTAACACTAAACCTAAACCTAACTGTAACGCTATCCCTAACCCTAAATCCTAACCCTAACCCTAACCCTAAGCCATAAAACTAAACCTAACACTAACCTTAACCGTAACATCTAACCCTAACCCTAACACTAACACTAACGCTCAATTCTAACCATAACCCTAACTGGAATCCGGTCCCGAACACTAACCCTAACCCTAACACTAACACTAAACCTCAACCTAACGCTAACCAAAACCCTAACCTCTAACCCTAACCCAATGCCTAACACTAAACCTAAACCTAACTGTAACCCTATCCCTAACCCTAAATCCGAACCGTAAACCTAACCCTAACCCTAACCCTAACCCCAAAATTAACACCAACACAAACCTTAAACTTAACCCTAATCCTAACCCTATCCGTAACACCTAACACAAAATGCTAACACTAAGCCTAACGCTAACACTAACCCTAACCCTAAACCTAACCCTAACCCTAAAATTAACCCTAACTCTAAAAACAAATGCTAACCATAACACTAAACCTAACCCTAAAACAAACCCTAACCCAACCTTAACCCTAACCCTAACCGTAACCCTATCCCTTACACCTAACACCTAACCATAACGCTAAAGCTATAACTAACCCTAAATCTAACATTAAACGTAACGGTAATGCTAACCCTAACCCTAAACCTAATCATAACCATAACCGTAACCGAAACCTGAAGCCTAACCTTAACCTATCTCTAACAACTAACCCCTAAACATAACCCTAGGCCTAACCCTAAACCTACCCCTAAACCCTAATCCTAACACTAAACGTAAAACACTAACCCTTACAAAGACCCTAACCCTAAACTTAACCCTAAACAGTAACCCCAAAACCTAACCCTAATCCTAACTCTAAAGAGAACCATAACCATAACCCTAAACCTGAACCCAGCTCTAACCTTGTCTAACCGTAAACCTAACCCTAACCCGAACCCGAACACTAACAGTAACACTAACGCTAAACTCTAATCCTAACCATATACATAACAATAATCCTAACCATAACACTAACACTAACCCTAACCTTAACCCTAAAACTAACTCTAAACCTAAACTCAAACCTAAACCTAACCATAACCCGAAACATAACCCTAACCCTAACTCCTAAACCTAATCCTAAACATAACCTAAATCCTAACCCTAACGCTAAACCTAACCTTAATTATAGCCCTAAGCTTGTAACCCTAAACCTAACCCTAACCCTAGGCATAAGCCTAACCCTAACCCTAAACTTAACCCTAACTATAAAACACTAACCCTAACACAAACCCTAATCCTAACCCTAAAACAAAAGTTAACATCTAAACATAACACTAAACCTAACCCTAACAGTAACCTTAAACCTAACCCTAAACTCTAACCGTAACCCTAACCCTAACACTAATGGTAACCCTGAACCTAAGCTTTAGCCCTAGCCCCTACCCTAACAATAATCCGAACCATAACCTCTAAGCCTAACCCTAACACTAACCCTAACCCTAACTCTACCACTAAACCAAATGATAACCTCTAACCCTAACCCTAACCTTAACACTAACGCTAACCCTAACACTAAACCTAACTTGTAACCCTAACACTAACCATAACCCTAAAATTAAAGCTAAACCTAAACCTAACCCTAAACCTAAACCCTAACCCTAACCCTAAAACTATCCCTAACCATAAACTTAACACAAACCCTAAACCTAACCTAACACTAAACCTCACCATAACCATAACTCTATCCCTAACCCTAACCCTGAACCTAAGCTTTAACCCTAAGCCTAACCCAAACACTGATCATCACTTCTAAGCGTAAGCCTAACACTAAACATAACCCTAAGCCTGATCCTAAGCTTTAACACTAAGCCTAACCCTAACACTAACCATCACCTCTAAGCCTAACACTAACAGTAACCCTAAACCTAAATCTAACCCAAAACTGAATGCTAATATCTAACAATAACACTAATCCTAAAAATAACAATAACCATAACCCTAACCCTAACCATAACACTAACCCTAACCCTAACCTTAAAACCTAACCCTAACCCTAACACTAACCATAACCCTAACCCTAAACCTAACATTAGTCCCTTACCATAACTCTAAAACTACCCCTTATACTAAAAATAAACTGACTGTAATACCTAACCCTAACCCTAACGTTAGCGTAACCCTAACCCGAACACTAAACCTAACATCTGACCATAACAGTAACCCTATCCCTAAACCTCAATATAACACTAACCCCAACGGTAACACTAACCTTAACACTAAGACTAACACTAAATGCTAACCCTAACCGTAACCCTAACCCTAACCCTAATTCTAACCCTAAACCTAACCCATATCCCTATTCCTAAGACCTAACCCCTAAACCTAACCCTAACCCTAACACTAACAGTAAATCGAAAGCAAAACCTAAATCTAACCCTAACCATAACCCTAACCTAATTGTAATCCAAAAACCTAACCATAACCCTAAGCCTAACTCTAAGGCTAACCCTAACACTAACACTACACTAACCCTAACACTAACACTAACACTAACACTAACACTAACACTAACACTAACCTCTAAACGTAACCCTTATCCTAACCGTAACCCTACCCCTAAAGCTAACCACTAACGCTAACTCTAACCCTTATCCTTTCACTAAACCTAATCCTAAACCTAACCCTAACACTAACCCTTAAGCTAAGCTTTAACCTGACCCTAACCATTACCTCTAAGCCTAAATCTAACCCTAACCCTAGCCCTAACTCTAACACTAAGCTAATGTCTAACCATAACCCTATCCCTACCCATAACCCTTAACCTAACACTAACCATAACTGTAACACTAAGCCTAAAATTAAACCTCAGCTTTAACCCTAACCCTAACCCAAACCTAACGCTAACCTCTAACCATAACACACTAACCCTAACCCTAAACCTAACCATAACCCTTAACTCTAACTGTAACACTAACCCTAAGTCTAAAACTATTCCTAACATCTACTCCTAACCCAAAACCTAGCCGTAACCTAATCGTAACCCTAACCATAACTGTAAACCAAAGCCTAAATGTAACACTAACCCTAACCCTAACCCTAACACTAAACCATAACCCTAAACATAACACTAACCCTAAGCCTAACTCTAACCGTAAAACTAATCCTAACGCTATACCTAACCCTATCCCGAACACGTGAGCCCTAATCCTAACGCTAAACCTAACCCTAAAATTAAAACAAAATCTAACCCTAACCCTAACCCGAACCTTAACCCTAAGTCTAACCTCAACCCTATCCCTAACACCTAACCCCTAAACCTAACAATAACCCTAACCCTAATCCTAATCCAAACCCTAACACTAACTGTAAGCCTAAACCTAACCCTAATCCTAAATCTAATCCTAAACTAATCATAACCCTAACCCTCACCATAACCCGAAACCTAGACGTAAACCTATCCCTAAACCTAAACCTAACCCTAATGCTCACACTAACACTAAACCTAAACCTAACTCTAAAACTAACCCTAAACCTAACACTAACCCTAAACCTAACACTAACCCTAACCGTAACACTAACCTTTAAACCTAACCCTAACCATAACTGTAAAACTAACACTAAACTTAACGACTAACCCTAATCCTAACCGTTACACTATTCCTAACTCTAACGCTAACCCTAACCCTAAATTAACTTTAACCCTAACCCTAAACCTAACCTTAACCATAACTTCCAAGCCTCACCCTAAACCTAACCCTACCCTAACCATAACCTGATCCCTAACACCTAAGCCCTAACCCTAACGCTAAACTTAAACCTCACCCTAACCCTAACACTAACCCTAAAACTAACCCTAACCCAAACCTAATGCTAAACCTAAACCTAACACTAAACCTAAGCTTTAACCATAATTCTAACCTAAACCTAACGCTAACCGCTAACACTAACCTTAAGCCTAAATCTAAACCTAAACCTAACCCTAACCCTAACCCTAATGCTAACCTAATTGTAACACTAACTCTAAACACAACACTTAGCCTAAACCTAACCCTAACTCTAATCTTACCCTAGGCCTCACACTAACCCTAAGCCTAACCTTAAACCTAACACTAAACTCTAAATCAAACCCTAACCCTAACCGTAACCCTATCCCTAAAATTAACCAATAACCCTAAACCTAACGCTTACCGTATCCCTAACACTAACACTAACCCAAACCATAACCCTGAACCTAAGCTTTCACCCTAACCCTAACCATAACCATAACCACTAAGCCTAACACTAACCCTAAACCTAACTCTTATTCTAACCCTAAAGCAAAGGCTAACGTCTAACCCTAACCCTAACCCTAAACCTAACCCTAAGCCTAACTCTAAATCTAACTGTAACACTAACCATAACTTTAACCGTAACCCTGAACCTAAGCTTTAACCCTAACCCTAACCATAAATTCTAAGCCTAACCCTAACACTAACCGTAACCCTAACTCTAACCGTAAACCAAATGCTAACCTCTAACCATAACCCTAAACCTCACCCTAAACCTAACACTAACCCTAACTCTAAAACTAACTTCTAACCCTAACACTAACCCTAACCCTAAAACAAAAGGTAACCCTAATCTAAACCTAACCCTAACCCTAAACCCTAACACTAAAATTAACACTATCCCTAACACTAAACCTAACCCTAACCCTAAACCGAACACTAAACCAAACCCTAACCCTAACCCTAACCCTAACCAGAACCATAACACTAAAACTAAACCTAACATTAATCCCTTATGCTAACCCTAACCCTACCCCTATAACCTACCAAAAACTTGACTGTAATACATAACCCTAACCAAAACCATAACACTAGCATTTGCTAAAACCTAACCCTAAACCTAACCCTAATCCTAAACATAAACCTAACCCTAACCCTAACATTAAACATAACTTCTAACCCTAACACTAATCCTAACACAAAACCTCAACCTAAACATAACCCCAACCATAACACTAACCCTAAACCTAAACCTAACCCTAACCCTAAATGCTAACCCTAACCATAACCCTAACCCTAAACCTAAACCTAACCTAACCCTAACCCTATCCCATAACCCTAACCCTAAACCTAAACCTAACCTAACCCTAACCCTATCCCATAACCCTATCCCTAACACCTAATCCCTAAACCTAACCGTAACCCTAACCCTAATCCTAACCCTAACCTAATTGTAACCCTAAACCTAACCATAACCCTAAGCCTAAACCTAACTGTAACCCTAACTCTAACCCAAACCCTAACACTAATCCTAACACTAACATTAACCCTAACACTAACATCTAAAGATAACCCTAACAGTAATCCTAACACTAAAACTAACCACTAACATTAATCCTAACCGTTATCATACCACTAAAGATAACCATAAACCTAACACTAACACTTAACCTAAGCTTTAACCCTAACTCTAACCTTAACACTAAACATAACCTCTAAGCCTAACCCTAACCCTAATCCTAGGCCTAACTCTAACCCTAAACTAAACGCTAACCTCAAACCATAAACCTAACCCTAACCCTAACCATAACCCTAAACCTAATAATAACACTAAGACTAACCCTAAAACTAAACTTAAACCTAAGTTTTAAACCTAACCCTAACCCTAACCTTAACCCTAAGCCTAACACTAAACCTAACCCTATCCCTAACACCTAACCACTAACCCTAATGCTAAACCTAACCCTAAAATTAACAATAAATATAAGACTTTCCCTAACCCTAACACTAAACCTAACCCTAACCCTAACATTAACCCTAACCCTTAACCCTATCCCTAACACCTAACCCCTAAACCTAACCCTAAACCTAACACTACATCTAACGCAAACCCTAACCCTAAGCCTAACCCTAACCCTAATGCTAACCTAATTGTAATACTAACCCTAAACATAACCCTAAGCCTAACCCAAAACCTAACATTAACTCTAACCCTAACCCTAACACTCACACTAAAACTAACCCTAACCCTAACCCTAAAACTAACCTCTAAACCTAACCTTAACATTAACGGTGACCACAAACCTAAAATTAACCACTAACCCTAATCCTAACCCTTACCCAATCCCTAACCCTAACGCTAAAACTGAACCTAAGCTTTCACCCTAAACCTAACCCTAACCCTAACCATAACCATAACCTCTAAGCCTAACCCTAACCCTAACCCTAAATCTAACACTATACCAAACGCTAACATCTAACCATAACTCTAAACCTAACCCTAAACCTAAACCTAGCCATAAACTCTAACCGAAACACTAACTGAACCTTAACTCTAACCTTAACACTAACCTCTAACCCTAGCACAAACCCTAACCCTAATCCTAACCCTATCGCTAACACCTAACCCCTAACCCTAAACCTAACCCTAAACCTAAGCTTTAAACATAACACTAACCCAAACATAACGCTAACAGCTAACACTAATCCTAACACTAACGCTAACCTAATTGTAACAATAAACCAAACCATAACCCTAAGCCTAAATGAAACCCTAACTCTAACCCTAACCCAAACCTTCATACTAACCCTAACCCTAAAACTGACCCTAACACTAAACTCTAAATATAAAACTAACCCTAACTGTAACCCTAAACCTAAAACTAACCACTGACATTAATCCTAACCCTTACCCTATCCCTAACCCTAACCATAAACATAACTCTAACACAGAAACTAAGCTTTTATCCTAACACTAACCCTAAAAATAACCATAACCTCTAAACCTAACATTAACACTAACCCTAACCCTAACTCTAACCCTAAACAAAACACTAATCTCTAACCATAACCCTAACTGTAACCCTAACCCAAACCTTAAACTAACCATAAACTCTAACCGTAACACTAACCCGAACCATAACTCTGAACCTAAGCTTGAACCCTAACCCTAACCCTAACCATAAGCTCTAACCCGAACCCTAACCCTAACCCTAACTCTAACCCAAAGCCAAACTCTAACTTCTAGCCATAACCCTAACACTAACCCTAACCCTAACTCTAAATGTAACTTCTAACCCAACACTAAACATAACCCTAAAATTAAAACTTAACACTAACCCTAACACTATACCTAACCCTAACCCTAAACCAAACACTAAACCTATCCCTAACCCTAACCCTATCACAAGCACCTAACCCCTAACCCTAATCCTAACCCTAACTCTAAAATTAACCCTAAACCTAACCCTAACAATAACCCTAAACCTAACCCTAAGCCTAAATGAAATTGTTAACCTAACACTAACCATAAACCAAAGCCTAACCCTAACCCTCTCACTAGCACCTAACCCCTAAACCTAACCCTAATGCTAACCCTAACCATAACCATAACACTTAGCCTAAAAGCAACCCTAACTCTAACCCTAACCCTAACTCTAACCCTAACCCTAATATTAACACTAAGTGTAACCCTAACACTAACCCTAAAACTAAACCTAACACTAAACCTAACTATAGCACTAAACTCTAACCCTAACGCTAACCCTAATCCTAACACTAACCCTAACCCATACCTCTAAGCCTAACCATAACACTATCCCTAACGCCAACCCTATCACTAACCATAACCTCTAACACTAACCCTAATCGTAAAACTATCCCTAACCCGAATCTGAAAGCTACACACTAAACCTAACTTCTAAATCGAACCCTAATACTCACCCTAACCCTAAATCTTAAACTAACCCTAACCCTAACCATAACACTAACCCTAACACTAAGCCTAACCCAAAAATCTAACACTAATCCTACCCTAACCCTAACCCTAACCATAACCCAAACTCATAACTCTATCCCTAAAACCTAATGCCTAAGCCTAACCCTAACCCTAACACTAACACTACATCTAACGCAAACCCTATCCCTAAACCTAACCCTAACTCTAACCTAATTGTAATCCTAACCCTAACCATAACGCTAATGCTAACGCTAAACCTAACACTAAATCTAATCATAACCCTAACACTCAAACTGAAACTAACTGTAACCCTAACACTAGAACTAACTTCTAAACCTAACCCTAACCCTAACTGTAACCCTAACCCTAACTGTTACCCTAACCCTAAAAGTAAGCACTAACCCTAATCCTAACCCTTACCCTATCTTAACCCTAACACTAACACTTAACCTAACACTGAACCTAAGCTTTCGTCCTAACCCTAACCATAACCCTAACCATAAGCTCTAAGTCTAACCCTAACCTTAACCCTAACACTAACCCTAACAATAACCCTAACCCTAACCCTAACTCTAAGACTAACCCTAAATATAAACCTAACCCTAACACTAACACTAAACACAAACTCTACAATAACACTATCCCTAACCCTAACTCTAAACTGAACCCTAATCCTAACCCTAGCCCTAACCCTAACCCTATTGCTAACACCTAACCCCTAACCCTAACCCTAACCCTAACCCTGAACTCTAACTGTAACACTAACCCTAACCCTAACTCTAACCCTAACATGAACCTCTAACCCTAACATTACCCTAACCATAACCATAATGCTAAGCCTAAAAATAAATCAAACCCTAACCCTAAACCTAAACCTAATTGTGATCCTATCCCTAACCCTAACCGTAACACTAACACTATCCATAACTCTAACTCTAAACCTAACGATTATCTTAACCCTAACCCTAACCTAAACCTAACCCTAACCATAACCCTAACACCTAAACCTAAACTAAACCCTTAGCTCTAACCATAACAATAAACCTAACCCTAACCCTAAGCCCTAACCCTAGCCCTAACCCAAAGCCTAACCATAAACCTAACTTTAATCCTAAACCTAAGCCTACCGTAATCCTAAACTTTAACCCTAACTCTAACCTAACCCTAGTCCTAAACCTAACCGTAACGCTATTCCTTACCCTGAACCATAAACATAAACAAAAATTAACCATAACTCTAACCTTAACCTTAACCCTAAACTTAACCCTATCCCTAAAACCTAACACCTAACACTAACACTAAACTTTTCACTAACCCTAAACCTAACCATGAAACTAACACTAACCCTAAAACTAACCCTAACCCTAACCTTAACCCTAACTGTAACCCTAACCCTAACCCTAAACCTTAATCTAACCGAAACACTAACCCTAACAGTAAATGCTAACCCTAACCGTAAACCTAACCCTAAACCTAACCCTAACCAAAACATTAAACCTAACCCTAACCCTAGCCCTATCCCTAACATCTAACCCCTAACCATAACCATAAACCTAACACTAACACTAAACCTAACCCTAACCTAACGCTAACCCGAAACCTAACCCTAAACCTAAACATAACCCTAACCATAATTGCAAACCGAAGGCTAACCCTAACACGATCACTAACACATAATCCCCTAAACCTACCCCTAACCCTAACCCTAGCACTAAGTCTAATCCTAACCCTAACCCTAAACCCTAACCCTAAGGAGCCTAACAATAAAACCCTAACCCTAACACAAACACTAACCCTAACCCTAAACCAAACCCTAACCCTAACTCTAGCCCTAACTCTAACCCTAAACCTCACCATAACCCTTACACAAACCCTAACCCTAAACTCTAACCCTAACTCTAACATGTAACTCTAAGGCATAACCCTAACCCAAACCCTAACCATAACTGTAACCCTAACCCAACCCTAATGCTAACCCTAAACCTAACACTATCCCTAACTCTAGGCCTAACACTAACCCTAACCATAACGCTAATCCTAACCCAAAACTTAACAATAACCCTAACCCTAAACCTAACAATATCACTAACCCTAATCCTAGCCCTAATCATAATAGTAACCCTAACCCTAAACATAACTGTAACCCAAATCCTATGACTAACCCTAACCAAAACCCTAAACCCTAACCCTCGGAACAATAACCATAAAACCCTAATGCTAACACAAACCATAACCCTAACTTTAACACTAAACCTAACTATAACCCCAACCGTAACTCTAACCATAATGCTAACCATATCCTTAACACCTAAAACGTAATACTAACTGAAAATCTAACCCTAATGCTAACCCTAACCGTAAACCTAACCCTAAGCCTAAACCTAACACTAATCTTAACACCTAAGTGTAACCGTAAACCTAACTCTGACCCTAATTGTAATCCGAAGCCTCTCCCTGAACCTATTCCTAATATCTAACCCCTAAACCAATCCCTAATGTAACCCTAACCCTAAATGAAAATCTAACCCTAACACTAACCATAATCCGAAGACTAACCCTGACCCTATCCCTAACACCTAACCCATAAACCTAACCCTAACCTAACCCTAACCTTAAAGGTAACCCTCAGCCTAATGGTAACCCTAAACCTAACCCTAAGCCTAATCCCTAAACCTGACCCTAACCCTATTCCTAACCCTAACATGAACAATAACACTAATATGTAAGCCTAACCCTAACCCTTACCATAATCCTAAATCTAACAGTAACACTAACCCCTAACCCTAACCTTAACCCTAACTCTAAACCTATCCCTAATCCCTAACCCTACCCATAACACTAAGCCCAACCATAAAACTAAATGTAACCCTAACCCTAACTGTAACCTAACATTATCCTTAACACCTAACCCCTATCCCTAAACCAAACTGTAAACCTAACTCTAACATTAACCCTTACACTAACCCTAACCCTCAACCTAAACGTTATTGTAACCCTAACCCTAGCCATAATCTGAAGCCTAAGCCTGACCCTAATCCTAACACCTAAACCCTAAACCTAACCTAAACCCAGCCCTAAACGTAACCCTAAACCTAACACTAACCCTAAGCCTAACATTTAACGCAAGCCCTATCCCTAATCATAACCCTTACACTAGCCCTAACCCTAAACTCTAACCCTGTCACTAACCCTATTCCTAACCTCTAAATTGATCGCCTAAACCTAAAAAAAACCTAACACAAAACAGAACCCTAACGATAACCCTAAACCTAACCCTAAATCCTAATCCTAACCCTAAACCTAACCCTAACCTTAACCCTAACCCTAAACCTAACCGTAACCCTAACCTAACCCAAAACTCTAATCTTAACCCTAACACTAACACTAAACCTAACTCTAACCCTAATCTCTAACCCTAAACCTAACCCTAACCCTAACCCTAACCATAATCCTAACACAAACCCTAAAACTAAACTCTAACTGTAACATGAAGCCTAACCATAACTTCGAACTCTAACCCTGAACACTAAACCAAACCATAACAATAACCCTAACCATATCTCTAACCCTAATGCTAAAACTAACCCTAATCTTAACCTCTAACCGTAACCCTAACGCTAACCCTAACACTAACCCTAAACCTAACTTCTAATATTAAGCCTAACACTAACCCTAGACCTACCTTCTAATATTAAGCCTAACACTAACCCTAAACCTAAACCTAAACCTAACCCTAAGCCTAAACCTAACACTAACCCTAACCCTAAACCTAACGTATCCGTAACTCTAACCCTAACACTCAACCTAATACTATCTCTAACACTAAACCTAAACCTAATCTTAACCGTAACCTTAACCCTAACACAAAACCTAACAATACGCCTACCCTAACCAAAACACTAACCCTAAACGTAACCCTAACCCTAACACTAAAACTAACCCTAACCTTAAGCCTAACACTAAACCTAAACCTAAATTAACCCTAATCCAAACCCTGACCCTAACCCTAACCCTAAACCTAACCCTACCCTAACCACTAATCTCTAACTCTAAACCTAACCCTATCCCTAACCTAAACCTAAACCTAAACCTAACCGTAACACTAACACTAACCCTACCACAAAACCCTAACTCTAAACGAAATCCTAACCTTAAAACTTACCCTAACCCTAACTTTAACCCTAACACTAATCCGAACCCTAACCCTAACCCTAACACTAAGACTAACACTAACACTAACCCTAACCCTAACACTAAACCTAAGGCTACCCCTTACCCTAACTGTAAACCTATTCAAAACTCTAACCCTAACCATAACCCGAAGCCTAACAGTAACACTATTCCTAAAACCTAACCTATAACCCTAACCTAAACTTAACACTAACCCTACCCTAACACTAATGCTAACCCTAAACCTAACACTAAACCTAACCATAATGCTAACCCTAACCCTAAACGTAACCCTCACCCAAAACCTAATCATAAACGTAACAATAATGCTAACCCTAAGCCTCACGCTAACTCTAACCCTAGCTTTCTAACCATAACACTAACCCTAATCCTAATCCTAACCCTAAACCTCACCCTAAAAGCTAAACCTAACCCTAACTCTAACACTGACCCCTAACCCTTAACCTAACCCTATCCCCAATCCTAACCCTAACCCTTACCCTAACACTAACCCTTACTGTAATACCTAACCTGAACCCTAAAATTAGCATAACCCTAACCCTAATCCTAACCCGAACACTAAACCTAACATCTGACCATAGCACTAACCCTAACCCTAAACCTAAGCTGTAACCCTAACCCTAACCATTACCTCTAAGTCTAAACCTAACCCTAACCCTAGACCTAACTCTCATCCTAAACCAAATGCTAACCTCTAACCATAACCCTATCCCTAACCATAACCCTTAACCTAACACTAAACCTAACCCTAACACTAACTTTAAACCTCAGCTTTAACCCTAACCCTAACCCAAACCTAATGCTAACCTCTAACCATAACCCTAGCCCTAACCCTAAACCTAACTGTAAACCTGAACTCTAACTGTAACACTAACCCTAACCCTAAAACTAACCCTAATATCAAATCCTAACCCAAAACCTAGCCCTAACCTAATCGTAACCCTAACCATAACTGTAACCTGAAGCCTAAACGAAACGCTAACCCTAACCCTATCACTAACACTAAGGGGCTAGGGATTTAGCTCCATGGCAAAATCGCCTGCCTTGCAAGCAGGCAGTTGTGAGTTCGATCACTGATACTGATAAAAAACCGAAAAAGACCAAAAAAAAAAAAAAAGCAGAACAATAACACTAAACCATAACCCTAAAACTAACACTATACCTAACCCTAACCCTCACCGTAAAACCAACCCTAACCCTAACCCTAACCCTAACCCAATCTGAACACAACCCCTAACCCTAACACTAAATTAACTCTAAAATTAACACAAAATCTAACCCTAAACCTAAACCTAACCCTAAACCTAATTGTAAACCTAACCCTAACCGTAACCCAAAGCCTAACCTTATCCTTCTCCCTAACTCCTAAATCCTAAGCATAATTCTAAAACTAACCCTAACCCTAAATGTAACCATAAAATTAACCATACCCCTAACCCTAACTTCTAATTCTATCTCTAACCCTAACCCTAAGTATAACTATAACCCTAACACTAAAACCAACATTCATCCCTTACCTGAACACTAACCCTACCCCTTAAATGAACCCTAACCCTGACTGTAATACGTAACCCTAACCCTAACACTAGCATAATCCTAACCATATCCCTAACTCTAAGCTAACCTTAACTCTAAGGTAATACTAACCCTAACCATACCTCTAACACTAAGCCTAACCCTAACCCTAGACCTAACCCTAACACTAACCCTAACCTCTAACACTAACCCTAACTTTAAAACTATCCTTAGCACTAAACCTAAAACTAACAATAAACCTAACCTCTAACCCTAACAATAACCCTAACCCTAACCCTAAACTTCAACCTAACCATAACCCTAACCATAACACTAACACTAAAATTAGCACATAACCCTATCCCTAACACCTAACACCTAAATCTAATGCTAACCTTCACTCTAACCCTAACACTACATGTAACACAAACCCTAAAACTAAACATAACCCTAACCCTAAGCGTAACCTAATTGTAGTCCTAAACCTAACACTAAAACTAACATCTAAACCTAACCCTAACCCTATTCGTAACCCTAACCCTAAAACTAACCACTATTCCTAATCCTAACCCTTACCCTATCCCTAACCCACACTCTAACACTAACCCTATCCGTGAACCTAAGCTTTCACCCTATACCAAACCCTATCCCTAACCATAACCTCTAAGCCTAATGCTAACCCTAACCCTAACCCTCTATCCTGAATCCAAACCGTAAAACTAACCGTAAACTTAAACATAACCCTTTGCTAACACTAACCCTATCCCTAACACCTGAAACCCTAACCCTAACGCTAACCCTAACCCTAAAACTAACACTAAACCTAACCCTAAACCTAAACCTAACCCTAAGGCTAACCCTAAACCAAATCGTAACCCTAACCCTAACCGTAACCCTAAGCCGAACTGTAACCCTAACCCTAACCCTAAACCCTAACCCTAAACCTAAGACAAACCCTAAGCCTAAGCCTAAGCCTAAGCCTAAGCCTAACCCTAAATATAACTTCTACCCTACACCTAATCCTAACCCGAAACATGAAACTAACCCTAACCCTATCCCTGACCCTAACATCTAAAACTGAAAGAAACACAACCCTAACCATAATCCTAACTGTAATCATAATCTCTAAGCCTAATCAAAACCCTAACCTACCACTTACCCTAACCATGTCATTAACCCCTAAACCTAACACTAACCCTAAGCCATAACCCTAAGCCTAACCCCTGACCTTAATCCCTGACACTAATTCTAATTCTAACCATAACCCTAAACATCAACATAATCTTAACACTAAACATAACACTAACCGTAAACGTAACCATAACCATAACAATAACCGTAACACTGAACCTAAGCTTTAACCCTAACCCTAATCCTAACCATAAACCCTAAGCCTAACCCTAAGCCTAACCCTAACCCTAACCCTAACGCTAACACTAAAACTAACCATAAAACCAACACTAACACTAACATTAACTTCTAAACCTAACTCTAACCGTAACCCTACCCCTAAAGCTAACCACTAATGCTAACCATAACCCTTACCCTATCACTAAACCAAATCCTAACCCTTACCCTAACCCTTAACCTAAGCTTTAACCCTAACCCTAACCATTACACCTAAGCCTAAACCTCAACCTAACCCTAACCCTAACCATGACAATAACCCTAACCCTAACTCATAACCCTATCCCTAACACCTAACTCCTAAACCTAACCCTAACCTTCACCCTAATCCTAACACTACATGTACCTCAAACCCTAGCCCTAACCTTAACTCTAAACCTAAACGTAACTCTAACCTAATTGTAGTCCAAACCCTAATGCTAAACCAAACCTAACACTAAAACTAACCTCTAAACCTAACCCGCACTGTAACCCTAAACCTAAAACTAACCACTAACCCTAATCCTAACCCTTACCCTATACCTAACCCTAACTCTAACACTAACCCTAATCGTGAACCTAAGCTTTCACCCTGTCCCTAATCCTATCCCTAACCATTACCTCTAAGCATAATGTTAAACCTAATCCTAATCCTAACGCTAACCATAACCCTAACCCACTCTCCCTAACCCTAACCGTAAACCTAACCGTAAACCTACACTAACTCTAAACCTATCCCGAACACCTAACCGCTAATCCTAACGCTAACCCTAACCCTAAAACTAACACTAAACCTAACCCTAACCCTAAAACTAACACTAAGGCTAACCCTAAACCTAATCGTAACCCTAACCCTAACCCTAACCCTAAGCCTAAGTCTAACCCTAACCATATCCCTAAATTCTAACCCTAAACCTAATCGTAACCCTAACCCTAACCCTAACCCCAAACCTAAACCTAACCCTAACCCTATCCCTGACAATAACATCTAAACCTAAATGGAAACTAACCCTAACCATAACCCTAACTGTACACATAATCTCTAACTTATATCAAAAGCCTAACCATAAACCTCACCCTACCCCTAACCCTAACCATAACGCTAACCCCTAACCCTAACACCTAACCCGAAGCCATAACCCTAAGCCTAACACCTGACCTTAAGCCCTGACACTAATTCTAACTCTAACCCTAACCCTAAACCTTACCTAACCCTAACACTAAACATAACAATAACCATAAACATAAACCTAAACATAAATGCTAACACTAACCATAACCTTAACCCTAAACCTAAACCTAACCCTAACCCTAAATCTAACCCTAAACCTAACCCTAACTATAACCCTATCGCTAACACATAACCCCTAAATCTAACCCTAACCCTGGCACTAAAACTAACCCTTATTCTAACGCAAACACTACCCCTAACCCTAACCCTGACCCTAACACTAACTCTAACCTCATTGTAACTCTAAAAGTAACTGTAACCCAAAACTAACCCTAAAACTATCCCTAACATCTAACCCCTAAACCTAACACTAACACTAACACTAACCCTTATCCTAATCCAAATCCTAACACTAACCATAACCTAAATCTAACCCTAACTCTAACCCTAATTTAATCATAAACCTAACCCTTACCGTACCCCAAAGCCTAGCTGTCACCCTATCCCTAACCCTAAACCTAACCCTAATGCTAACCCTAAACCTAAAACTAACACTAAAATTAACCCTAACCCTAAACATAACCCTAAGGCTAACCCTAAACACAATCATAACCCTAACCCTAACTGTAACCCTAAGCCTAACCGTAACCCTAAACCTAACCCTAACCCTAACACTAACCCTAAACCCTAACCCTAAACCTAACACAAACCCTAAGCCTAAGCCTAAGCCTAAGCCTAACCCTAACCCTTACTTCTAACTCTAACCCTAAACCTAACCCTAACCACAAACCTAAACCTAACACTAAGCCTATCCCTGACCCCAACATCTAAACCTAAAAGGAACACTAATCCTAACCATATCACTAACCTTAACCATAGTCTCTAACCCTAATCGAAAACCTAACCCTACCCCTAACCCTAACCACAACGCTAATACCTAAACCTAACATCTAACCCTAAGCCATAACCCTAAGCCTAACCCCTGACCTTAAGCCCTGACACTAATGCTAACTCTAACCATAACCCTAAACCTCAACCTAACCCTAACACTAAACATAACACTAACAATAAAGGTAACCCTAACCATCAATGCTAACACTAACCATAAGATTAACCCTAAACCTAACGCTTAATCTAACCCTAAACCTAACCATAACTATAACAATATCGCTAACACCTAACCCCTAAACCTAACCCTAACCCTAAAACTAACCCTTATTCTTATGCAAACGCTAACCCTAACCCTAACCCTGACCCTAACACTAACCCTAACCTCATCGTAACCCTAAAGTGAAATGTAAACTGGAGCCTAACCCTAAAACTATCCCTAACACCTAAACCCTAAACCTAACACTAACACTAAACCTAATCCTAATCCAAATCCTAACACTAACCATAACCCTAACGCTAACCCTAACACTAACCCTAACTTAATTGTAACCCTAACCATTACCGTAACCCAAAGCCTAGCTGTCACCCTATCCCTAACCCTAAACCTAAACCTAACCCTAAACCTAAACCTAATGCTAACCCCAACCCTAAATCTACACCTAACTCCAAATCTAACCCTAACCCTAACACTAACCCTAACACTAACACTAACTCTACCCTCTAAACCTAACCCTAAACCTAACCGCAAACCTAGCCCTAAACCTAATGACTAGCCCTAATCCTAACCCTTACCTTATACCTAAAACTAATGCTAAACCTTACCCTAAACCTAAGCTTTAACCCTAACCCTAACAATAACCATAAATGTAAATTCTAAGCCTCACACTAACCCTAACCCTAACCACATACTCTATTACTAAACCTAATGCTAACCTGTAACGATAACCCTAACCCTATCCCTAACACTTACACTAACCCTAACACAAAACCTAACACTTACCCTAACACTAAAAATAAACCTATGCCTTATCCATAACCCTAACCCAAACCTAACGCTAAACCAAATCCTAAACCTATCCCTAACCCTAACGCTAACGTAATTCTAACACTAACGCTCATCATAACACTAAAGCTAACCCTAACCCTAACTCTAACCCTAACCCTAACCCTCACACTAACCCTAACCCTAAACCTAACCCTATAACTAAACTCTAAATCTAACCCTAACTCTAAACATAATTGTAACCCTAAAACTACCCACTAACCCTAACCCTAACTCTTACTCTATCCCTAATCCTAACCCTATCCCTGAACCTAAGCTTTAAAACTAACCCTAACCCTAACCATAACCATAACCTCTAAGCCTAACATGAACCCTAAGCCTAACCATAACTCTAACCATGAAACAAACGCTAACCTCTGAACATAACACTAACCCGAACCCTAACACTAACCTTAAACCTAACCCTAAACTCTAACCATTACCTTAACTCTAACACTAACCATAAAACTGATCCTAAGCTTTAACCCTAACCCTAACCCTAACCATGACCCTAACCCTAAACATAACATTAATCCCTTACCCTAACCCTAAACCTACCACTCATACTAACACTGACTGTAATACCTAATCCGAACCCTAAACTTAGCATAACCCTACCCCTAACCATAACCTGAACACTAAACCTAACATCTGACCATAACACTAACCCTAACCCTAAACCTCAATGTAACCATAACCTCAACGATAAAACTAACCCTAACCATAACCCTAACCCTAACCATGACCCTAACCCTAAACCTAACATTAATCCCTCACCCTAACCCTAAAACTACCCCTTATACTAACAATAACCCCGACTGTAATACCTAACCCGAACACTAACCTTACAATAACGCTAACCCTAACCCTAACCGAACACTAAACATAACATCTGACCATAACACTAACATTAAACCTAAACCTCAATCTAACCCTAACCCCAAGGATAACAATAACCCTAACCAAAACCCTAACCCTAAATGCTAAACCTAACCATAACCATAACCATAACCCTAATTCTAACCCTAAACTTGACACATATCCCTATTCCAAACACCTAACCCCTAAACCTAACCCTAACACTAACACTAACACTAAATCCAACGCAAAACCTAAATCTAACCCTAACCCTAACCCTAAACTAATTGTAATCCAAAACCTAACCATTACCTAAGACTAACACTAAGCCTAACCCTAACTCTAAACCTAACCCTAACAATAACACTAACACTAACCCCAACACTAACAATTACCTCTAAACCTAACCCTAACCATAACCATAACCCTACCCCTAAAGCTAACCACTATCGCTAATCCTAACACTAACCCTATCCCTAAACCTAATCATAACCCTAACCTAAACCTTAACCTAAGCTATAACCCTAACCCTAACCATTACATCTAAGCCTAAACCTAACCCTCACCCTAGCCCAGACTCTAACACTAAACCAAATGCTAACCTCTAACCATAACCCTATCCCTAACCATAACCCTTAACCTAACACTAACTCTAAACATAACACTAAGCCTAACATTAAATCTCAGCTTTAACCCTAACCCTAACCCAAACCTAACGCTAACCTCTAATCATAACACTAAACCTAACCCTAAACCTAACCGTAACCCTGAACTCTAACCGTAACACTAATCGTAATCCTAAAACTATCCCTAAATTCTAATCCTAACCCAAAACCTAGCCCTAACCTAATCGTAACCCTAACCATAATCGTAACCTGAAATCCAAATATAACCCTAACACTAACACTAAACCATAACCCTAAACCTAACACTATCTCTAACCCTAACCCTACCTGTAAAACTACCCCTAACCCTAACACTATTCCGAACATATTATCCCTAACCCTAATGCTAAACCTAACCCTAAAATTAAAACAAAATCTAACCCTAACTCTAACTCTAACCCTAACACTAAGCCTAACCCTAAACTTAATCATAACCCTAATACTAACCGTAACTCGAAGCCTAACCTTATCCCTCTCCCTTACTCCTAAACCCTAACCCTAAATCTAACACTAACCCTAACCTTAAACGTAACCATAAAACTAACCATACCCCTAATGCTAACTTCTAACCTATCTCTAAAACTAACCCTAACTATAACCATAAACCGAACCCTAAACTTAACGTTAATCCCTTAACTGAACCCTAACCCTACCCCTTTAACTAACTCCAACACTGACTATAATACGTAACCCTAACACTAACACTAGCATAACCCTAACCATATCCCTAACACTAATGCTAAGCCAAACCCTAACCCATACCTCTAACACGAACGATAACCCTAACTCTAGACCTAACACTAACCCTATCCATAAACTCTAACACTAACCCTAACTTTAAACCTATCCCTAACCCTAAACCTAAACCTAACACTAAACCTAACTTCAAACCCCAATCCTAACCATAAACCTAACCCTAAACCTCAAACTAACCCTAACCCTAAACGTAACCCTAAATTCTAATCCTAACCCTAAACCTAACCCTAAACCTAACCCTAAACCTAACGCTTACCTAACAATAAAGCTCACCATAACCATAACCCTATCCATAACCCTAACCCTAACCCTAACCCTGAAAATAAGCTTTAACCCTAAGCCTAACTCTAACACTAAACATAACTTCTAAGCCTAAGCCTAACACTAACCCTAACCCTAAATCTAACACAAAACTGAATGCTAAGCTCTAACCATAACACTAACCCTAACAATAACCCTAACCATAACCCTAAACATAACCATAACACTAACACTAACCCTAACCCTAACCCTAACACTAACCTAAAAACCTAACCCTTACCCTAACCCTAACCATGACCCTAACCCTATACCTAACATTAATCCCTTTCCCTAACCCTAAACCTACCCCTTATACTAACACTAAACCTGACTGTAATACCTAAGCGGAACCCTAACCTTAGCATAACCCTAACCCTAACCAGAACCAGAACACTAAACATAACATCTGACCATAACACTAACCCTAACCCTAAACATCAATGTAACCCTAACCCCCATGATAACACTAACCCTAACCCTAACCCTAACCCTAAACTCTAACCCTAACCATCATCCTAACCCTAACACTAATTCTAACCCTAAACCTAACCCATATCCCTATTCCTAACACCTAACCACTAAACCTAACCCTAACCATAACGCTAACACTAAATCTAACACAAAACCTAAATCTAACCCTAACCCTAACCTAACTGTAATCCAAAACCTAAACATAACCCTAAGCCTAAACCTAAATCTAACCCTAACCCTAATGCTAACACTAACACTAACCCTAACCCTAACTCGAGCACAAACCTCACACTAACAATAACCTCTAAACCTAACCCTAACACTAACAGTAACCCTACCCCTAAAGCTAACCACTAACGCTAACCCTAACCCACTATTCCTATCCCTAACCTTAACTCTAAGCCTAACCGTAACCCCAACCCTAACACTAACCCTAACCCTATCCCTAACACTAACACCTAACCCCTAACCGTAACACTAACCCTAACCCTAAAACTAACACTAAACCTAACCCTAACCCTAAACCTAACCATAAGGCTAACCCTAAACCTAATAGTAATACCAACCCTAACCATAACCATAAGCCTAACAGTAACCTTAACCCTATCCCTAAACATAAGCCCTAACTCTAAACCTAACACAAACCCTAAGTCTAAGCCTAAGCCTAAGCCTAACCCTAACCCTAACGCTAACTTCTAACCCTAACCCTAACCCTCACCCTAAACCTAAACCTAACCTTATCCCTGACCCTAACATCTAAACCTAAATAGAACACTAACCCTAACCCTAACCCTAACCCTAACCCTAACCCTAACCCTAACCCTAACAATAACCCTAACCATAACCCTAAACATAACCATAACACTAACACTAACCCTAACCCTAACCCTAACACTAACCTAAAAACCTAACCCTTACCCTAACCCTAACCATGACCCTAACCCTATACCTAACATTAATCCCTTTCCCTAACCCTAAACCTACCCCTTATACTAACACTAAACCTGACTGTAATACCTAAGCGGAACCCTAACCTTAGCATAACCCTAACCCTAACCAGAACCAGAACACTAAACATAACATCTGACCATAACACTAACCCTAACCCTAAACATCAATGTAACCCTAACCCCCATGATAACACTAACCCTAACCCTAACCCTAACCCTAAACTCTAACCCTAACCATCATCCTAACCCTAACACTAATTCTAACCCTAAACCTAACCCATATCCCTATTCCTAACACCTAACCACTAAACCTAACCCTAACCATAACGCTAACACTAAATCTAACACAAAACCTAAATCTAACCCTAACCCTAACCTAACTGTAATCCAAAACCTAAACATAACCCTAAGCCTAAACCTAAATCTAACCCTAACCCTAATGCTAACACTAACACTAACACTAACCCTAACTCGAGCACAAACCTCACACTAACAATAACCTCTAAACCTAACCCTAACACTAACAGTAACCCTACCCCTAAAGCTAACCACTAACGCTAACCCTAACCCACTATTCCTAGCCCTAACCTTAACTCTAAGCCTAACCGTAACCCCAACCCTAACACTAACCCTAACCCTATCCCTAACACTAACACCTAACCCCTAACCGTAACACTAACCCTAACCCTAAAACTAACACTAAACCTAACCCTAACCCTAAACCTAACCATAAGGCTAACCCTAAACCTAATAGTAATACCAACCCTAACCATAACCATAAGCCTAACAGTAACCTTAACCCTATCCCTAAACATAAGCCCTAACTCTAAACCTAACACAAACCCTAAGTCTAAGCCTAAGCCTAAGCCTAACCCTAACCCTAACGCTAACTTCTAACCCTAACCCTAACCCTCACCCTAAACCTAAACCTAACCCTATCCCTGACCCTAACATCTAAACCTAAATAGAACACTAACCCTAACCATAACCCTAACCGTAAACATAATCTCTAACCCTAATCGAAACCCTAACCCTAGCCCTAACCCTACCCCTAATCCTAACCATAACTCTAACCCCTAAACCTAACACCTATCACTAAGCCATAACCCTAAGCCTAACCCCTGACCTTAAGCCCTGACACTAATCCTAACTCTAACCCTAACCCTAAACCTCAACCTAACCCTAATACTAAACATAACACTAACCGTAACCATAACCCTAACCATAAATGCTAACACTAACCATAACCTTAACCCTAAACCTAAACCTAACCCTAAATCTAACACTAAACCTAACCCTAACTATAACAATATCACTAACACCTAACCCCTAAACCTAGCCCTAAACCGGACCCTAAAATTAACCCTTATTCTAACGCAAACGCTACCCCTAACCCTAAACCTGACCGTAACACAAACCCTTACCTCATCATAAGCCTAAAGCTCACCATAACCCGAAGCCTAACCCTAAAACTATCCCTAACACTAACCCCTAAACCTAACACTAACACTAAACCTAATCCTAATTGAAATCCTAACACTAACCGTAACCCTAATGCTAACCCTAACTCTAACCCTAACTTAATCATAACCCTAACACTTACCGAAACCCAAAGCCTAGCTGTCAACCTATCCCTAACCCTAAACCTAACCCTAAACTTATCCCTAACGCTAACCCTAAACCTAAACCTAAACCTAACTCCAAAACTAACCCTAACCCTAACACTAACCCTAAACCTAAACCTAACACTAACACTAACCTCTAAACCTAACCCTAAACCTAAACGTAAACCTAACACTAAACCTAACGACTAACCATAATCCTAACCCTTACCCTTTACCTAACCCTAATGCTAAACCTAACCCTAAACCTGAGCTTTAATCCTAATCCTAACCATATCACTTCTAAGCCTCACCCTAACCCTAACCCTAACCACATACTGTATTACTAAACCTAATGTTAACCTGTAACGATAACCCTAACCCTATACCTAACACTAACACTAACACTAACACTAACACTAACACTAACACTAACACTAACACTAACTCTTACCCTAAAAGTAAACCTAAACCTATGCTTTATCCATAACCCTAACCCAAACCTAACGCTAACCGCTAACCCTAACACCTAAACCTAAACCTAACCCTAACTCTAACGCTAACCTAATTGTAACATTAATCCTAATCATAAACCTAAGGCTAATCCTGATCCTAAACCAAACCCTCCCACTAACCCTAACGCTAAACCTAACACTATAACTAACCTCTAAATCTAACCCTAACTCTAAACGTAACACTAACCCTAAAACTAACGACTAATCCTAGTCCTAACTCTTACCCTATCCTTAATCCTAACGCTAACACTTACCCTGAAACTAAGCTTTAAAACTAACCCTAACCCTAACCATAACCATAATCTCTAAGCCTAACACTAACCCTAACCCTAACCCTAACTCTAACACAAACTCTAACCTCTAAACGAAACACTAACCTTAAACCTAACCCTAACTTTAAACCTAACCCTAAACTCTAACCGTAACCCTAACCCTAAAATTAACCGTAACAGTGAAACTAAGCTTTAACCCTAACGCTAATCATAACCATAACCAGAATCATAACTTCTAAGCCTAACCCTAACACTAACCCTAACCCTAACTCTAACATTAAACCAAATGATAACCTCTAATCCTAACCCTAACCCTAACAATAAACCCTAACGCTAACCATAACACTAAACCTAACTTGTAACCCTAACACTAACCGTAACCCTAATATTAAAGCTAACCCTAGTCCTAAACCTAAACTCTAACCCTAATCCTAACCCTAACACTAACACTAAACCGAACACTAAACCTAACCCTAACACTATCCCTATTGCTAACACTTAAACCCTAACCCTAACCCTAACCCTAACTCTAAAACTAAACCTAAACCTAACCCTACCCCTAATTCTAACTCTACCCCTAAACCTAAACCTAATCGTTACCCTAACCCTAACCATAACCCAAAGCCCAACCCTAACCCTATCCCTAACCTAACCCCTAACCCTAACTTTAATCATAACCCTAACACTAAGCGAAACCCTAAGCCTAAACCTAACCCTAAATTCTAATCCTAACCCTTAACCTAATCCTAACGCTAACCCTAAAACTAACCCTAACCCTAACCCTAACCCTAACCTAATGTTAAACCTCACCATAACCATAACCCTATCCATAACCCTAAACCTAACCCTAACCCTGAACCTAAGCTTTAACCCTAAGCCTAACCCTAACACTAACCGTTACCTCTAAGCCTAAGCCTAACACTAACCCTAACCCTAAATCTAACCCAAAAATGAATGCTAACCTCAAACCATAACACGCACCATAACAATAACCCTAACCATAACCCTACCCTAATCATAACACTAACCCTAAACCTAACCCTAACACTAACCTAAAAACCTAACCCTAACCCTAACCCTAACCATGACTCTAAACCTAAACCTAACATTAATCACTTACCTTAACTCTAAACCTACCCCTTATTCTAACAATAACCCTGACTGTAATACCTAACCCGAACTCTAACCTTAGCATAACCCTAACCCTAACCCTAACCCGAACACGAAACCTAACATCTAACCATAACACAAACCCTAACTCTAAACCTCAATCTAACCCAAAACCCAATGATAACACAAACCCTAACCCTAACCCTAACCCTAAACGCTAACCCTAACTGTAACCTTAACCCTAACCCTAATTCTAACCCATATCCCTATTCCTAACACCTAACCCCTAAACCTAACCCAAACACTAACACTAACACTAAATCTAACACAAAACCTAAATCTAACCCTAACCCTAAAACTAACCTACTTGTAATCCAAAACCTAACCATAACCCTAAGCCTAAGACTAACTCTAAAGCTAACACTAACACTAACACTAACCCTAACACTTACACTAACACTAACCTCTAAATCTAACGCTAACCAAAACCGTAACACCTACCCCTAAAGCTAACCACTAACGCTAACTCAAACCCTAACCCTATCCCTAAACCTAATCCTAACCCTAAGCCTAACCCTAAACCTTAACCTAAGCCTTAATCCTAACCCTAACCATTACGTCTAAGCCTAAACCTAACCCTAACCCTAGCCCTAACTCTAACCCTAAACCAAATACTAACCTCTAACCATAACCCTATCCTTAACCATAACCCTTAACCAAACACTAACCCTAACCCTAACACTAAGCCAAAATTAAACCTCAGCTTTAACCCTAACACTAACACAAACCTAACAATAACCTCGAAGCATAACTCTAACGCTAACCCTAAATCTAACCGTCACCCTGAACTCTAACTGTAACACTAACCCAAACCCTAAAACTATTCCTAACATCTAATCCTAACCCCAAACCTAGCCCTAACCTAGTAGTAACCCTAACCATAACCATAACCCGAAGCCTAAATGTAACCCTAACACTAACACTAAACCATAACCCTAAACCTAACACTATCCCTAACCCTAACCCTAACGGTAAAACTAACCCTAACCCTAACCCTAACCCTATCCCGAACTTGTAACCCCTAACCCTAACGCTAAACCTAATCCTAAAATTAAAACAAAGTCTAACACTAACCCTAACCCTAACCCTAACCCTAAAGGCTAACCCTAACCCTAACCCTAACACTAACCATTAACCCATTACCCTATCCCTAACACCTAACCACTAAACCTAACACTAACCCTAACCCTCACAGTACAACTAACGCAAACCCTAACCCTAAACCTAACACTAACCCTAAACATAACGATTACCTAATTGTAATCCTACACTAACTATAACCCTAAGCCTAACCCTAACGCTCACCCTAACTCTAACCCTAACGCTATCCCTCACACTAAACCTATCTCTAACCCTAACACTAAAACTAACCTCTAAACCTAACCCTAACACTAACGGTAACACTAAACCTAAAAGTAACCAATAACCCTAAAATTAACTCTTATCCTATCCCTAACTCTAACCCTAACACTAACCATAGCCCTGATCCTAAGCTTTAACCCTATCCCTAACCATAACCATAACCATAACCATAACCATAACCATAACCATAACCTCTAAGCCTAAGCCTAAGCCAAACCCTAACCCTAAAACTAACCCACTAACCGAAACTCTAACCCTAACCCTAACTGTAAAACTAACCTTAACCCTACCCTAAACATAACCTGATCCCTAACAACGAAGCCCTAACCCTAACACAAACCTAACCCTAAAATTAACACTAAACCTAACCCTAAACCTCACAGTAACCCTAAGGCTAACGCTAAACCTAATCGTAAACCTAACCCTAACCATAAACCGAAGCCTAACTTGAACCTTAACCCTAAGCCTAACACTAATAATAACACTAAACCCTAACACTAACACTAAGCCCTAACACAACACCTAACACTAACCTTAAGCCTAACACTAACCCTAATCCTAACCCTAACCCTAAACCTAACCCTAATCCTAACCATAATCCTAACCCTAACCATCTAACCATAACCCTAACCATCTAACCATAACCCTAACCCTAACCCTAACCCTACCCTAAACCTAACCCTAAACCTAATCCTAACGCTAAATTCTAACCATAATCCTAAACCTAAACCTAAAAGTAAACCTAAGCCAAACCGTAACACTAACCTTTATCCTAACATTAACCCTAAACACTTACCCTAAAACCTAACACTAACCCTATGCCAGCATCATCCTTAACGCTACCCTAACCTCTAAAGCTAAAGGGAACACTAACCCTAAGCATAACCCTAAAAGTAATAATCTCTAACCCTAATCCTAAATCTAACCCTAACCCTAAACCTAAACCTACACCTAACACTAAGCATAAGGCAAACCCATAAAATTAACACCTATCCCTAAGCCATAATACTAAGCCTAACCTCTAACCTTAAGCTCTAACACTAATCCTAACCCTAATCCAAACCCTAAACCTCAACCTAACCCTAACACTAACAATAACACTAACCCTAACCATAACCTTAACCCTAAACTCCAACACTATTCATAACCTTAACCCTAAACCTAAACCTAACCCTAAACCTAACCTAAACCTAACACTAACTATACCCCTATCACTAACACCTAACCCCTAAACCTAACCCAAAGCCTAACCCTAAAAGTAACCCTAAGTCTAATGCAAACGCTACTCCTTACACTAACCCTAACACTAAACCTAACCTCATTGTAACCCTAAAATTAACTGTAACCCTAAGCCTAACCTTAACCCTATCCCTAACACCTAACCCCTAAACCTTACCCTAACCCTAATCCTAATCCAAATCCTAACAGTACCCGTAACCCCAAACCTAACCGTAACCCTAACTCTAATCCTAAACTAATCATAACCATAACACTTACCATAACCCAAAGCCTAGATGTAACCCTATCTCTAATCCTAAACCTAACCCTAATGCTCACCCTAACACTAAACCTCAACCTAACTCTAATCCTAACCCTAAACCTAACACTAACCTTAACTCTAACCATAACCCTAACAATAACCTCAAAACCTAAGCCTAACCCTAACCCTAAACCTAACCCTAAATCTAACCATAACCCTAACACTCAAATTGAACCTAACCCAACCCTAACCCTAACACTAACCTCTAAACCTAACCCTAACCCTAAATGTAACACTAACCCTAAAAGTAAGCACGAACCCTAATAATAACCCTTACCCTATTCCTAACCCTAACACTAACACTAACCCTAACCCAGAACTTAAGATTTTGCCCTAACCCTAACCCAAACCGTAACCTCTACGCCTAACCCTAACCCTAAACCTAACACTAACCCTAGTAATAACCCTAACCCTAACCATAATCCTAACCCTAACCCTAACCCTAAGCCTAACCCTAAACCTAACCATAACCCTAACCCTAGCCCTAAACACAATCTCTAACAATAACACTATCCCTAACCCTAATCATAACTTTAAACTGAACCCTAATACTAACCATAACCCTAAGCCTATCGCTAAAATCTAACCCCTAAACCTAACCCTAACTCTGAACTCTAACTGTAACTCTACCCCTGACCCTAACTCTAACCCTAACACGAACCTCTAAACCTAGCACTAACCCTAACAATTACCCCAACCATAACCCTAATGCCAAGACTAACCCTAAACTTAACCCTAACCCTAACCCTAATTGTGATCCTATCCCTAACTCTAACCCTAGCCCTAACTCTAACTCTAACGCTAAACATAACCCTAACCCTAACCTAAACCTAACACTAACCCTAACCATAACCCTAAACCCTGAACCTAACCTTAATGCTTAGGTCTAACCATAACACTAACCGTAACCCTTAACCCTAAGCCCTAAATAAACCCTTACCCTAACCCTAACAATAAAACCTAACCTCTAAACCTAACCCTAACACTAACCCTAATGCTAACTTTTAACCATAACCCGAACTGGAAACCTAACCCTAACACTAACCCTAACCCTAATCTCTAACCATAACCCTAACCCTAACCCTAAACCTAACCCTAACACTAACCCTAACCTCTAACCCTAACTATAACCTAACCCTAATCCTAAGCCTAACCGTAACCCTATCCCTTACCCTAAATCATAAACATAACCAAAAATTGACCCTAACCCTAATATTAACCTTAACCGTAACGGTAACCCTATCCCTAACACCTAACCCTAACACTAAACCTAACACTAACCCTAACCCCAAGAGTAAAACTAACGCTAACCCTAAAACTAACTCTAACCCTCACCCTAACCCTAAACCTAACCCTAACCTAACCCCTAGCCCTAACCTTAAACCTAACACTTCCACTAAAACTAACCCTAAACCTAATGCTAACACTAAACATAACTCTAAACCTAATCATAACCCTAACAATAAGTGCAAACCGAAGGCTAACCCTAACCCTATCACTAACACCTAACCCCTAAACCTACCCCTAACCCTAACCCTACCACTAAGCCTAATCCAAACCTAACCCTAAACCCTAAACCTAAGGAGCCTAACCATAAAACCCTAACCCTAACACAAACCCTAACCCTAACCTTAAACCTAACCCTAAGCATAATTCTAACCCTAACTGTAACCCTAAACTTAATCATGACCCTAACACAAACCCTAACCCTAAACTCTAACCCTAACACTAAGCCTAACACTAACCTCTAACTCTAATCCCTAACACTAACCCAAACCCTAACCATAACCCTAACCCTAACCCTAACCCTGACGCTAACCCTAAACCTAATCTTAACCCTGACGCTAACCCTAACCGTAATCCTAAACTCTAACCCTAACCCTAACACTAATCCTAAACCTAACACTGTCACTAAGCCTAAGCCTAACCCTAACCCTAACCATAACACTAATCCTAACCCAAAATTAACAATAACCCTAACCCTAACCCTAACACTAACAATATCACTAACCCTATACCTAGCCTTAATCCTAACCCTAACCCTAACCCTTAATACTAACCCTAACCCTAAACATAACCCTAACTCGAACACAATGACTAACCCTAACCCTAACCCTAAAGTCTAACCCTAGGAACCCTAACCATAAAACCCTAATGCTAACACAAAACTTAACCCTAACTCTAAACCTAAACCTAACCTTAACCCTAACCGTAACCCTAACCATAACGCTAACTATATCCTTAACACCTAAACCCTAATCCTAATTGAAAATCTAATCCTAACCTAATCCTAAACCTTAACCTAACCCTAAGCCTAACCCTAACCCTAACATCTACCTTAACCCAAAATGTAACCGTAACCGTAACCCTAACCCTAACTGTAATCCAAAGCCTAACCCTGAACCTATCCCTAATATCTAACCCTAAACTAAACCTTAACGTAACCCTAACCCTAATTGAAAATCTAACCCTAAAAGTAAACATAATCCAATGCCTAACACTGACCCTATCCTTAACACCTAACCCACAAACCTAAACCTAACCTAACCCTAACCCTAAAAGAAACCATCACCCTAACGGTAACTCTAAACCTAAACCTAACACTAATCCCTAAACCTAACTTTAACCCTATGCCTAACAATAACACGAACAATAATCCTAATATGTAAGCCTAACCCTAACCCTTACCATAATCCTAAACCTAACAGTAACACTAACCCCTAACCTTAACCCTAACCCTAACTCTAAACCTATCCCTAATCCCTAACTCTACCCCTAACACTAAGCACAAGGATAAACCTAAACGTAGCCCTAACCCTAACTGTAACCCTAACCATGACACTAACATTATCTTTAACACCTAACCCCTATCCCTAAACCAAACTGTATACCTAACTCTAACACTAACCCTTACACTAACCCACAACCTAAACCTTATTGTAACCCTAACCCTAACCGTAATCCGAAGCCTAAGCCTGACCCTAATCCTAACACCTAAACCGTAAACATAACCCTAACCTAAACTCCGCCTTAAATGTAACACTAACCCTAAGCCTAACTTTTAAGGCAAGCCCTAACCCTAATCATAATCCTTACACTAGCCCTAATCTGAAACTCTAACCCTAACACTAACCCTAAACCTAACCCCTAACTCGATCTCCTAAATCTAAGACAAAACTTAACCCAAACCAGAACCCTAATGATAACCCTAAACCTAAACCTAAACCCTAATCCTAACCCTAACCTTAACCCGAACCCTAACCTAACTCAAAACTATAACCTTAACCATAACACTAACACTAAACCTAACTCTAACCCTAATCTCTCACCCTAACCCAAACCCTAACTATAATCCTAACACAAACCCTAAATCTAAACACTAACTGTAACACAAACACTAAGCCTAAACTCTAACTCTAAGCCTGAACACTAACCCAAAACTGAACAGTAACCCTAACCATACCTCTACCTCTAAAACTAACCCTAACACTAATCTTAACCTCTAACCCTAACCCAAATGCTAACCCTAACACTAACCCTAAATCTAACTTCTAACAATAAGCCTAAACCTAACCCTAAAGCTAAACCTAACCCTAAGCCTAAACCTAACAATAACCCTAACCCTAACTTAACACCATCCCTTTGCTAACCCTAACAGAAAACCTAATACTATCCTTAACCCTAAACCTAACCCTAAACCTAAACCTAATCCTAACCGTAACCTTAACCCTTACACAAAACCTAACAATAACCCTAACACTAACCCTAACACTAAACCTAAACGTAACCCAAACCCTAACACGAACCCTAACCCTAACCTTAAGCCTAACACTAAACCTAACCCTAAACTTAACCCTAAACCTAACACTAAACCTAACCCTAACCCTAACCGCTAAACTCTAGCCCTAACCCTAACCTAAACCTAAACAAAAACCTCAACGTAACCCTATACCTACCACTAAACCCTGACTCTAAATGTAAACCTAAGCTTAAAACTAACCCTAACACTAATCCGGACACTAACCCTAGCCCTGACACTAACTGTAACACTAACCCTAACCCTAGCACTAAAACTAACACGACGCCTAACCCTAACCCTAAACCTATTCAAAACTCTAACCCTAACCGTAAGTCAAAGGCTAACAGTAACACTATCCCTAAAACCTAACCCCTAACCATAAGGTAAATTTAACACTAACCCTATTCTAACCCTAACACTAACCCTAAACCTAAAACTAACCCTAACACTAACTCTAACCCTAACCCTAACCCTAACTCTAACCCTAACCCTAAACCTAACGCTAACTTCTACCCATAACCCTAACCAGAAACCTAACCCTAACACTAATCCTAACCCTAAACACTAACCGTAAACCAACTCAAACCCTAAACCTAACCCTAACCCTAACCCTAACATCTAACCCTAACCCGAAGACTAACCTTAACCCTAAACCTAAACCTAACCATAACCCTATTAATAACCCTAAACTCTAACCCTAAACCTAAAATTATCCTTAACCCTAACATTAACCTTAACCCTAACTATAACCCTATCCCTACAACTAACCCCTAAGCCTATCCCTAAACCTAGCACTAACCCTAACCCGAAAACTAACGCTAACACTAACCCTAACCCTAAACATAACACTGACTAACAATAACCAATAACCGTAACGCTAACCCTAACCCTTAACCTAAACGTAAACGTAAGCCTAACCATAACACTAAATGCTAACCCTAACCCAAACCTTAAAACTATCCCTAACCCTAAACCTATGTGTAACACATAAGCCCTAACCCTAACCCTAAAACTAAAGCTAACCCTAAGCCTAACCCTAAACCTAATCATAACCCTAACCCTAACCGTAGCCTGAAGCACAACCCTAACACTATCCTTAACACATAACACCTAATATTACCCCTAAACCTAACCCAAATCCTAACCCTAACCATAACCATAACCCTAACCCTAACCCTAACCCTAACACTAACCCTAATCCTAATGCTAACCCTAAACCTAAACCTAACCCTAAAGCTAACCCTAACCATAATCCTAACCTCTAACACTATCCCTAACACTAATCCTAAACCTAACACTATCCCTAACCCTAAACCTAAGCCTAATCCTAGCCCTAACCCAAAACTTAACAATAACACTAACTGTAACAATATCACTAACCCTATCCCTAGCACTAATCCTAATACTAAACCTAACCCTAAACATAACCCTAAACCTAACCCTAAGCCTAACCCTAAGCCTAACCCTAACTCTAACTCTAAACCCTAACTCCAGGGACCCTAACCATAAAACTCTAATGCTAACACAAACCCTAACCCTAACTCTAACCCTAAACCTAACCCTAACCGTAACCCTAACCATAACCCTAACCATAACACTAATCATATCCTTAACACCTGAACCCTAATCCTAACTGAAAATCTAACACTAACTCTAACCCTAACCCTAAACCTAAACCTACCCCTAACATTTACCCTAACCCTAAATCTAACAATAACCCTAACCGTAACCCTAACTGTATTTTGTAGCCTAACCCTGAATCTATCCCTAACACCTAACCCCTAAAATTATCCCTAACCTAACCCTAACCCTAATGATAAACCTAACCCTAATCCTAAACCTAACACTAACCCTAATCCTAAACCTAACCCTAACCCTAATCCTAAACCTAACCCTAACCCTATGCCTAACCATAACACGAACAATAACCCTAATACATAAGCCTAACCCTAAACCTTAACATAATCCTAAAGCTAACAGTAACACTAACCCCTAACCCTAACCCTAACCCTAACCCTAACTCTAAACCTATCTCTAATCCCTAACCCTAACTCTAACACCAAGCCTAACCATAAAACTAAACGTAACGCTAACCCTTACCATAACCCTAACCATAACCCTAACATTACCCTTAACACCTAACCCTATCCCTGACCCGAACTGTAAACCTAACTCTAACACTAGCTCTCACACTAACGCTAACCCCCAACCTAAACCTCATCGTAACCCTAACCCTAACCCTAACCCAAAGCCTAAGATTGACCCTATCTCTAACACCTAACCCTTAAAGCTAACCCTAACCTAAACCCAGCCCTAATCGTAACCTTACCACTAACCCTAAGCCTAACTTCAAACAGATACCCTAACCCTAATAATGACTTTAATACTAGCCCTAACCCTAAACCCTAACCCTAACACTAACCCTAATCCTAACACCTAACTTGATCCCTTAAACTTAAGACAAACCCTAACCTTAAGCAGAACGCTAAAGATAACCCTAAACCTAACCCTAAACCATAATCCGAACCCTAAACCTAACCCTATCCTTAACCCTAACCCTAAACAAACACTATCTTAACCCGAAATTATAAACTTAACCCTAACACTAAAACTAACTCTAACCCTAACCCTAAATATAACCATAACCCTAACACAAGCCCTAACCCTAAGCTGTAAATGTAACATTAACTCTAACCCTAATTTCTAACTCTAAACCCAACGCTAACCCAAACGCTAACCATAACCCTAACCCTAACCCTAACACTAATGCTAACCTCTAACCCTAACCCTAACACTAACCCTAAATCTAACTTCTAACAATAAACCTAACCCAAACCCTAAACCTAAACCTAACCCTAAGCCTAAACCTAAAACTAACTCTAAAACTAAACCTAACAACATCCCTAACTCTAACCCGAAACCTAAACCTAATACTATCCCTAAACCTAAACCTAAACCTAACCGTAATCCTAATTCTAACCCTAACACTAACCATAACCCTAACTCTAACACTAACCCTAACCCTAACCCTAACTTTAAGCCTAAAACTAACCCTAACCCTAAACATAAGCCTAACCCTAACCGTAAGCCTAAACCTAACCATAACCCTAAACTCTAACCTCTAAACCTAACCCTAACCTAAACCTAAATCTAAATGTAACCATAACCTTAACCCTACCACTAAACCCTAAACCTAAACCTAAACGTAAACTTAAAACAAACCGTAACAATAACCTTAACCCTAACACTAACCCTAACCCTAACACTAACACTAACACTAACCCTAACAAAAATACTAACCCTAACCCTAAACCTATCCCTAACCCTAATCCTAATACTGAACCTAACACTAACACTAACACTAACACTAACATGAACCCTAACCCTAATCCCTAACCGTAACCCTAACCCTAACCTGAACACTAACTGTAATATGTAAGCTTAACCCTACCGCTTACCATAACACTAACCCTATGCTTAACTCTAACCCATAAACCTAACCCTAACCCAAACACTAAGCCTAAACCTAATCACCAACCCTAACCCTAAACCTAACCCTAACACAAAACTTAACCCTAAACCTAACCCGAAATCTGAGGCTAACACTAACCCTAACCCTAAACCTAAACCTGCCCCTAACCCTAAACTCTAACCCTAACCCTAACCCAAACAATAAACCTAACCCTAATCCTAAACCTAACACTAACACTAACCCTAACACTAAACGCTAAAAGTAATCCTAAACCTAACCCTAACCCAAAACTTAACCCTAACCCTAACCCTAACCCTATCCATAACACCTAAGCCCTAACCCTAACCCTAAAACTCACGCTAACACTAAGTCTAATCCTAAACTTAATCAGAACCCTAACCCTAACTGAAACCGGAAGTGTAACCCAAACGCTATTCCTAGCACCTAATCCCTAAACCTACCCCTACCCCTAACCCTAACCCTAAGCCTAATCCTAACACTAACCATAACCCCAACCGCTAACCCTAAGGTCCCTAACCCTAAAACAAACCCTAATATTAACCCTAACCATAACCAAATGCTAGCCCTAACCCTAAAACTAAACCTGATCATAAGCCTAACACTAACCGTAAACCGAAGCAAAACCATAACCCTATCCCTAAAACCTAAATTCACCCCTAACCTGAACCTAACACTAAATCTAAACTAAACCTAAACCTAAACCTAATCCTAAACATAACCCTAACACTAAACCTAATGCTAACCCTGACCCTAACCCTAACACTAAAACTAATCATAAACCTAACCCTAAAACTAACCCTCACCCTAACTCTAACACTAACCTTCTAACCATAATCCTAACCCTAATCCTAATCCTAAACCTTACACATACCCTAACACCATCCCTAACCCTAACACTAAAACAAACCCTAATGCCTAAGTCTAACCCTAACCTTATCCCTAAACCTAACCATAACCCTATCCCTAACACTAACCCTAACAATAAACCTAACCATAACCCTAAACCTATCCCTAAACCTAATTCTAATACTGAGCGTAACACTAAAACTAACCCTAACCCTAAATTAATCCCTTACACTAAAAATAACCCTAACACTAACCCTAAACCAAAACCTAAACATAACCCTAACCCTAAACCTAAAATTAATCCTAACTCTAACCCCACCACTATCCCTAACCCTAATCCTAACCCTAAACCTAACACTATCCCTAATCCTAAACCAAACCCTAAACATGACCCTAACCCTAACCCTAACAATAAACCTAACTCAAAACCTAATAATAAACCTAACCCTAACCCTAACCCTAACCCTAACCATAACACTATCCCTAACCCTAACCCTAGCCCTAACTCTAACCATAACGCTAACCCTAACCCTAAAACTAAACTTCTAACTCAAACACCTAACCCTAACCCAAACCCTAACCGTAACCTGAACCCTAAAACTAACATTAACCCTAAACCTAAGTCAAACACTAACACTAACATTAAACTTAACCCTAACTATAACTCTAACACTAACCATAAGGCTAAAACTAAACATAATGCTAACTCTAATCCTAACCCTAAACCTATTCATAACCTTAAATCTAACCATAAGCAGAAGCCTAACCCTAACCCTATCCCAAAAACTAACCCCTAATCCTAACCTAAAGCTAACATTAACCCTAAACCTAACCTAACCCTAACCCTAACCCTAACCCTAAACCTAACGCTAACCCTAACTCTAACACTAAGGGTACCCCTAACACGAACCCTAAACCTAATCCTAACCCTACCACTAACCCTAAGCTTAACCCTAACCCTAACCTTCACGCTAACTCTAACCCTAACCCTAACCCTAACCCTAACCGAAATCTAACATAAACCCTAAACCTAACCTAACCCTAACCCTAACCCTAACCCTAAACCCTAACCCTAAGGACCCTAACCATAAGACCCTAACCCTAAGACAAACCATAATCCTAACCCTAATCCTAACACTAACACTAACACTAAAACTAACACTAACACTAACCCTAACCCTAACCCTAACCCTAAACTCTAACCCTAACTCTAACCCTAACAATTACTCTAACACAAACCCTAACACTAAATTCTAACCCTAACACTAACCCAAACCCTAACCTCTAACACTAACCCCTTACCCTAACCCAAATCCTAACTGTAACCCTAACCCTGAGCATAAACCCTAACCCTAAGGACAATAACTATAAGACCCTAACCCTAAGACAAACCCTAATCCTAACCCTAACCCTAACACTAACACTAACCCTAAACTGTAACCCTAACTCTAACCCTAACCCTAACCATTACTCTAACACATATCCTAACACTAAATTCTAACCCTAACACTAACCCTAACATAACCTCTAATTCTAACCCCTTACCCTAACCCAAACTCTAACCGTAACCCCAAATCTAACCGTAAACCTAACACTAACCCTACCCCTACCCCTAATGATAACCCTAACCCCAACCCTAACCCTAAAAATAACACTATACCTAACCATAGAGCTATCAATAATCCTAACCCTAACCTTAACCTAAACCAAAACTTAACAATAACCCTAACCCTAATCCTAAACCTAACACTATCCCTAACCCTATCCTTAGCCCTAACCCTAACATTAAACCTAACCCTAAACCTAACACTAAACCTAAACCTAACCCCAACCCTAACCATAACCCTAAGCCTCACACTAACCCTAAACCTAAACCCTAACCCTAAGGACCCTAACCATAAAACCCTATCACTAACACAAACCCTAACCCTAACTCTAACCCTAACCCTTAACACTAACCCTCACACTTAGTCTTAAAAATAACCCTAACCCTAACCCGAACCCGAACCCAAACCCTAATACTAAACATATCCCTATACTTAGACCTAACAAATACACTAAACCAAACCCTAACCCTAATCCTAACCCTAAGCCCTATACCTAATGCTAACACTAACCGTAATCCTAACACTAACCCTAACCCTAAACTCAAACCAGAAATCTAATCTTAAACCTAAACCTAACCCTAACCCTAACCATAAACATCTAACCCTTACGCTAAGCTTAACCCTAAACCTAAAACTAACAGTAACACTGTCCCAAACCCTAAACCCTAACCTTAACCATAACCCTAAAACCACCCTAACCCTAACCTTAACCTTAACTCTAACCCTAACCCTATCCTTATGACTTAACCACTAACAATAACCCTAAAACTAAGACTAATACTAATCCTAACTCTAAACCTAATGCTAACACTGATCGTAACCCTAAACCTAACCCTAACACTAACCCTAACCCTAACAATAAACCTAACCATAACCCTAAACCTATCCCTAAACCTAATCCTAATACTGAGCGTAACACTAAAACTAACCCTAACCCTAAGTTAATCCCTAACCCTAAAAATAACCCTAACACTAACGCTAAACCTAAACCTAAACATAACCCTAACCCTAAACCTAAAACTAATCCTAACTCTAACCCCACCACTATCCCTAACCCTAACCCTAAACCTAAACCTAACACTATCCCTAACCCTAAACCAAACCCTAAACATGACCCTAACCCTAACCCTAACAATAAACCTAACTCAAAACCTAATAATAAACCTAACCCTAACCCTAACCCTAACACTATCCCTAACCGTAACCCTAGCCGTAACCCTAACCCTAACGCTAATCCTAACCCTAAAATTAAACCTCTAACTCAAACACCTAAGCCTAACCCAAACCCTAACTGAAACCTGAACCCTAAACCTAACCCTAAGTCAAACACTAACACTAACATTAAAATTAACCCTAACTATAACTCTAACACTAACCATAAGGCTAAAACTAAACATAATGCTAACTCTAATCCTAACCCTAAACCTATTCATAACCTTAAATCTATCCACAACCAGAAGCCTAACCCTAACCCTATCCCAAAAACTAACCCCTAATCCTAAGCTAAAGCTAACATTAACCCTAAACCTAACCTAACCCTAACCCTAAACCTAATCCTACCCCTACCACTAATCCTAAACTTAACCCTAACTCTAACACTAAGGGTACCCCTTACCCGAAACCTAAACCTAATCCTAACCCTACCACTAACCCTAAGCTTAACCCTAACCCTAACCTTCACACTAACTCTAACCCTAACTCTAACCCTAACCCTAACCCTAACCGAAACCTAACATTAACCCTAAACCTAACCTAACCCTAACCCTAACCCTAAACGCTAACCCTAAGGACCCTAACCATAAGACCCTAACCCAAAGACAAACCATAATCCTAATCCTAATCCTAACACTAACACTAACACTAACCCTAACCCTAAACTCTAACCCTAACAATTACTCTAACACAAACCCTAACACTAAATTCTAACCCTAACACTAACCCAAACCCTAACCTCTAACACTAACCCCTTACCCTAACCCAAACCCTAACTGTAACCCTAACCCTAAGCATAAACCCTAACCCTAAGGACCCTAACTATAATACTCTAACCCTAAGACAAACCCTAATCCTAACCCTAATCCTACCATTAACACTAACACTAACCCTAAACTGTAACCCTAATTATAACCCTAACCCTAACCATTATTCTAACACGAACCCTAACACTAAATTCTAACCCTAACACTAACCCTAACCATAACCTCCAACTCTAACCCTAACCCTAACCCTAACCCTAACCCCTAATGATAACCCTAACCCCAACCCTAACCCTAAAAATAACACTATCCCTAACCATAGAGCTATCACTAATCCTAACCCTAACCCTAACCTAAACCAAAACTTAACAATAACCCTAACCCTAATCCTAAACATAAACCTAACCCCAACCCTAACCATAACCCTAAGCCTCACACTAAGCCTAAACCTAAACCCTAACCCTAAGGACCCTAACCATAAAACTCTATCACTAACACAAACCTTAACCCTAACTCTAACATAACCATAAATTTAACCGGAACCCTAACCCTAACGCTAAAACTTACCCTAACCCTAACCTCCAACACTAACCCTAAGCCTAAACCTAAACCTAAACATAAACCTAACCCTAACCATAACCATAATCCTAACCATAACCCTAACATGAACACTAACCCTAAACTTAAATCTAACGGTAACCCTATCCCTAATCCTAAACCCTGACCCTAACCCTAACAGTAAAAGTAACCCTAACACTAACCTTAACTTTAACCCTTACCCTAACACTATACCTAAAGCCTAACAACTAATCCTAACCCTAAACAGAACACTAACCCTAAACATAACTCTAAATCTAATGCTAACTCTAACCCTAACCTTAAACCTAACCAGAACCATATCCCCAACGTCTAACCCTTTAACCTAACCCTAAACCTAAAACTAAACCAAAGTGTAACCCTAACCTTAACACTAAACACTAACACTAAGCCTAAACCTAACCCTAAAACTAACCCTAAGACTAACTTTAACCCTACCCTAAGCTTATCCCTAACACCTAACACCTAACCCTAACCCTAAAACTAACATTAACCCTAAACCTAACTCTAAACCTAACGCTAACACTAACATTAATATAAACCTAATAATAACCCTAATCCTAACCGTAACACAAAGCCTAACCCTAACACTATTCCTGACGCCTAACACATAAACCTAACCGTATCCCTAAGCTAAACACTAACCCTAACTCTTAACTCTAAGGCCAATCCTAACCCTAACCCTAAAACTGACCCTAACCCTAACTCTAACCCTAACCATAACCCTAACACTAACACTAACCCTAAACTCTACCCTAACACAAATACTAACCTCTAACACTGACCCTAACCCTAACCCAAACCCTAAACTCAATCCTAAAATCTAACCCTAAACCTAACTTCTAACACTAAGCCTAAGCCTAACCCTAAATCTAACATGAACCCTTAACCTAACACTAACCCTAACACTATCCCTATCCGTTAACCCTAACCCTAACCTTAACCCTAAACCTAAACCTAATGCTAACCCTAATCCTTACACTAAACATAATCATAACCCTAATCCTAACAATGACCCAAAGCCTAACCCTAAACGTATCCCTAACACCTAACCCCTAAACCTAACTAACCCTAAACCTAAGCCTAACGCTAACCCTAACCCTAACCCTAACCCTTAACCCTAACCCTAACACTTATTCCTAACCCTAACCCTATCGCTATCCCTAACAATATCCCTAACCATCAACCTAATCTTAACACTAACACTTACCCTAACCCTAACCCCAACTCTAACCTTATCTATCCCTAAACCTAAACCTATCCTGATCCCGAACCCTAACACTAACCATAATGCTAATCCCTAATCCTAACTCTAACCCTAACACTATCCCAAATCCTAACGCTAACACTAACCCTAACCATAACCCTAACACTATCTCTAACACCTAACCCCTAAACCTAAACCTAACCCTAAGCCTAAAGCTAACCCTAACCCTAACTGTAAAAATAAGACTAACCCTAACACTAACTTCGAACACTAGTCCTAACCGTAACCATAAATCTAATACTAACCATAAACCTAAATGCTAAAACTAACACTAAATCAAATCCTAACCTCTAACTCTAACCCGTAACCCTAACACAAACCCTAACCCTAACCGGAACCCTAACCATAACACTAACCTTAACCCTAACCCTACATCCTAAACTAACCATAAACCTAACCCTAACACTAACCCTAACACTAAACCTAACCCTAAGCCTAACTGTAACCCTAATCATAACCCCAACACTAACCCTAAACCTAAACTCTAATCCTAAAACTAACCCTAATTCTAACCCCTAACCCTAACCCTAAGAGTAACCCTAAAACCAACACAAACCCTAATCCTAAACCTAACCCTCAACCCAATTATAACACTAAAACTAACCGTAACCCTAAGCCTAACACTAACCCTAAACCTAAACCTAACACCTAACACCTAAACCTAACCGTAAACCTAACCCTAACCCTAAACCTAAACCTAACCCTAACTGCAACCCTAACCCTACCCTAAATTCTAATCCTAACCATAACATTAAACCTAACCCTAACCCGAAACTTAACAGTATCCCTAACCCCAAACCTAACCTCTAACCATAACCCTAAACTTAACCCTAACCCTTTCCCTAAACTCTAACTGTAACCCTATCACAAATTTAAACGGTAACCCTTACCCTAAACCTAACTCTAACCCTAAACCAAAAACTAATGCTAACCTCTAACCATAACCGTAAACTTAACACTAACACTAACCCTAAACCTAACCATAAACTCTAACTATAACCACAAATCTAACCCTAACCCTAAATGTAACCCAAAACCTCACCTCTAAGTCTAACCCTACAACTAAACCTAATTTCTAAACCTAAAAAATAAACGTAAACCTAAAGCTAAAGCTAAACCTAACCCTAAACCTAACACTATCCCTATTCCTTACCCAAACGCTAAACCTAACACTATGAATATTCTTAAACCTAACCCTAAAACTAACCCTAATGCTAAGGATAAAACTAGCACTATAGTGTTTTCTCTCTCACACGTAACCCCTAACCCCTAACCCTAACTCTAACCTTAACTCTAACCCTAAAACTAACCCTAACCCTAACACTAACCCTAAACCTTATTATAACCCTAACCCTAACCATAACATGAAGCCTATGACTAATGCTCTACCTAACACCTAAACCCTAAGCCTTACCCTAACACTAACCTAAGCCTAAGCCTAATTCTCACCCTAACCCTAACCCTAACCCTAATCTCTAACCCTCATCCTAACCCTAATGCTAACCCTAACCTCTAACCCTAACACAAACCCTAACCCTAAACCTAACCCTAACCCTCTTCCTAACACCTAAACCTAACCCTAACTGAACCCTAACCCTAACCCTAAGCCTAACCCAAAACCTAACCCTAACACTAAACTCTAACACTAAACCTAACCCTAACCCTAACACTCAACATAACTGTAACCCTAACCATTAACTCTAACCCTAACCATAAACCTAACACTAAACATATCGCTAACACTAACCCATAGCTCAATCCCTAACCCTAACCCTAACACTAACTCTAACCATAACCCGAACTTCTAACCATAATCCTAACCCTAACACTAAACATAACTTCTATCCCTAACCCTAAACCGACAACTAAACCTCAACCTAACCCTAACCCTAACCATAACCCTAACACTAACCCTAAAAGTAACCCTAACCCTAAACCTAACCCTAACCCTAACCCTAACCCTAAACCTAAACCTAAACCTAACACTAAGCCTAACACTAACCCAAATCCTAACACAAACACTAACCCTAACCCTAACCCTAAACTCTAAATATAACGCTAACACTAAGCTTAACCCTAAAGCTAAACTTAACCCTAAATTCTAACCCTAACCCTAACACTAACCTTAAACTCTAACCGTAAACCTAACCCTAACGCTAATTGTAACCCTAATCCTTAACTCTAAACCAAAACTATACCCTAACCATAAACCTAACCCTAAACCTAACTCCTAACCATAACCCTAACCCTATACCTCACCCTTACAGTAAACCTAAACCGAAACCTAACCCTAACCCTAATGCTAACCCTAACAGTAACCCTAAAACCAACACAAACCCTAATCCTAAACCTAACCCTCAACCCAATTGTAACACTAAACCTAACCGTAACCCGAAGCCTAACACTAACCCTAAACCTAACCCTAACACCTAAAACCTAACCCTAACCGTAAACCTACCCTAACCCTAAACCTAACCCTAACACTAACTTCTAATCCTAATCCTAACCATAACCCTAACAATAACCTTAACCCTAAAATACACTCCTATCCCCAACATCTAACTCTAACCCCTAAACCTAAACCTAACCATAACCCGAACGCTAACCCTAAACCTAGCCCTAAACTCAAACATAACGCTAACCATAACCCCAATACTAACCCTAACCATAACCCAAATCCTAAACCTAACACTAAACCCAACCCTAAACCTAACTCTAAACCTAACCTTAACCCTAAACCTAACCCTAACCCTATCCGTAATCCTAACCACAACAATAAAACTAACCATAACACTAAACCTCTCCCTAACTCTAAACCTAATACTGAGCTGAACAATAATGCTATCCATAAGCCTAACACAAATCCCTAACACTAAACCTAACCCTATCCCTAACACGAAAACTAACCCTAATCTGTACCCCGAGCATTAAGCCTTACCATAACCCTAACCCTAACCATAAAACTAGCCCCTAACCCTAACCCTAACTCTTACAGTAACCCTATCCCTAATCTCTAACCCTAACCATAACACTAACACTAAACATAAATGCAACACGTAATGTAACCCTAACCTTAAATGTAACCCAAACCATAACCCTAAACATATCCTTAACACCTAACACCTAACCCTAACCCAAACGCTAACACTAACCTTAATGGTAATCCTAACCCTAACCCTAAACCTAACCCTCAAACCCTATCCATAAGCATAAAACTAACCTTATCCCTTATTCCTAACCCTAAACTTAACCATTAAACTAACCCTAAACGTAACCCTAGACATAACCCTAACCCTAACCGTAACCCTAACCATAACCCTAACCATATCCTTAACACCTAACAGCTCACCATAAGCCAAAGGCTAACCCTAACCCTAAACGTAACCCTAAGTCTAACACTAACACTAACCCTAAACCGAGTCGTAACTGGAACCTTAACCGTAATCGAAAGCCTAACACTGAGCCTATACATAACAGCTAACCACTAAACCTAACCGTAACCTAACCATAACACTAACCGTAACCCAAACTGTAACACTAACCCTAACACTAACCCTAACCCTAACCCTAACCATAACCCTAACAATAACCTTAACCCTAAACTCTACTCCTAATGCCAACATCTAAATCTAACCCCTAAAACTCAACCTAACCCTAATGCTAACCTGAACCCTAAAACATAACCTAGCCCTAAACTCAACCGTAATGCAAACCATAACCCTAATACTAACCCTAACCATAAACCAAATCCTAAACCTAACCCTAAACCCAACCCTAAAACCTAACTCTAAACCTAACCTTAAGCCTAAACCTAACCCTATACCTAATCCTAAAACTAAGCCTAACCCTAACCCTAACCCTAACCCAACCCTAACCATAACCCTAACCCTAACACTAACCCTAAACCTAATCCCTAACCTTAACGAAAAGCATAAACCAACCCTAACCTTAATCCCTAAACCTAAACCTAACCCTAAACCTAACACTAATCTGTACCCTAACTCTAACCCTAAACCTAAACCTAACACTAACCCTAAGCCTAACCGTAACCTTAACCCTAACTGTAATCCTAACACTAACTGTAAACCTAAACTCTAAACCTTATCCTAAACCTTCCCCTATCCCTAAACCTAAGCCTAAATGTAACCCTAACCCCAACACTAACCCTAAAGCTAACTTCTAACACTAATCCTAACACCAACACTAACCCTAAACCTAACACTATCATTCAGAGTATTCCTCACCCTAAGCCTAACCCTAACTCTAAACCTAACAATAACCCTAACACTAACACTAAACCTAACCCTATCTTTAACCCTAAACCTAAATCTAACCCTATCCGTAACCCTAACCCTAACAATAAAACTAACCCTAACACTAAACCTATCCCTAAACCTAATCCTAATAATGAGCCTAACACTAACGCAATCCATAACCCTAACCCTAATCTCTAACTCTAACCATAACCATAGCCCTAACCCAAACACTAACACTAATCCATACCGCTAACCTTAAGCCTTACAATAATCTAGGCCTAACCATAAAACTAGCCCCTAACACTAACCCTAACCCTAACACTAACCCTATCCCTAATCTCTAACCCTTACCCTAACACTAACACTAACCCTATCCCTAATCTCTAACCCTTACCTTAACACTAACACTAACTGTAAGACTTTATTTAACCCTAACCTTAAACGTAACCCTAACCATAATCCTAAACATGTCCTTAACACCTAACAACAACCCTAACCCAACTGCTAACACTAACCCTAAACGTAATCCTAACCCTAACCCTAACCCTCTAACCCTAACCATAACCATAACACTAAACTTATCCCTAATTCATAACCCTAAACCTAACACTTACACTAACCCTAACCATAATCCTAACATAACCCTAACCTTAAATGTAACCCTAACAATATCCTTAAAACCAAACACCTAAACCTAACCCAAAACCTAACCTCAATGCGAACCGTAATCCTCACTCTAACCCTAAACCTAACCCTAAACCTAATCGTAACTGAAACCCTAAAAATGATTCGAAGCCAAACCATGAGCCTATGCCTAACAACTAACCACGAAACCTAAACCTAATTTAACCACAACACTAACCATAACCCAAACCCTAACACTAACCCTAACTTCTAACCCTAACCCTAACCATAACCCTAACAATAACCTTAACCCTAAAATCTACCCCTAAACCTAACCCTAACATCTAACTCTAACCCCTAACCCTAAACCTAAACATAACACTAACCGAACCCTAACCCTAACCGTAACGCTAACTCTAACCCTAACACTTACCCTAACCATAATCCAAAACCTAAACCTAACCCTAATCCTAACCCAAACCCTAAACCCTAACCATAACCATAACCCTAAACATAACCCTAACCCTAACCCTAACCGTAACCCTAATCCTAAACATAACTCTAACACTAACCCTAATTCTAACCCCTACCGCCAAACCCTAAATCTAACCCTAACCATAAACCTAACCCTAACCCTAACCCTAACCCAATCTCGAAACCTAAGCCTAAACCAAACCTAATCCATAACCCTAACCCTAACACTAACCCTAACCCTAATCCTATCCTAAACCTAAATGTAATCATAACCCTAACCGTAACGCTAACCCTAACCATATCCCAAACACTTAACCCCTGATACTAACCCTAACCCTAATAACCAAATTTCACCCTAACCATAACCCTAACACTATCACGAACCCTATACCTAGCGTTAACCCTAACACTAACCCTAAATTAACAATAACCTTAATCGTAACCCCAACCCTAACAATAATCGATAACCCTAACACTCACCCTAACCCTAACACTAACCGTAACCCTATCCCTAATCCCTAACACTAACACTAACTCTAAACCCTAAAACCTAACCCCAACACTTAATCTAACCAAAACATTAACTCTAACCCTAACCTTCTAAACTTCACACTAAGCATAATCCTAACCCTAACCCTAACACTAACCCTAACCCTAACCTAACCCCTAACAATAACCCTAACCCTAAACCTAACTCCATTCCTAACCCTAAACCTAACCCAAACCCTATCCCTTACCCTAACCCTAACCCTAACAATAAACCTAACCCTAACCATAAACCTATGCCTAAACCTAATCCTGATACTGAGACTAACACTAACACTAACTCTAACACTAACACTAACCCTAATTCCTAACACTCACCCTAACCCTAACTCGAACACTAAACCTAAACCGTCACCCAAACCATAACCATTATCATAACACTAACCCTAACCGTAACACTAACTCCTAAAGTGAACACTAACCTAACCCTAACTTAAACAGAACCCTAACACTAACACTAACGCTAACACTAAATTCTAACCCTAACCATAATCATAAACATAACCCTAACCCTAACCCTAAACTTTAAGGCTAATCCTAACTGTAACCCTAAACCTAACCCTAACACTGACAGTAACCCAAATACTAACCCTAACTCTTACCCTAATCCTAACCCTTACACTAGCCCCTAACACTAACCCAAACCTTTAGCCCTAACTGTGACCATAACACTAACACTAACCCTAAGCCCTAACACTAACCCTTACACTAACTCTAACGCTAACCTCTAACCCTAACCCTAACCCTAACCCTAACCCTAACCCTAACCTTAATCCTAACACTAACGCTAACCTCTGACCATAACCCTAACCCTAACACTAACACTAAATGTAACAATAAACTCTAACCGTAAAACTAACACTATCGCTAAACCTAAAACTAACATCTAACAATAATCCTAATCCTAATCCAAAACCTAAACCTAACCCTAATCCTAACCCAAACCCTAAACCCTAACCCTAACCATAACCCTAAACCTAATCATAACCCTAACCCTAACTGTAATGGAAGCTTAACTTTAACCCTATCCCTAACATCTCAGCCCTAACAATAAGCCAAAACCTAACACTAACACTAAGCCTAATAATAAACCTAAGCCTAAAAAATAGCCCTAACTGAAACTATAAATCCGTAACACTAACCGTAGCCCTAAACCTAAACCTAATAGTAAAGCTAAACCTAAGCGTGATCTGAAGTCTAACCCTGACCCTGTACCTAACACCTAACCCCTAAACCTAACCATAACCTAGACTTAACACTAACCGTAACCCTAACCCTAACCATAACCATAACCATAACCCTAACTCTAACAATAACGCTAACCTCTAATCATAACCCTAACCCTAACCATAAGCCTAAACTGTAACCATAAATCTAACCCTATCCAAAAACCTAATCCTAACCCTAACCCAAATCTTAAACCTAAACCTAATCCTAAACCTAACACTAAGCCTAAACCTAAACCTAACCCTAACCCTATCCCTAACCCTAAATCTAAACCAGGCCTAACCCTAACCCTAACCCTAAACCTAGCCCTAACCCTAACACTAACCTTAACCCTATTCCTAACCTCGAAACTTAACACTAACCTGAAACCTAACCCTAACTATACCCCTAACCCAAACGCTAAACCCTAACCCTAACCTTAACCATAAAACTAACCCTAACACTAACCATATCACTAACACCTAACCCTTAACCCTAACCCTAACCCTAAACCTAACACTAACCCTAAACATAAACATGAAGCTAACACTAACCCTAACACTAACCATAAACTTAATCATAACCCTAAACCCAACTATAACCCGAGGCCTAACCTGAACCCTATCCATAACATCTAAGCCCTAACCATAACGCTAAACCTAAATCTAACACTAAGCCTTATCCTAACCCTAACTCTAAACTCTAACCCTAACCCTAAGCCTATCCTTAACCCTAACCCTAACCTAATCCTACCCCTAAACCTAACACTAACCATAACCGTAATCGTAACTTTAACCATAACCCTAACCATAACCATAACCATAACTCTAACCATAACCCTAACTTCTAACCGTAATCCTAACCCTTCCCCTATCCCTAATCCTAAATCTAAACGTAACCCTAACCCCAAAACTAACCCTATCCTAACCCTAACCCTAGCACTATCCCTAACCGTATTCCTAGCCCTAAACCTAAACCTAAACCTAGCCATAACCTTAATCCTAACCCTAACATAATCCTAACCCTAAACCTAACCCTAACCATAACACTAACCCTATCCCCTATCCCCTAATCCTAAGCCTAAACCTAACCCTAAACCCTAACCCTAGCCCTAAGCCTATTCTTAACCCTAAACCTAAACCCAACCCTATCCGTAACAATAACCCTAATAATAAGCCTAACCTTTAAACTAAACCTATCCCTAACCCTAATCCTAATACTGAGCCTAACACTAATGCTAGCCATAACCCTAACCAAAATCCCTAAAACTAAACATAACCCTAACCCTAACCCGAACACTAACCCTAACCCTAATCTGTAACCTTAACCTTAAGTCTTAGCATAACTTCAAACATAACCATAAAACTAGCCCCTGACCATAACACTAACCCTATCCCTAAGGCCTAACCCTAACCCTAACACTAACACTAACCCTAACTGTAACCCTTAATGTAACCCTAACTAACATAACCATAAAACTAACCGTAACCAAAACCCTAACACTATCACTAACACAAACCCTAACTTTTAACCCTAACCCTAAGCGTTACCCTAACAATAAACTTAACCCTAAACTCTACACCTAAGCCTAACAATAACCCTCACATCTAACTCTAACCCCTAACCCTAAACCTAACCGTAACCGTAACCCAACCCTAACCTTAAACCTATCGCTAACACTAACAGTAACGCTAAACCTAACCCTAATACTAACCCTAACCATAACACAAATCCTAAACCTAACCCTAAATCCAACAATAACCCTAACCCTATGCCTAACCTTAAGCCAAAACCTACCGTATCCCTAATCATAAAACTAAGCTTAACCCTAACCCTAACCCTAAACCAACCCTAAACTAACCCTAAACATAACCCTAACTCTAACCCTATCGCTAATTCTAACCCTAACCCTAAAACTAACCTAATACTAACCTTAACCCTAACCCAAACCCTATCCTTATTCCTAAACACATAACCTAAACCTAAACTGAAGACTAAACCTAACCCTGACCCTAAACCTAATACTAACCCAAACCCTAACCCTAAACATAACCCTAAACCTAAAACTAACGCTAACCCTAACACTAACCCTAACCCTAACCCTAACACTAAACCTAACTTCTAACCCCAAACCTAACCCTAACAATAAACTTAAACATAAGCCTAACACTTACCATAACCCTAACGCTAACCTTAACCCTGATTCTAAACCTAACCCATACCGCTAACCCTAGCCCTAACCCTAACGCTAACCCTAACCCTAATCTTAACATTAACCGTAACCCTAATCCTAATCCTAACCCTGACCCCTAGCCCTAATCCTGACACTGAAACTAACCCTAATGCTAAGACCTAACCGTAAACCTAACACTAAACCTAACACAAACCTCTAACCCTAAACCTAACCATAACCCTCACCGAAAATGTAATCCTAACCTTAACCGTAACCCTAAACCTAATCCTAAACCTATCTATAAACCCTAACCCTAACCATAATCCTAACCCTAACCATAAAACTAACCCTAACACTAACCTTAAACCTAACACTAACAATAACCCTAACCCTATCCCTAACTCCTAATCCCTAACCGTAAACCTTAACCTAACACTAACCCTAACTCCAACCCTAAACCTAATGCTAACCCCAACCCTAACACTAACTCTAACCCTCACACTACCCCAAAGCCTAACCCTATTAACCTATCCCTAACAAATAACCCCTAAATCTAACCCTAACCTAACCATAATCCTAACCCTAACCCAAAACGTAACACTAACCCTAACTTTTACCCTAACCCTTAACCCTATACATAATCCTAACCTTAAACCTAAAAATAATACTAACTCTAAACTTAACCCTAGTCCTAGCCATAACCCTATCCCTAACTCCTAACACATAAACCTAAACTTAAACTTTACACTAAACCTAACCTCTAACCCTAACCCTAACCCTAATCCTAACCCTAACCCCTAACACTAACACTAACCACAAACCTAACCCTCACCCTAATACTAATCCTAAGCCTATCCTTAATCCTAACCCTAAACCTAACCCTAACCCTACAACTTACCATAAACATAACGCTAAACCTAACCCTGACCCTAAACCTAAACATAACACTAACACTAAAATTAACCCGAAGCCTAACACTAACCCTATCCCTAACACATAACCCCTAACCCTAACCCTAACTCTAACCCTAACTAAACCCTAAGACTAAACCAAACACTAACCTTAAACCCTAACACTAACCATAAAACCCTAAACTTAACACAAACCCTAACCCTAACCCTAAAACTAAAACCTAAAGCAAAACTCTAACACTAACCCTAAACTTAAGATAAATCTAACCCTAACCCTAAAACTAATTGTAATCCTAAGCCTAACCATAAACCTAACCCAAACCCTAACGCTAACCCTAACCCCTAGCCCCAAACCCTAACCCTAAGCATAAACCCAATTGTAACCCTAAACCTAAGAGTAACCCGTAAACCTAACCCTACCCCAAACACCTAATCCCTAAACGTAACGCTAAAGTAACCTTAACTGAAAGCCTAACCGTAACCCTAACCCTAATCGAAACCCTAACCCTAAACCCTAACCCTAACCATAATCCTAACCCTAACCATATTCCTAACCCTGACCCTAAAACTAACACAACACTAACCTTAACCATAACACTAACAATAACGCTAACCCTATCCCTAACACCTAACATCTAACCATAAACCTTAACCTAAAACTAACCCTAACCCCAACCCAAAACCTAACGCTAACCCAAAACCTAACTCTAAATCTAACCCTCACCCTACCCCAAAGCCTAACCATAAACCTATCCCTAACAAATAACCCTTAAATCTAACCCTAACCTAACCCTAATCCTAACCTTAACCCAAAACGTAACCCTAAACCTAACTCTAACCCTAACCCTAAACCCTAACAATAACCATAATCCTAACCTTAACCCTAAAACTAACACTAACTCTAACCTTTACACTATCTCTAGACACAACCCTATCCCTAACTCCTAACCCATAAACCAGAAGCTAAACCTTACACTAACGCTAACCTCTAACCTTAACCCTAACCCTAATCCTAACCCTAAACCCTAACACTAACACTACCCATAAAACTAACCCTCACCCTAATACTAACCCTAAGCCTATCCTTAATCCTAACCCTAAACCAAAACCTAAACCTAACCCTAACCCTACAACTAACCTTAATCATAAAGCTAAACCTAACCCCAACCCTAAACCTAAACATAACACTAACACTAAAATTAACCCGAAGCTTAACACTAACCCTATACCTAACACCTAATCCCTAACCCTAACCCGAACTCTAACCCTAAGCCTAACCCTAACCCTAACCCTAAGACTAAACCAAAAACGAACCATAAACCCTAACACTAACCATAAAACCCTAACCTTAACACAAAACCTAACCCTAACCCTACAACTAAAACCTAATGCAAAACTCTAACCCTAACCCTAAACTTAAGATAAATCTAACACTAACCCTAAGACTAACTGTAATCCTAAGCCTAACCATAAACCAAACCTTCACCCTAATACTAACCCTAAGCCTATCCTTAATCCTAACCCTAAATCAAACCCTAAACCTAACCCTATAACTAACCATAAACATAAAGCTAAACCTAACCCCAACCCTAAACCTAAACATAACACTAACACTAAAATTAACCCAAAGCCTAACACTAACCCTACCCCTAACACTTAACCCCTAACCCTAACACTAACCCTAACCCTAACCCTAAGACTAAACCAAACACTAACCTTAAACTCTAACACTAACCATAAAACCCTAATCTTAACACAAACCCTAACCCTAACCCTAAAACTAAAACCTAATGCAAAACTGTAACCCTAACCCTAAACTTAAGATAAATCTAACCCTAACCCTAAAACTAATTGCAATCCTAAGCCTAACCATAAAGCTAACTCAAACCCTAACGCTAACCCTAACCCCTAGCCCCAAATACTAACACTAAGCCTAAACCCAATCGTAACCCTAAACCTAACAGTAACCCGTAACCCTAACCCTATCCCAAACACCTAATCCCTAAACCTAACGCTAAAGTAAGCCTAACTGTAAGCTGAACCATAACCCTAACCCTAATCCTAACCCTAACCCTAAACCCTAACCCTAACAATAATCCTAACCCTAACCCTAAAACTAAACCTAACACTAACCTTAACCATAACCGTAACCATAATCCTAACCCTATCCCTAACTCCTAACACCTAAACATAAACCTTAACCTAAAAGTAACCCTAACCCCAACCCAAAACCTAACGATAACCCCAACCCAAACACTAACTCTAACCCTCACCCTACCCCGAAGCCTAACCCTAAACCTATCCCTAACAAATAACCCCTAAATCTAACCCTAACCTAACAATAATCCTAACCCTAAACCAAAACGTAACTCTAACCCTAACTCAAACCTGAAACCTAAACCCTAACCATAACCATAATCCTAACCTTAACCCTAAAACTAACACTAACTGTAACCTTAACAATATACCTAGCCCTAACCCTATCCTTAACTCCTAACACATAAACCTAAAGCTAAACCTTACACTAACGCTAAACTCTAACCTTAACCCTGACGCTAATCCTAACCCTAAACCCTTACACTAACAATACCCATAAACCTAATCCTCAGCCTAATACTAACCCTAAGCCTATCCTTAATCCTAACCCTAAACCAAACCCTAAAACTAACCCTAACCCTACAACTAACCCTAAACATAACGCTAAACCTAACCCCAACCCTAAACATAAACATAAAACTAACACTAAAATTAACCTGAAGCCTAACACTAACCCTATCCCTAACACCTAACCCCTAACCCTAACCCTAACTCTAACCCTAACCCTAACCCTAAGACTAAACCAAACACTAACCTTAAACCCTAACACTAACAATAAAACTCTAACCTTAAAACAAACCCTAACCCTAACCCTAAAACTAAAACCTAAAGCAAAACTCTAACCCTAACCCTAAACTTAAGATAAATCTAACCCTAACCCTAAAACTAATTGTAATCCTAAGCCTAACCATAAATCTAACCCAAACCCTAACGCTAACTCTAACCCCTAACCCCAAATCCTAACCCTAAGCCTAAACCCAATTGTAACCCTAAACCTAACAGTAACCGGTAACCCTAACCCTATCCCAAACACCTAATCCCTAAACGTAACACTAAAGTAACCTTAACCAAAAGCCTAACCGTAACCCTAACCCTAATCGAAAGCCTAACCCTAAACCCTCAGCCTAACCTAAATCCTAACCCTAACCCTACAACTAACCCTAACACTAACCTTAACCCTAACCCTAGCAATAACTGTAACCCTATCCCTAACTCCTAATCCCTAACCGTAAACCTTAACCTAACACTAACCCTAACTCCAACCCTAAACCTAATGCTTACCCCAACCCTAACTCTAACTCTAACCCTAACCCTAACCCTAACCCTAACACTAAACCTAAGCCTAACCCTTACCCTTTCCCTAACCCTAAACCAAACCCTAACGCTAACCCTAACACTAACCCTAAAAGCACCTTCTAACCCTAACCCTAAACCTAACTCTAATGCTAACACTAACCTTAAACCCTAAACCTAAGCCCAATTCCTAAACCTACCACTAACACTAATCCTAACCCTAACCCTAAAACCTAACCCTTACACTAACCCTAACCCAAATCCTAAAGCTACGCTAAACCTAACCCTAAACCTAACCCTAACCCTTAATCTAACCTCTAACCCTAACCAAAAGCCTAACCCTAACCCTGACACTAACTCTACCACTAAGCCAAGCCCTAAATCTAACCCTAACCATAACACTAACACTAACAGTATCCCTAAAGCTAACCCTAACCCTAACCCTAACACATAACCATAAAGCTAAGCCTAACCATAACCGTAAGTCTAACACTAACCATAACCCTTAACCATAACCCTAAACATATCCCAAACCATAACCCTAACCCTAACCTTAACCCTAACCATAAAACCCTAACACTAACACAAAACCTAACCCTATCCCTAACCCTAACTCCAAATCCCAAACCCTAATTCTAACCGTAACACATACCCTAACACTAACCCTAACCCTAAACCCTAACTCGAACCCTATTCGTTACCCTAACCCTAAAACTAACGCTAACACTAACCGTAACCCTAACCCTAACACTAACTCTAACCCTATCCCTAATGCCTAACACCTAACCATAAACCTAAACCTAACACTAACCCTAAACCTAACCCTCACCCTAAATCTAACCTAACCCTATCCTTAACCCTAACCCTAAACCTAACACTAACCCTACACCTAACCCTAAACCTAACGCTAAACCTAACCCTAAGACTAAAAAAATCATAACCCTAACACTAACTGTAACCCGAAGCCTAACACTAACCCTATGCCTAACACTAACCCATGACCCTAATCCTAACTGTAACCCTAACACTAACCCTAAACCAAAGCCTAAACCAAACACTAACCCTATACCCTAACAGTAACCATAAAACCCTAACCTTAACACAAACCCTAACCATAACCCTAAACCTAACTCCTAACACCAAACTCTAACCCTAACCCTAACCTTAAAGATAAATCTAACCCTAACACTAAACCTAATCATAACCCTAAGACTAACTCTAAACCTAACCCAAACCCGAAACCTAACCCCTAACCCCAAACCCTAACACTAACCCTAACCCTAAACCCAATTGTAACACTAACTCTAACAGTAACCTGAAGCCTAACCCTAATCCTATCCATGACACCTAACTCCTAAACCTAACGCTAACCTAACCCTAACCCTAAACCTAAACGTAACTCTAACCCTAACCGTATCCCTACCACCTAACCCCTAAACCTAACCCTAAACTAACCCTAAATGTAACCCTAACGGTAACACCAACCCTAACCCTAACCCTAACCCTAACCCTAACCCTAACCCTAACCCTAATCCTAAACCTAACACTAAAACTAACCCTAACACTAAACGTAAACCTCGCCCTAACCCTAAATCTATTCCTAATTCCTAACCCCTAACATTAAACCTAAACCTAACACTAACCCTAAGCCTAACCCTAAACCTAACGCTAACCCCAACCCTAAACCTAACTCTAAACCTAACCTTAACCCTAACCCTAACCCTAAACCTAAACCTAAACCTAAACCTAAACCTAATCCTTAACCTATCCCTAACCCTAACTGGAACCCTAACAGTAACCCTAACACTAACCCTAACACTAACCCTAAAGTTAGCTTCAAACCCTAACCCTAACCCTAACTCTAACGCTAAAACAAGCCCTAACCCAAATCTAAGCCCAAATCCTAAACCTAACACTAACACTAACTCTAACCTCTAACCCTAACCCTATCCTCTAATCTTAACACTAACCCTAACCCTAAACTAAAACCCTAACCCTAACACTAACCCTAAACCTAACCCTCACCCTAAAACTAACCCTAACCCTAACCTTAAACCTAGACCTAATGATAACACTAACACTAACCTTAACCCAAACCCTAGCACTAACCCTATCGCAAACCCTTAACCCCAAACCCTAACCCTAACTCTAACACTAACCCTAAATCTTAGCCTAAACCAAACACTAACCCTAAACCCTATCCCTAACTCCTAATCCCTAACCACAAAACCCTAACCCTAACACAAACCCTAAACCTAACCCTAAACCTAACCTCTAACCCCAAACTCTAACCATAATCCTAACACTAAATATAAATCAAAACCTGCCCTAAACCCAAACCCAAACCTTGTCTTACCCTAACCCTAAACCTAACCCAAACCCGAACCCTAACCCTAACCCTAACCCTAACCCCTATCACACTAACCCTAAACTTAACTCTAACCCTATAACTAACCTTAACCTTAATGCTAACTCTAACCCTAACCCTACCTCTAACACTAACCCTCTAAATTTATCCCTACACCTAATCCTAACCCTAACCCTATCCCATATCCCTAACCCTATCTCTAACACTAACCCTAAACGTAATCGCAACCCTAACCCTAACTTCTAACCTTAATCCTAACCTTAAAATAAACCTAACAATAACCCTAACCCTATACACTAACCCTAACCCTAACCCTTTCACAAAGCCTAACCCTATCCTCTGACTCTAACCCCTAACCTTAACACAAACACTAACCCTAACCCTAAATGTAACAATAACTCCTAATACTAACCCTAACCCTAAACCTAACAATAACAATACACCCTAACTCTAACCCAAACCCAAACCTTAACCCTAAACCAATAACTAACGCTAACCCTAAACATAAACTTAACCCTAACCCTGACACTAACTCTAACACTAAACTCTAACCGTAACCCTAACCCTAAACCATAAGTTAATCATAGCCCTAACCCTAAACGTAACCCAAAGCCTAACACTAACTCTATCACTAACACTTAACCGCTAACGCTAACCCTAACTCTAACCGAAACCTAACACTAAACCTAAGCCTAAACCAAACACTAACCATAAACCCTAACAATAAGAATAAAACCCTAAACCTAACACAAACCATAAACCTAACACTAAAGCTAACCTCCAACCGCAAATTCTAACCATAACCCTAAGCCTAATGACAAATCTAACCGTAACCCTAACCCCAACCCTATACTACACTTATCCTAACCCTAACCCAAACCCGAAACCTAACCCTAATCTTAACCCTAAGCCGGACCCTAACCCAAATACTAACACTAACCCTCACCCTAACCATAACCCTAAACCTAACCCTAACCCAATTCCTAAACATAATGCCAACCCTAACCCTAACCCTAACCCTAAAACTTAATCTAACCTCTAACCCTAATCCAAAGACTAACCCTAACCCTTACCCTAACCCTAACACAAAACCCAGCCCTAAACAAAACCCTAACGCTAGCCCTAAACCTAACACTATCTCTAAAGCTAACCCTAAGCCTGACACTAACCCCTAACCATTATGCTAACCCTAACCCTAACCCTACACTTAACTGTAAGCTTAACACTAACCCTAACCTTTAACCCTAACCCTAACCATAATCATAACCCTAACCTAAACCAAAAAATTCTAACCTTAAAACATATCTCTACCCCTAACCTTAACCCCTAATCCCAAACCCTAAACCTAATCTTAAACCTAACCCTAACCATAACACTAACCCTAAGCTTAACCCTAACCTGAACCCTAATCATAAACCTAAGCTTAAAACTAACCATAACACTAACCGTAATCCCTATCCCTAACCCTATCCCTATCTCCTAACCCCTAACACTAAACCTAAGCCTGACACAAACACTAACCCTAACCCTAAACCTAACACTAACTGTAAACCTATTCATAACCCTAGCCCTAAACATAATCCAAATCCTAACCCTAACCCTATACCTAGCAATTAACACCTAACCCTAACCCTAACCCTAAGCCTAACCCTAACTCTTACCCAATCCCAAACCCTAACCATAACATAACCCTAACCCTAACACTAACCTCTAACAGTAACCCTAAACCTAAACCTAACACTAACACTAACACTAACACTAACACTAACCCTAACACTAACACTAACAGTAAATCAAACTTTTAACCTAACCCTAACCCAAACACTAAACTTTAACCTAACCCTAACACTTACCGTAACCCTAACCTTAACCTAACCCTAACCTTAACCCTAACCATAAAGCTAACACATATTGCTAACCCTACCCCTAACCCTAACACTAGCCCTAACACTAAGCACTAAACCTAACCCTGACTCCTAACTCTAACACTAACTCCTAACTCTAACCCTAACCCTAAACGTAACACTAACACTAATCCTAAATTCTAACCCTAACCCTTAACCTAACACTAACCCTAACCCTAACCTTAACCCTAAACCCTAACCCTAACATTAACCATAAACCTAACCCTCAGCCTAAAACTAAACCTAACCCTATCCTTAACCCTAACCCTAACCCTAACCAAAACCCTAAACCTAACACCAATCCTACACCCAACCCTAAACCTAGCGCTAAACCTAACCCTAAACCTAATCATAACCCTAACCCTAACCGTAAACCAAAGCTTAACACTAACCCTATCCCTAACACCTAACCCCTAACCGTAACAATACCTCTAACCCGAACCCTAACCCTAAACCTAAGCCTAAACCAAACACTAACAGTAAACCCTAGCACTAATCATAAAAACCAAACCTTAACACAAACCCTAACCCTAAACCTAACCACTAACCCCAAATTCTAACCCTAACCCTAACCCTAAACATAAATCTAATGCTAACCCTAAACCTAATTGTAAACCTAAGCCTAACACTAACCCTAGCCCAAACCCTAACCCTAACTGTAACCCCTCACCCCAAACCCTAACACTAACCCTAATTCTAAACTCAATCATAACCTTAACCCTAACAGTAACCTGAAGCCTAACACCAACCATATCCCTAACACCTAACCCCTAAACCTAACACTAACCTAACTCTAACCTTAACCGTAACCCTAACCCTAAGCCTAACCTTAACCCTATCCATACCACCTAACGCAAAAAACCTAACCTTAACCTAACCCTAACTGTAACTCTAAGCATAACCCTAACCATAATACTAACTCTAACACTAAACCATAACCCTAAACATAATCCTAATCCTAACACTAAAATTAACCTTAAAACTAACCTGAACCCTAACCCTAACACTAACAGTATGCCTATTTCCTAACCCCTAACCCTAAACCTAAACCTAAAACTAACCCTAGGCCTAACACTAAACCTAACGCTAACCCCAACCCTAAACCTAACACTAACACTAACCCTAAACCTAACACAAAACCTAACCCTAAACCTTACCCTATCCCTTACCCTAACACAAACCCTAACCCTAACTCGAACCCTAACCCTAACCCTAACTGTAACAGTAACCCCTAATACTAATCATAACCCTAACCTTAACCCTAACCCTAAAGCCTAACACTAAACTTAACGCAAAACTTAACCCTAACCCTAAAACTAACCCTAACCGTAAACATAACCTTAACCCTAACCCTAACAGTAACCCTAACACTAAACTCTAACCATAACCTTAACCCTAACCCTAAAGCTAATCTCAATCCTAACCCTAACCATAACCCGAAGCCTAACATTAACCCTATCACTAACACCTAACCACTAACCCTAACCCTAACTCTAACTCTAACCCTAACCCTAAACCTAAGCCTAAACCAAACACTAACCCTAAACCCTAACACTAAACATAAAACCATAACCCTAAAACAAACACTAAAGGTAACTCTAAACTTAATCCCTAACCCCAAACTCTAAACGTAACCTTAACCCTAAGGATAAATCTAAACCTAACCCTAACCCCAACCCTAAACTTGTCTTACACTAACCCTAACCCTAACCCGATCCCGAACCCTAACCCTAACATTTACCCTAACCCTAAACCTAAACCTAAACCTAAACCTAAAGCTAACACTAACCCTAAACCTAACGGTAATCTAAACCTAACACTAAACTTAACCATAACCCTAACTCTAACACTAACCCTAACCCTAACTTCTAACCATAACACTAACACTAAACATAGATCTAAAGCTAACCATCACCCAAAAATCTAACCCTAACTGAAACCCTAACCCTTAACTCTTAACCCTAACCCTAACCCAAACATTAACCCTAACCCTAACCATAACCATAACCCCTAACTCTAACCCTAACAATAACACTAACCCTGACCCTTAATACTAAACCTAACCCTCACTCTAACACTAACACTAACCCCTAACCCAAACCATAAACCTAACACTATCCCTCACCATAACCGTAACTCTAAACCTAACCCTAACCCAAATCCTAAACCAAATGCTAAACCTAACCCTAACCCTAACCCTTAATCTAACCTCTAATCCTAACCCAAAGCCTAAACCTGACTCTTACCCTAACCCTAACCATAAAGCCAGCCCTAAACCTAACCCTAACACTGACACTATCCCTAAAGCTAACCCTAACCCTAACCCTAACCCTAACGCTAAGCCCAACACTGACCCGAACCCTAAATGCTACCCTAACCCTAACCCTAAACCTAACCCTACTTCAAACCATAAAACCCTAACCCTAAACCAAAGCCTAATCCTACCCCTAAAACTAAACCTAATCCCAAACCCTATCCCCCACTCTAAACATAACCATAACACTAACCCTATTCCTAACCCCAACCCTAACCTTGTCTAACCATAAACCTAACCCTAAAGCAAACACTAAACCTAACCCTAACCCTAAACTTAAACCTAACCCTAAACCTAACCCTAAACCTAAACCTAACCCGAAATATACCTAACCCTAACCCTAATCCTAACACTAACACTAACCCTAACCCTAACTCTAAACCCTAACTCAAACCCTAATACTAACACTAAACCTAAAACTAATGCTAAAACTAACCTTAACCCTAACCCAACCCTAACCCTATCCCTAACTCCTAACCCTTAAACAAAAACCCAAACCTAACACTAACCTTAAACATAACCATAAACCTAACACTAACCCCAACCCTAGTCCTAAAACCATTCATAACCCTAACGCGAATCATAACTGAAATCTAACCCTAACCCTATCACTAGCACCTATCCCCTAACTCTAACCCTAAACCTAACATTAACCCTAACCCTAATCCTAACCCTAACACTAACACTAATCCTAAACCTAAAGCTAACCCTAACACTAACCATAAATCTAACCCTAACCCTAAACCTAAACCTAATTGTAACCCTAACCCTCACTCAAACACTAACCCTAACCCAAACCCTATCCCGTAGCCCCAAACCCTAACCCTAACCTTAAATCTAACCCTAACCCAATTGTAACCCTAACCCTAACAATAATCTGAAGCGTAACCATAACTGTATCCTTAACAAACTCTAAACCTAATGATAACCTAAACCTAAACCTAACCCTAACCGTAACTCTACCCCTAACCCTAAACCTAACCCTAAACCCTAACCCTAACACTAATCCTAAACCTAACACTAAAACTAACCCTAACACTAACCTTAACCCTAACGCTAACTCTAATCCTATACCTAAATCCCAACCCCTTACACTAAACCTAAACCTAAAACTAACCTTAACCCTACCATAAACCTAATGCTAACTCCAACCCTAACGCTAACCCTAACTCTAACACTAACCCTAACAGTAACCCTAACCCTAAACCTTAACGAATCTCTAACCCTAACCCTAACCCTAACCTTAACTCTAACCCTAAAACTAACCTCTAATCCTAACCCTAACACTAACACTAACCCTTACCCAAACCCTATCCCCTAGCCCAAACCCTAACCCTAACCTTAAGTCTAACCCTAAACCCCAATCGTAACCCTAACGCTAACAGTAACCTGAAGCATAACCCTAACCGTATCCTTAACACTTAAACTCCAAACCTAACGCTAACCTAACCCTAACCCTAACACTAACCATAACTCTACCCCTAACCCTAAACCTAACCCTAAACCCTAACCCTAACACTAATCCTAAACCTAACCCTAAAACTAACCCTAACACTAACCTTAACCCTAATGCTAACCCTAACCCTATCCCTAACTCCCAACCATTTACCCTAAACCTAAACCTAAACTAACCTTAACCCTACAATAAACCTAATGCTAACTCCAACCCTAATGCTAACCGTAACTCTAACACTAACCCTAACACTAACCCTAAACCTAAACCTTACCCTATCTCCTACCCTAACACTAACCCTAACCTTAACCATAACCCTAAAACTAACCTCTAATCCTAACCCTAACACTAACACTAACCCTAGCCCTAACCCTAACCCTAAAGCTCAACCTAACGCTAACACTTACCATAACCATAACCCTACCTTGACACTAACCCTAAACCCAACCCATACCGCTAACCCTAACCCTAACACTAAACCTAACCCTAACAATAACCCTAACCCTAACCACTAACCCTAAAATTGGACCTTAGCCCTAACTCTAAAACCAACCCTAAACCTAAACCTAAGCCCTAACACTAAACCTAACACTAATCGTAACCCTAATTTTAACCCTAACCCTAAATCCTGACCCTATCACTACACCTAAACCTAACCCCAACCCTAAAACTAACCCTAAACCTAACATTAACCCTAAACCTAACCATAAACCTAATCATAACCCTCACGCTAAACATAACCCCAAGCCTAACAATAACATTATCACTAACATCTAACCCTAACCCTAACCCTAACCCTAAGCCTAAAACAAACACTAACTCTGAACCCTAACACTAACCACAAAAACCTAACCCTAACACAAAGCCTAAAATAACCCTAAACCTAACACCTTACCACAAACTCTAACCCTAACCCTAATCCTTAAGACAAATCTAAACCTAACCCTAAACCAAATCGTAACCCTAACCCTAACCCTAATCTTAACCCAAACCTTAAACCTAACCCCTAAACCTAAACCCTAACTCTAACCCTAACACTAACCATAAACCCAATCGTAAACCTAAGCCTAACAGTAACCCAAAGTCTAACCCTAACACTAACTCCTCACCACTAAATCTAATGCTAACTTAACCCTAACCCTAACTCTAACCGCAAACGTAACCCTAACCCGAAGCCTAACCCTAAACCTATGCCTACTACTAACCTAACCATAACGCTAAACCTAACAGTAATCCTAACCCTAACCCTAACCTAAACTTAACCCTAAAACTTACCCTAACACTAAACTTAGCCCTAACACTAACCCTAACCATATCCTTAAATCCTAACCCCTAACCCTAAACCAAAACCTAAAACTAACTCTAACCCTAAAACTAAACCTAACGCTAACCCCAACACTAACACTAACCCTAACCCTAACCATTAACCTTACCCTATCCCTAACCCTAACCCTAACCTTAAACCTAACTGTAAAACTAACCTCTAAACCTAAACCTAACCCTAAACCTAACACTAAACCTAACGCAAACCCTAAACCTCAACCAAAACCTAACCCTAACCCTAAACCTAACCCTAACCTTAACGCGAACACTAAACTTAAACCATACTGCTAACGCTAACCCTAACCATAAACCTAATCCTAATCCTACCCCTAACCTTAAAACTAGCCATAACACTAACCTTAAGCCTAACCCAAACCGTATCCCTAATTCCTAATCCCTTACCCTAAACCTAAACTTAACACTAACGCTAAACCTAAACCTAAACCTAATGCTAATCCCAACCCTAACCCTAACAATAACCCTAACACGAACCCTATCACTAAACCAAACACTAACCCTAACCCAAATCCTAACCCCAACCCTAACCCTAACCCTAAAAATAACCCTAAAACTAACTTCTAACACTAACCTAACCCTAACCCTAAACCTCAACCTAACCCTAACCCTAACCCTAACCCTAACTATAAACCTAACCCTAAAACAAACCCATATCGCTAACCCTAACCCTAAACCTAACACTAACACTAACCCTCACAACTAACCCTAACCCTGACACCTAGCCCTAACCCTAACACTAACCCTAACCCTAAACTTAAAACCTAACCCTAAACTAAACACTAACCCTAAACCCTAACCCTAAAACTATCCCTAAACCTAACACTCACCCTAAAACTAACCCTAACCCTAACCCTAACTGTAACCCTTACCCAAACCCTAAACCTAACAATAACACTAAACGTAACCTTAAACCTAACTCCCAACCCCTTACCCTGAACCTAAACCTAACACTAAACTTAACCCTATGCTAAACCTAATGCTAACCCCAACCCTAATGCTAAACCTAACCCTAACCCTGAAACTTACCCTATCGCTAACCCTAACCCTAACATTAACCCTAACACTAAAACTAACCTCTAATCCTATCCCTAACACTAACACTAACCGTAACCCTAACTCTAACCCTAAACCTCAACCTAATGCTAACACTTACAATAACTCTAAACCTAACCTTGACCCTAACCCTAAACCTAAAGCATACCGCTAACCATAAACCGAACCCTAAACCTAACCCTAACAATAACCCTAACACTAACCCCTAACCCTAACGCTGACCCCTAGCCCAGCTCTAACACCAACCCTAACCCTAAACCTAAGCCCGAACCCTAAACCTAACACTAACCCTAACCCTAAGCTTTAACCCAAACGCTTAAGCTAACTCTAACCCTAACCCTAAACCCTGACCCTAGCACTAACCCTAAACCTAACCCTCACCCTAAAACTAACCCTAAACCTAACATTAACCCTAACCCTAAACCAAACCTTAAACCTAACACTAACCGTAAACCTAACCCTAAACCTAATGCTATCCCTAACAGTAAACCTAAACCTAATCATAACCCTAACACTAAACGTAACCCAAAGCCTAACACTAACATAATCCCTAACACCTAATGCCTATTCCTAATCCTAACCCTAAGCCTAAATCAAACAATAACCCTAAACCCCAACACTAACCATAAAAATCTAACCCTAACACAAAGCCTAAACCTAAGCCTAAACATAACACCTTACCCCAAACTCTAACCCTAACCCTAACCCTAAAGACAAATCTAACCCTAAACCTAAACCTAATCGTAACCCTAGCACTAAACCTAACCTTAACCCAAACCTTAACCCTAACCCCTATCCCTAAACCCTAACTCCATCCCCAACCCTAAACCTAAACCCAATCTTAACCCTAAGCCTAACAGTAATCCTAACCCTAACCCTAACCGTAAACTAAACCCTAACCCGAAGACTAACCCTAAACCTATGCCTAACACCTAAGACCTAAACATAAGCCTAACCTAACCCTAACCCTAAACCTAACGGTATCCCTAACCCTAACCTTAACCCTAATCCTAAACGTAGCCCTAAAACTAACCCTAACACTAACCTTAACCCTAACCCTAACCCTATCCTTTAATCCTAACACCTAAACCTAAACCTAAACTTAACACTAACCTAAACCTAAACCTAATGCTAACCCCAACACTAACCCTAACCCTAAAATTACCCTTTCCCTATCCCTATTGCTAATCCTAACCCTTACCCTAACCCTAAACCTAACCATAAAACGAACCTCTAAACCTAACACTAAACCTAACATTAAACCTAACACGAACACCAAACCTAACTTCTAACTCTAACCCTAACCCTAAATCTAACAGTAAACCTAACACTAACCAAAAACTTAACCTGAACACTTAACTCATACAGCTAAACCTAACCCTAACGCTAACCCTAACCCTAAACCTATCACTAACCCTAACCCTAATCAAAACCCTAACGCTAACCTAACCAGAACACTAACCTTTCACACCAACCCCAACCATAACCCTATCCCTAATTCCTATCCCTAACCCTAAACCTAAACCTAACACTAACGCTAAACCTAAACGTAAACCTAATGCTAAACCCAACCCTAAACCTAACCCTAATGCTAACACTAACCCTAACTCTAACCCTTACGCTATCCCAAATCCTAACCCGAACACTAACCCTAACAATAACCCTAAAACCATCTTCTAACACTAACCTAACACTAAACCTAAACCTCAACCTAAACCTAACCCTTACACAAACACCAAACCTAACTTCTAACTCTAACCCTAACCTTAAATCTAACCCTAAACCTAACCCTAACCAAAAACTTAACCCGAACACAAAACTTAACACATACAGCTAACCCTAACCCTAACCCTAACCCTAAACCTATCACTAACCCTAACCCTAACCCTAAAACTCACCCTAACACTAACCTTTCACCCTAACCCTAACCATAACTCTATCCATAATTCCTAACCCCTAACCCTAAACCTAAAACTAACATTAACCTAACCCTAAACCTAAACCTAACACTAACCCTAAAACTAACCCTAACACTAACCCTAACAGTAACTCTAACACTTACCCTATCCTAAATTCTAACACGAACCCTAACCCTAACAATAACCCTAAAACTATCTTCTAACACTAAACTAACCCTAAACCTAAACCTCAACCTAAAACTAACCCTAACCCTAACACTAACCCTAACACTAACCCTAAGAGTAACTCTAACCTTACCCTATCCCAAATCCTAACCCAAACACTAACCATAACAATAACCCTAAAACTATCTTCTAACACTAAACTAAACCTAACTGTAAATCTCAACCTAAAGCTAACGCTAACCCTAACCCTAACCCTAACTATCTAATTATAACCCTAACTCTAACCCTAACACTAACCCTAAACCTCACCCCTAACCCCAACACTGACCCCTACCCCTAACCCTAACATTAACCTTAACACTAAAATTAAAACCTAACCCTAAGCTTAACACTAACCCTAAAACATAACCCTTATACTAAACATAAAATTAATGCTCAACCTAAAACTAACCCTAACCCCAATCTTAACCCTAACACTAAGCCAAATCCTAAACCTAACAATAACCCTAAATATAACCCTAAACCTAACGCTAACCCTAACCTTAAACCTAATCATAACCCTAACCCTAACCGTAAACTGAAGCCTAACACTAACCCTATCCCTAACATCTAAGCCCGAACCCTAACACTAACTCTAACCTGAAGCCTAAACCAAACACTATCCCTAAGCACTAACACTAACCATAAAACCCAAACCCTAACACAAACTCTAACCATAACCCTAAAACTAACCTCTAACCACAAACTCTAACCCTAACACTAACACTAAAGATAAATCTAATAATAACCCTAAACCTAACCGCAACCCTAACCTTGTCTTACCCTAACCCTAACCCTAACCCGATCCCAAACACTAACCCTAACCCTAACCCTAAAACTAAACATAGCCCTAAACATAACACTAACACGAACACTAAACCTAACCCTAACCTTATCCATAAACCTAAACGTAACGCTAAACTTAACCCTAAACCTAGCAGTAAAACTAAACGAACCCTAACTCTAACCCTAACCTTAACCTAAATCTAACCCTAAATCTAACACTAAACCTAACCCTAAAACTAAGCTCTTACCCTAACCCTAACCCTAAACCTAATCCTAACACTAACCCTAACCCTAACACTAACACTAAACCAAAAATCTAACACTAACCCTAACCCTAACCCTAAACCACAACCTGAACCTAACACTTACCATAACCCTAACCGTAACCTTAACCCTAACCCTAAACGTAACCCATACCACTAACCCTAACCTAACCCTAAGCCTAACCCTAACACTAACACTAACCCTAACCCCTAACACTAACCCTGACCTCTAGCCCTAACGCTAACACTAACCCTAACCTTAACCCTAAACCTAACCCTAAACCTCATGCAAACACTAACCATAAGCCTAACGCTAACCATAACCCTAATACTAAATCTAATTATAATGCTAACCCTAAAACTAAACCTAACTGTAACACTAAACCTAAACCTAATCCAAACCCTAAACGAAAACCCCTAAGCCTAACCCTAAACCTAACCCAAACCCTTACCCTAAACCTTATCATAACACTAACTCTAACACTAACACTCTAACCCTAACACTAACCCTATACCAAATCCCTAAACCTATCCCTAAAACTAATCGTAATCCTAACCTTAACTTGTAACCCTAACCCTAACAGTAAACATAAACTTAACACTAACACTAACCCTAGCACTAAACCTAACCGTAAGCCCTACCCCTAACCCCTAACACTAACCCTAACCCCAAATTTAACCCTAACGCTATAACTAACCCTAACCCTATCCATAATCTTAAACCTAACCCTAATACTAAACTTAAGACTAATCTCTAACCGTAAACCTAACCCTAAGTCTAAACCTAATCATAAACCTAACCCTAACTGTAACCCAAAGTCTAACACTAACATTATCCCTAACACCTAACCACTAACCCTAACCCTAATTCTAACCCTAACCATGACCTAACCATAAGCCTAAACCAAACACTAACCATAAAACCCGAAACCTAACACAAACCCTAACCCTAAACCTAAAACTAAACCCTAACCCCAAAGTCTAACCATAACGTAACACTAAAGATAAATCTAACCTTAACCTTTAGCCCAGCCCTAACCTGGTCTTACCCTAAAGCTAACCCTATCCTATAACCCTAAGCCTGACCACCAGCCCTAACCCTAACACTAACACTAACCCCAAACCTAAGCCCTAACCCTAAACTAACAGTAACCCTAACCCTAATATCTAACCCTAATCCTAACCATAAACATAACCTTAACCCTAACCCAAATCCTAAATCTAACACTTACCCTAAACCTAATGCTATCACTAACCCTGACTCTAAACTTAATCATAACACTAACCTTAACTGTAACCCGAAGCCTAACACTAACCGTATCCCTAAGAACTAAATCCTAACTGTAACCCTAACTCTAACCCTAACCCTAACACTAAAACTAAGCCTAAACCAAACACTAACCTTAAATTCTAGACCTAACCATAAAACCCTAACCCTAACACAAAACTTAACACTAACCCTAAACCTAACCACTAAGCTCAAATTCTATCCTTAACCCTAACCCTAAAGATGAATATAACCTTAACCATAACCCCAAGCCTAACCTTGTCATTCCCTAACCCTAACCATACACCGATCCTGAACCCTAACCCTAACCTTAACCCTAACCCTAACCCTAAACCTAACCACTAACCTCAAATTCTATCCTTAACCCTAACCCTAAAGATGAATATAACCTTAACCATAACCCCAAGCCTAACCTTGTCATTCCCTAACCCTAACCATACACCGATCCTGAACCCTAACCCGAACCTTAACCCTAACCCTAACCCTAACCCTAAACATAACCCTAACACTAACACTAACGCTAACACTAACCTTATCGGTAACCATAAACATAATCCTGAACATAACCCTAAACTTAACCCTAACCCTAAACTAACCCTAACACTAACCCTATCACTAACATAACCCTTACCCCAAGCCTAACACTAAACCTAAACCTAACACTAACCATAAAAGGAAGCGTAAAACTAACCCTATTTCTAACAAAAGCACCTAACACTAACCCTAACCCTAAACCACAACCTAACCCTAACACTTATCATAACCCTAACCGTAACCTTAACCCTAAACATAACCCATACTACTAACACTAACCCGAAACCTAAGCCTAACCGTAACCCTAACACTAACACTATCCCTAACCCCTAACACTCACTCTGACCACTAGCCCTAATGCGAACACTAACACTAACCCTAAACCTAGCCCTAACCCTAAACCTAACACTAATCTCAACCTAACCTCTAACCCTAAACCTAACCCTAACACAAACACTAACCCTAATCACTAACCCTAAAAACTAACCCTAACACTAACCCTCAAACTAAACCTCACCCTAAAAATAACACTAAACCTAACCTTAACCTGAAACCTAAAACAAAACCTAAAATAGCACTAACACTATTCCTAACACCTAACCCCTAACCTTAACCCTAAACCTCCCACTAACCCTAACCGTAACCCTAACCCTACCCGAAACCTAAACCTAAACCTCACCCAAACCCTAACCCTAAGCCTAACGCTAACCATAACCCTAATACTAAATCTAATTATAATGCTAACCCTAACACTAAACCTAACCGTAACACTAAACCTAACCCTAACCCAAACCCTAACCCTAAACCTTATCATAACCCTAATTCTAACACTAACACTCTAACCCTAACCCTAACTCTAATTGTAACCCTAACCCTATACCAAATCCCTAACCGTATCCCTAACTCTAACCATAAAACTAATCGTAACCGTAACCCTAACTTGTAACCCTAACCCTAACACGAAACATAAACCTAACACTAAACCTAACCCTAGCACTAAACCTAACCTTAAGCCCTACCCCTAACCCCTAACACTAACCCTAACCCAAACTTAACCTTTACCCTATAACTAACCCTAACCCTATTCATAATCTTAAACCCAACCCTAATACTAACCCTAACACTAAACTCTAACCGTAAACCTAACCCTAAGTCTAAACTAATCATAACACTAACACTAACCGTAACCCAAAGTCTAACACTAACCTTATCCCTAACACCTAACCACTAACCCTAACCCCAATTCTAACCCTAAACATGACCCTAACTGAAATCCTAAACCAAACACTAACCATAAAACCCTAAACCTAACACAAACCCTAAACCTAAACCACAAACTAAACCCTAACCCCAAAGTCTAACCATAACGTAACCCTAAAGATAAATCTAACCTTAACCCTTAGCCCAACTCTAACCTGGTCTTACCCTAAACCAAACCCTAACCCTATTCCCTAATCCTAAGACTGACCTCTAGCCCTAACCCTAACACTAACACTAACCCTAAACCTAAGCCCTAACCCCAAACCTAACACTAATCCTAACCCTAACAATAATATATAACCCTAATTCTAACCCTAACACTAATCCTAAACCTTAACACTAACACTAACCCTAAACCTAACTCTCACCCTAAAACTAAGCCTAACCCTAACACAAAACCTAAACCTAACACCCTAAACCTAACACTATCCCTAACCCAAACCGAAAACTTAATCATAACGCTAACCCTAAGTGTAACCCGAAGCCTAACACTAACCGTATCCCTAACAACTAAATCCTAACCGTAACCCTAATTCTAACCCTAACCCTAACACTAAACCCAAGCCGAAACACTAACCCTAAAACCTAGACGTAACCATAACCCTAACACAAACCCTAACACTAACCATAAACCTAACACCTAACCTAAAATTCTAGCCCTATCCCTAACCCCTTAGATGAATATAACCTTAACCAAAACCCCAAGCCTAACCTTTTCGTTCCCTAACCGTAACCCTACACTGATCCCGAATCCTAACCCTAACCAAAACACTAAACTAATCCTAACCATAATGCTAAACCTCAACCTAAAACTTACGCTAACCCTAACACTAACGCTAAACCTAACACTAACCCTAAAACTAAACCTAATCGTAACCCTAAACATAATCCTAACCCAAACCCAAACCACAACCCTAACCTTAACCCTAAACCCTAACCCCAAATCCTAACCCTAAGGCTAACCCTATCCATAAACTTAAGCCTACACCCAACAGTAACCCTAACCTAACATTAACCCTAAGCCTAACACTAACTCTATCCCTAACACCTAACCCCTGAACCTAACCCTAACGTAGCCCTAAACCTAAACCTAGCCCTAACCGTAACCAAAACCCTAACCCTAACCCTAACCCTAAACCATAAACCTAAAACTAATCCTAACCCTAAAGCTAAAAGTAACCCTAACCCTAACGTTTACCCTAACCCTAACCCAAAAAACCTAACCTAGCCCTAAACCTAAACCCTATTGTAACCCTAACACTAACACTAACGCTCTAAACTTAACCCTAACTCTAATCGTAAACCTAACCCTAACACTAACCCTATACCAAATCCCTAACCCTATCCCTAACTCTAACCGTAAAACTAATCATAACCTTAACCCTAACTTGTAACCCTAACCCTAACACTAAACATAAACCTAACACTAACCCTAAGCCTACACACTGACCCTAACATTGACAACTCTCCCTAACCCCTAACACTAACCCTAACCCCAAATTTAACCCTAACCCTATAACTAACCCTAACCCTATTCATAATCTTAATCCTAACCCTAAAACTAACCGTAACACTAAACTCTAACTGTAACCCTAACCCTAAGCCTAAACCTAATCATAACCCTAACCCTAACCATAACCCAAAGTCTAAAACTAACCTTATCCCTAACACCTAAACACTAACCCTCACCCTAATTCTAACCCTAACCATGACCCTAACCGTAAGCCTAAACCAAACACTAACCGTAAACTCTAACACTAACCATAAAACCCTAAACCTAACACAAACCCTAACCCTAAACCTAAACCTAACCCCTAACCCCAAACTCTAACCATAACCTAACCCTAAAGATAAATCAAACCTTAACACTTAGCCATCCCTAACCTGGTCTTGCCCTAACCCTAACCCTAAACTTAACCCTAACACTAACACTAACACTAACACTAACACTAACACTAATCTTATTCGTAACCCTAAACGTAACCCTAACCGTACTCCTAAACATAAACGTAACCTAAACTAACCCTAACCCTAACCCTAACCCTAACCCTAAAACTAACCCTAACACTAACCTTAACCCTAACCCTAACAATAACCCTATCCGTAACTCCTTTTGACTAACCCTAAACCTAAACCTAACACTAACCCTAACACTAACCCTAAACCTAAACCTAAGGCTATCCCCAACACTAACTCTAACTCTAACACTAACCCTAACCCTAAACCTAAACCTTACCCTTTCCCTAACCCTAACCCTAACACTAACACTAAAATTAACCTCTAATCCTAACCTCAACCCTAACGCTAACCAAAAGAGTAACCCTAAACCTAACCTTAATACTAACACTAAACCTAACTTCTTACCCTAACCCTAAACCTAACCCTAAACATCCACCGAATCCTAAGACTTACCATAACCCTAACCCAAACCTTAATCCTAACACTAAAGCTAACCCATACAGCCATCCCTAACCCTAACCCTAACCGTAACAATAAACCTAACCCAATCCACTAACCCTAACCCTGACCCCTAGTCCTAACCCTAACACTAACACTAACACTACCCCTAAACCTAAGCCCTAACCATAAACCTAACACTAACCCAAGCCCTAAACCTAAGCCCTAACCCTAAACCCAACACTAAACCTAAACCTAAACTCTAACCCTAACTCTAATCCTAAACCTAACCGTAATCCTAACCCTAAACCTTAACCTAAACCCTAAACCTAACAGTTACAATAAACCTAAGGCTAACCCTAACCCTAGCCCTAACCCTAACACACAGCCTAACACTAACCCTATCCCTAACACCTAAATCCTAACCCTAACCCAAATTCTAACCCCAACCCTAACTCTAACCCTAAGCCTAAACCAAACACTAACCCTAAACCCTAGACCTAACCATAAAACTCTAACCATAACAGAAACACTAACACTAACCCTAAACCTAACCATTAACCCCAAATTCTAACCCTAACCTTAAACGTAAAGATGAATCTAACCCTAACCCTAACCACAAGCCTAAACTTGTCTTTCCTTAACTCTAACACTAAACCGAAACCGAACCTTAACCCTAACCCTAACCGTAACCCTAACTCTAACCATAACACTAACACTCACAGTAACACTAACAGTACCCTTATCCATAACCATAAACGTAACCCTAACCCTAACCCTAAACCTAACCCAAACCCTAAACTAACCCTAAACCTAACCCTAAACTAACCCTAACCAAACACTAAAAATTATCCTAACCCTAACCAGAATATCAAGCCTAACCTTAACCCCATCCCTAACACCAAAAACTAACCCTAAACCTAAACCTAACGCTAACCCTAATCCTTACCCTAACGCTAAAACTAACATTAACCCTAACCATATACCTAACTCCTAAACACTAACCCTAAACCAAAACATAATTCTAACCCTAACCATTACACTAAAACTAATGCTTAGCCCAACACTAACCCTAACTCTAACCCTAAAAGTAGCCTCTTACCCTATCCTAAACCCAACCCTAAACCTAACACTAACCCTAACACTAAGCCTAACACTAACACTAACACTAACACTAACACTAACACTAAACCTAATACCTAACCCTAATCCTAACCCTAAACCACAACCTAACCCTAACACTTATCATAACCCTAACCGTAACCTTAACTCTAAACCTAACCCATACCACTAACCATAACCCTAACCCTAAGCCTAATCGTAACCCTAACCCCTAACACTCACTCTGACCACTAGACCTAACGCTAACACTAACACTAACCATAAACCTAAGCCCTAACCCTAAACCTAACACTAATCTCAACCTAACCTCTAACCATAAACCTAACCCTAACACAAACTCTAACCCTAATCACTAACCCTAAAAACTAAACCTAACACTAACCCTCAAACTAAACCTCATCCTAAAAATAACACTAAACCTAACCTTAACCTGAATCCTAACACAAACCCTAAAACAGCACTAACACTATCCCTAACACCTAACCCCTAACCTTAACCCTAAACCTCACACTAACCCTAACCGTAACCCTAACCCTAACCCTAAACCTAACCCTAAACCTCACCCAAACCCTAACCCTAACGCTAACCATGACCCTAATACTAAATCTAATTATAATGCTAACACTAACACTAAACCTAACCGCAACACTAAACCTTACCCTAACCCAAACCTAACCCTAAACCTTATCATAACCCTAATTCTAACACTAACACTCTAACCCTAACCCTAACTCTAATCGTAACCCTAATCCTAACACTAACCCTATAACAAATCCCTAATCGTATCCCTAACTCTAACCGTAAAACTAATCGGAACCCTAACCCTAAATTGTAACCCTAATCCTAACACTAAACATAAACCTAACACTAAACCTAACCATAGCACTAAACCTAACCTTAAGCCCTACCCCTAACCCCTATCACTAACCCTAACCCAAACTTAACCTTTACCCTATAACTAACCCTAACCCTATTCATAATCTTAAACCCAACCCTAATACTAACCCTAACACTAAACTCTAACCGTAAACCTAACCCTAAGTCTAAACTAATCATAACACTAACCCTAACCGTAACCCAAAGTCTAACACTAACCTTATCCCTAACACATAACCACTAACACTATCACCAATTCTAACCCTAACCATGACCCTAACCGAAATCCTAAACCAAACACTAACCATAAAACCCTAAACCTAACACAAACCCTAATCCTAAACCTCAAACTAAACCCTAACCCCAAAGTCTAACCATAACGTAACACTAAAGATAAATCTAACCTTAACCCTTAGCCCAACACTAACCTGGTCTTACCCTAACCCTAACCCTAACCCTATCCCCTAACCCTAAGCCTGACCCCTAGCCCTAACCCTAACACTAACACTAACCCTAAACCTAAGCCCTAACCCCAAACGTAACACTAACACTAACCCTAACAATAATATCTAACCCTAATTCTAACCCTAACCCTAACCCTAAACCCTAACTCTAACACTAACCCTAAACCTAACTCTCACCGTAAAACTAACCCTAACCCTAACCCAAACCCTAAACCTAACACCCTAAACCTAACACTATCCCTAACCCTAACCGAAAACTTAATCATAATGCTAACCCTAACTGTAACCCGAGCCTAACACTAACCGTATCCCTAACAACTAAATCCTAAACGTAACCCTAACAATAACCATTAACCTAACATTAAACCTAAGCCTAAACCAAACAATAACCATAAAACCTAGACCTAACCATAAAACAATAACCCTAACACAATCCCTAACACTAACCATAAACCTAACACCTAACCTAAAATTCTAGCCCTATCCCTAACCCCATAGATGAATATAACCTTAACCAAAACCCCATGCCTATCCTTGTCATTCCCTAATCCTAACTCTACACTGATCCCAAACCCTAACCCTAAACCTAACCTTAACCAAAACACTAAACTAATCCTAAACATAATCCTAAACCTCAAACTAACCCTTACGCTAACCCTAACACTAACCCTAAACCTAACACTAACACTAACCCTGAAATTAAACGTCACCCTAAAAATAACACAAAAACCCTAACCCTAACCCTAACCCTAACCCTAATCCAAAAAGGTAACCTTAACCCTAATACTAACCCTAAAGTTAAAGTAACATTAACCCTAACCCTAACCCTATCCCTAAACCCTAATGCTAAACCTAAACATAACACTAACCCTAACTCTAACACTTACAATAACACTAAAATTAACCTCTTACCTTAACCCTAAACCCAACCCTAACCCTAACACTAACCCTAAGCCTAACACTAACACTAAACCTAATATCTAACCCTAAACATAACCCTAACCCTAAACCACAACCTAACCCTAACACTTACCATAACCCTAACTGTAAACTTAACCCTAACCCTAAACATAACCCATACCACTAACCCTAACCGAAACCAGAAGCCTAACCCTAACCCTAACACTAACCCTAACCCTAATACAAACCCTGACCTCTAGCCCTAACTCTAACACTAACCCTAACCCTATACCTAAGCCCTAACCCTAAACCTAACATTAAAACTAAACCTAACCTCTCAACCTAACACTAACCCAAACCCAAACCCTAACCCTAAACCCTAACACTAACACTAACCCTGAAACTAAATGTCACTCTAAAAATAACACTAAACCTAACCTTAACCTGAACCCTAACACAAACCCTAAACATAACACTGACCCTATCCCTAACACCTAACCCCTAACCCTAACCCTAAACCTAACACGAACAATAACCATGACCCTAACCCTACCTGAACACTAACCATAACCCTAAATGTAACCTTAACCGTAACTCTAACCCTAACCGTAACCCTAACAATAACACTAACCCTAACCCTAACATTTAACCTCTAAACATAACCCTAACGCTAACTCTAACTCTGACCTCTAACACTAACTCTATAACTAATCCTAAACCTAATCCTAACCCCAACCCTAAAACTCTAAATCTAACCTATACCCTAAAACAAAAACTAACCCTAACACTAACCATAACCCTAACACTAACCCTAACCTCTAACACTAATCTTAACGCTTAACCTAACACTAACCATAAACCTAACCATAACCCTAACTTTAACACTAAACTTCTAACGCTAACCCTAACACTAATCCGAATCATAACACTAACCCTAAACCTAACCCTAACCGTAACCCCTAAACCTAAGCCTAAACCTAACCCCTACCCCTAACCATAAACCTATCCCTAACCCTAACCCTAATGCTGACCCTATACATAAACCTAACACTAACAACAAACTTAACCCTAAACCTAAAGTTATCCCTAACCCTAATTCTAATACTCAGCCTAACCCTAACCCTAACACTAACATACCCCTAACCCTAACCATAACCTAACACTCACCCTAACCCTAACACTAGCTTCTAAACCAGCTGTAAACACAGCCCTAAAACTAACCCTAACGCTAACCCTAACCCTAACCGTAAACCTCTCCCGAACCCTAACCGTAACCGTAACCCTTACTATAACTCTAACCCTTACAATAAACCTAATCCCTAACCCCAAACCCTCAACCTAACCCTAATCCTTACCATAACACTAACCCTAACCCTGACCCCAAGCTTAACCTTGTCTAACCCAAACCCTAAACCTAACCCGAACCCGAACCCTAACATAAACCCTAATCCATTCCCTAAACCTAATCTGAACCCTAACACTAACCCTCACCCTAAGCCAAACCTAACCCTAAACTTAAAGCTAACCCTCACCCTAACCCTAAACCCAACTTCTAACCCTAACACTAACCATAACCCTAAACCTAAACCTAACCATAACCCTAACCATAAAACTAACACTAACCATAACCATAACCCTAAAGCTAAACCTAACCCTACCCCTAACGCTAACCCTAAAACCTAACCCTAAACCTAACCCTAACTCTAACCGTAACCTTAACCCTAACCTAACCCTAACCCTAATCCTAAACCTAACACTAAACCTAACACTAACCCTAACACTAATCCCTAAACCTATCCCTATCCCTAACCCTAATCCTAATACTGAGGCTAACATAAACCCTAACCCTAACCATAACCTTAATCCCTAACACTAACCCTAACCCTAACCTCTAAATCTAACCCCTAACCCTAATCCTAACCCTAACTCTAACCATAACCCTAACCTTAAACCTAACTCTAACCCTAACCATAACACTAACACCAAACCTAACTCAAAACCTAACCCTAACCCAAATCCTAAAGCTAACCCTAAACCTAACCTTAACCGTAACCATAAACTTCAGCCTAAACCCAACCCCTTACCTAACCATAAACCTCAGCCTAATCCTAGCCCTAATCTTAAAATTAAAGAGAACCCTAACCCTAAGTCTAATCCCTAATACTAACACTAACCCTTACCCTAAAACTAACACTAACGCAAACGATAATTCTAACCCTAACCATAACCCTAACACCTAAACCTAACACTAATCCTAAACCTAACACTATCCATAATCCATAACCCTAAACATAACCATAACACTAACACTAACCGTAACTCTAAACGTAGCCCTAACCCTAACCATAAACCTAAACATAACCCTAACCATATCCTTAACACCTAACTCCTATCCCTAAACCTAACACTAACCCTAAACCTAACACTAGCCCTAACCCTAATCCCTAACCCTAACGATAAGCCTAACCCTAAGCCTAACCCTAACACCTACCCCTAACCCTCACCCTAACCCTAACCCTAAACTTAACCCTAATCGCTACCCTAACCCTAATGCAAACCCTAACCCTAACCCGAACACTAATCGTAACCCTAACCGTAACCTTAGCCGTAACCCTAACCCTAAACGTAAACCTAATAACACTAACTGTAACCCTAACACTTAACCCCTAACCCTAACCCTAAAGATAACCCTATGACAAACCTCTAACACTAACTCTATCCCTAATCCTAAGCCTAATCCTAACCCTAACCCTAAACCTCTAAATCTAACCCATACGCTAACACTAAACATAAACCTAACCCTAGCACTAACAATAACCCTAAACCTAACCCTAATTCTAAACCTAAACCTAACCCTAAACTTAACCCGTAACCCTAAGCCTAACCCTAACACTAAACCTATCTCTAACCCTAAAACTAAAATGACACTGTACCTAAACCTAACACTAACAACAAACTTAAACCTAACCCTAAATTTATCCCTAACCCTAAATCAAATACTGAGATTAACCATAACACTAAACCTAAACCTAAACCTAACCCTAACCCTAACCCTAACACTAACCTACCTCTAACCTTAACCATAACCCTAACACTCACACTAACCCTAACAATAGTTTCTAACCCTAAACCTAACCCTAAACATAACCCTAACACTAACCCTAACCCTAAATTCTAACCCTTACCCTAACGCTAACCCTAACCCTAAACCTAACCCTAAACCTTACATTAAGCCAAATGTTAACCCTATCCCTAACCGTAAAACTAAGCCTAACACTAACCCTAAAACTAATCCTAACCCTAAACCTAACCCTAACCCTAACACTCTCCCTAACCCTAACCGTAACCCTAAACCTAACCCTAGCCGTCAGCCCTAACACCAAATCCTCAACCTAAACCTAATCCTTACCATAACCCTAGCACTAAGCCTGACCCCAAGCATAACCTTGTCTAACCCTAACCCGAACCTAACCCAAACCCGAAACCTAACCCTAACCCATACCCTAATCCCTAATCCTAACACTAACCCAAACCATAACACTAACCCTAACCCTAAAGCGAACCTCTAACCCTAAATATAACCATAACCCTAAAACTAAACCTAACCATAATCCTAACCCTAACACTAACCCTAACCATAACCATAACCCTAAACCTGAACCTAACCCTACCCCTAAACCTAACCCTAAAATCTAACGCTAACCCTAACCCTAAGCCTAATTGTAACCCTAACCCTAACAGTAAACATAACCCTAACCCTAACCCTAATCCCTAAACCTAACGCTGACCCTAACCTTAAGCCTAACCCTAAATCCCTAACTCTAACCATAACACTAAACCTAAACATAAACCTAACACTAACCCTAAACCTAACTTCTAAACCTAACCCTAAACATAAACTTAAACCTAACTCTAACCCTAACACAAACCCTAAACCTAAACACTAACCATAAACCTAAACCTAAAGCAAAACACTAAACTTAACCCTAACCCTAACCCTATCAATAACACCAAACCCCTTATCCTAACCCTATACCTAACACTAACCCTAATCCTAAACCTAATCCTAAATCTAACCCTAACCCTAAACGTAATAATAACCCTAAACCTAACACTAACCCTAGCACTATCCCTAAACCTGTCCCTACCCCTAACACTAACACTAACCCTATACCTAACCCTAACCTAACCATAACCATAATCCTTAAACCTAACCATAAACCTAACCCTAACACTAACACTAACGCTATCCCTAATCCCTAATCCTAACCCTAACCCTAACACTAACACTAAACCCTAACCCCTAAACATAACCCTAAACCTAACCCAAACTCTACCACATAACTTAACCCTAAACTTAACTCTAACCCTAACCCTCTATCCCTAACCCTAACCCTAACACTAACACTAATCCTAACCATAACCCTAAATGTAACATTAAGCCTAACTTCACCCTATCCCCAAACTTATCCTGAATCCCTAAACCTAAACCTAAACCTAATCATAACACTGATCCTAACTGTTACCTTAAACATAACCATAAACCTAACCTAAACTCTAACAATAACCCTAAACCTATTCTTAACACCTAAAACCAAACACTAAACCAAACCCTAACCCTAAACCTAACCCTAAACCTAATAGTAACCCTAATCCTATCCGTAATCTGAAGCCTAACACTGACCCTATCCCTAACACCTAACCCCTAAACCTAGCCCTAACCTACACCTAACCCCAACTGTAACCCTAAAAATAACACTATACGTAAAAACTAACTTTAAACCTAACCAGAAACCTAACCCTAAACCTAACCCTAACCCTAAACTTAACCCTAAACTTAACCCTCACACTAACCCAATCCGTATCCCTCACACCAAACCCCTAACTCTAACCCAATACCTAACACTACCCTTAATCCTAACCCTAGACCTATCCCAAACCCTAACCCTAACCATAAACCTAACACTAAACCTAACCCTAAACCTATCTGTAACCCTAAACATAAACCTAAACCTAATCGTAACACTAACCCTAACCATAACTCTAACCATAACACTATCCCTTAGCTTATCCCTAGCCCTAAACCTAACACTAACCCTAAACCTAAAGCTAACCTACCCCTAACTCTATCCATAACCCTAACACGCACAATAACCCTAACACTAGCTTCCATCAGTAACTCTAACCCTAAACATGACCCTAACACTAACCCTAACCCTAAACTAAAACCATAACCATAATGCTAACCCCAACCCTAACCCTAACCCTAAACATAACCCTAAAAATATCCATAACACCTAACCCCTAACCCTAACCCAAATCCTAACCCTAACCCTAAACCTAACTCCTAATCCCAAACCCTCACCCTAACCCTAATCCTTACCATAATTGACCCCAAACCTCACCTTGTCTAAAGCTAAACCTAAACCTATCCCGAACCCTAACCCTAACACTAACACTAATCCCAAAATTTAAACCTAACCCTAACTCTAACCCTAAACTCAACACGAACCCTAACCCTAACCCTCACCCTAAACCTAAACTTCACCCTAACCCTAATGCTAACCTCTAACCCTAACCCTAAACATGACCCTAAACCTAAACCTAACCCTAACCCTAACCATAAACCTAACCCTAACACTAACCCTAACCATAACCCTAAGCCTAAACTTAAACATAACCCTAACACTAACCCTAATGCTAAAACCTAACCCTAACCCAAACACTAGCCCAAACCCTAAAACTAACAGAAACCGTAAACTTTTTTTCCCTCTGGATCTAACTTTTTTTAAAAATTTTATTTAAAAGGAAAAAGAGAAAAGCACAACACAAAACAAAGCAGTGTAAGGGTACACGTAATACAGAACGACAAAAAAAAAAAAACAGTAAGAAATCACCTGTTAATAGATTACATATTATCATCTTAGAAATAGTTGTTCAAATCATAGTATAAAAGAATACAAAGTGGACATTCAAACAGAGAGACTGCAAACAGCTGTGTTCAATGATCCAAAAACATTAATGTAGTTTGCTATTTAACACCCCTAAACACACTTGCTGTTATATCCATTAGAGCTCTTTTTCTTCCCCTCTCTTTTTTATAACAAAATTTACACATTTTGTATTTTATTACTCCTTAGTTCTTATTACTTTTTTTTTGGGGGGGGAGAGAATAAATTCAAATTTGGTAAAACAAAGCTGTCAGTCAAAACCAAGGATAGACATAGCACATGATGTAAAACAGTACAAGGTTATCAACAATGGTTATCAACGATGTCTCTTGTTTCCTTAAAAAGAATTGTCTATCTCATTAGATATTATAAAGTTGAACAAAACAGTAGAGAACAAGACCAATAAAACTTAGGCATTGTAAACATTACAGGACTTCCAAAGGAGACAATAATCAAACCAGAATGCGCATCTTAGTGAATCTTATTGCCTTCAAAGTAGTTGCCTGTATGCTCAAAGTTGATACTATCATACAGAATGGAACAGAGTCTAATTAGTCAAAACAAGATTGTGGGAGTATTACAGGATTTCAAAACAAGTTAATAGGAAATCAAAAAGAGTTACTATTATACATCTTGCTATTTTTTTAAATTTTTCCCCTCAATTAAAACAAACATAAGAAATAACTAAATAATTTTTTAAAGAATAAGGGAGAGATTGAGATAAAACAGGACATAACAATATAACAATACAGGTCAAAGCATGACTGTTTCAGCAACCTAGGGCTTCACCACCAAATAACCCGACTCAATAGTAGTTACTACAGTGTCTGTCTTTTTCCTTGAAATATTTGGATAAAACTTCATATACTATAGCTTCAAATATTTCCATATCAAGAAGCCCAGAATAAAGCCTTTCCAATTAATAAGTGAAAACTTTATAAGGCTTCAAGGCCACATAATGGGGAATCATGATTACCACATATTTTTATATATTTGAATCATTACTTACATTAGGGGAACTATTCAGTATTCACACATGCGAGATAGATTTATTTCACTTACGAGTATGGTCTCAAGCTGCGCCCATTTATTGATAAATATCTCAATGTGATCCTTCTTTATAGCTGAATAATACTCCATTGTATAGAAATACCACAACTTTTTTATCCATTCCTCAGTTGATGGACACTTGGGTTGTTTCCAAGATCTGGCAATTACAAATTGTGCTGCTATAAACATAGGTGCACATATATCTCTGTGGTATGATTCTTTCAGTTCTTCTGAGAATATGCCTAGAAGTGGAATAGCTGGAATAAATGGGATTTCCAATCCCAAATTTTTGAGAAATCTCCAGACAGACCTCCACAAAGGCTGTACCAGTCTACACTCCCACCAACAGTGCAGGAGAGTTCTTTTTTCCCCACAGCCTCTCCAGCATTTGTTGTTGTTGGTTTTCTTCATCCTGGCCATTCTTTCAGGAGTGAGATGGTATCTCAGTGTGGTTTTAAATTGCATTTCTCTAATGACCAATGATGATGAACATTTTTTTCATGTATTTATTTTCCATTTGCATTTCTTCATCTGAGAAGTGCGTGTTCATCTCAGATGCCCATTTTTGAATTGGATCTTTGAATGTTGAAGGTCTGAGTTTTTTTTAAATGCTTTGTAGGTTTTAGACAAGAGTCCCATGTCTTAGAGAGAGTTCACTAAAATCTTTTCTCAGTTTGTGGGTTTTCTGTTCACTATGCTGGAGATTTCTTTTGACATGCAGAAACTTTTTAATAAGAAGTGGTCCCAGTTATTTATTCTGGGAAGTATTTCCTGTGTGGTTTGAGTCCTTTTCATGAATTCTCTACCTACTCCTATGTCTCCAAGGTTTCTACCCAATTTGTCTTCCAATAGATTTAGTGTTTCTGTTTTAATATTCAGATCTTTGACCCATTTAGATTTTAATTTAGTACATGGTGATAGACATGGGTCTAGCTTTAGTTTTCGGCAAATGGAGAGCCAGTTTTTTTCAGCACCATTTATTAAAGAGACTGTCATTCTTCCAATGAACCTGCTTGGCTCCTTTATCAAAGATAAGGTGGGTGAGTGTGTTTGTAGTTGTGGTTGTATCTTCTAATCTATTCCATTGGTCTTTGGCTCTGTTTTGATTCCAATACCATGTTGATTTTATTACTGTTGTTTTTTAGTATAACTTCAAGTCAGCGATTGTGATGCCTCCTGCTTCGTCTTTGCTGCTTAGAATTGCATTTGCGATTCTGGGTCTCTTCTGGTTCGAGATGAAATTTAGGAGTAATTTCTCTAGATCTATAAGGTATGTTGATGGTATTTCTCTGTCTAACCCTACCGCTAACCCTAACGCTAAACCTAAACCTAACCTCTAACCCTAACCCTAATGCGAACCCTAACTATTTAGCCCTAATCCTAACCTTAACCCTAAGCCTAACCCTAACTTCAACACTAACCCAAATCCTAATCCTAACCATGACGCTAACCCCAATGCAAACCCAACCCTAACTCTAACCCTAAGCCTAACCCTATCCCTAAACCTAACCCTCTAAACGTTACCCTTACCCTAAACCAAACCTTAACAATAAGAGTCTAACCATAACCCCAACCCTAACCCTAACCCTATTCCTAAAACTAATGCTAAAACTAACCCTAACACGACCCTAATCCTAAACCTAATGCAAAATTCTAATCCTATCACTAACCCTAACCCTAAAACTAACCCTAACCCCAAATAACCATAAACCTAACCTTAACCCTAACCCTAACACTAATGCTAACCTCTAACCTTAACCGTAATCCTAACCCTAACCCTAACCCTAATTTTAACCCTAACCCTAAACATAACCCGACGCTAACCCTAACCCTAATTCCAAACCCTAATGCAAAACCCTAATCCTAACCCTTACCCTAACACTAAGCCTAAACCTAAACCCAAACCTAACCCTAAACCTAACCCTAACTCTATCCCGAACCCTAAACCTAACCACATCCCTAACCACTAACTCTAACACTAACCCTAAACCTTACCCTAAGTCTAACCCTATCCCTAACCATAACCCTCCAAACTTAACCCTAACCCTAACAATAACCATAACCATAAACACTAACCCAAAACCAAACCCTAACCATAAACCTAACACTAACCTAAAACATACCTCTAACCCTAACGCTAACACTAACCCTAAGCCTAATGCTTACTATAATCCTAACACTAGCGCTAAACAGTAACACTAAAACTAACACTAACTCTAAACCTATCCAGAAGTGTAACCTATAAGCCTAGTGCTAAATAGAACCTGAACCCTAACCATAACCCTAATCCTAACCATAACCATAACTTCTAATCATAACCCTAACCCTAACCCTAACACTCACCCTATCCCTCTAACCCTAACACTAACCCTAACACTAATCCTAGACCTAACACTAAGCCTAACCCCTAACGCAAAACCCTAATCCTAAACCTAACCCTATTCCTAACAGTAACCCGAAACCAAACCCCAAACCTAACCCTAATCCTAACCATAACGCTAAACTTAACCCGGTCTAACCCCAACCCTAACCCTAATATAGCCCTAACACTTACCCTAAGCTCTAACCCTAAACTTAACCCTAACCCTAACACTAACCCCAACCCAAACCTAAGCCTAACCCTAACCCTAACTAACCCTAACAATAATCCTAACCCTAACACTAAACCTGTCTAAATCTAACCCTAACCCTAACCCTAATTACAACCCTAACACTAATATGTCTAATACTAAACCTAACCCTAAACTTAAACTCTAACTCTAAACTTAACACTAACCCTAATACAAACCTAAACTCTAACCATAACCATAACCTTAAACCTAAACCTCAGTCTAACCCTAACCCTAACCATAACCCTAACAGTAACTTCTAACCCTAACCCTAACACAAAATCTAAACTTTAACTCTAACCCTAACCCTAAACTATTACCATAACCCTAACCCTAACACTAACTTTTAACACTAAAATTAACCTTAACACTAACAAGAACACTAACCCTAAACCTAACTTCTAATCCTAACCCTAACACTAAGCCAGGCCTAACACTAACCCTAACACTAATCCTAACCCCTAAAGCAAAATCCTAATCCTAACCCTAATCCTAACACTCACCATAAACCTAACCCCAAACCTAACCCTAACACTAACCATAACCCTAACATTAACCCAGTCTAACCCTAAACCTAAAATTAACACTAACCCTAAACCTTACCTTAATCTCTTATGCTAAACTTAACTCTAACCCTAAAACTAACCCTAAACCTAAACCTAACCCTAACCCTGTCAAACCCTAACCCTAACACTAACACTAACCCTAATTCCCACCCTAACACGAATTCTAACACTAAACCTAACCCTAACAATAACACTAACCCTAACCCAAAACCTAACCCTATCAGACACCCTAACCCAGTCTAACCCTAAACCTAACCCTAACCCTAACACTTACCTCCACTAACCCTAACCCTAACCCTAAACGTAACCCTAATACTAAACCTGTCTAATCCTAACCCTAACCCTAAGGAAACCCTAGCCCTAACCCTAACCTCTAAACCTAACCTTTACCATAATGCTAACCCAAACCGTAACCTTAACCTTAACTCTGTCTAACCCTACTCCTAACACTAACACTAACGCTAACCCTAACCTCTAACCTTAACCCTAACCTTAACCCTCTAGCCCTAATCCTAACCCTAACCCTAAGTCTAAACCTAACCTCAACCCTAACCGAAACCCTAACCCTAACCATAAACCTAAACCTAACCCTAACTGTAACACTAACCTTAACTCACTCTAACCCTACCCGTAACCCTAACCTTATAGTTAACCCTAACCCTAACCCTAACCCTAACCACTAACCCTAAACCTAACCCTAAGTCTAACCCTAACTTTCTAACCTTAACCCTAAACCCAACCCTCACCATAAATCCTAACCCAAACATTAACCCTAACCCTAAACCTAAGTCTAATCCTAACGCCTAACACAAAACCCTAATACTAAACGTAACCCTAAACCTAACCTAACACTAATCATAATCCTAAATATAACCCTAACCTTAAGCCTCTCTAATTCTATGCCTAACCCTGTCTAACCCTAACCCTAACCCTAACCATAACCCTAATACTAACCCCGTCTAATCCTAACCCTAATCCTAACTCAAATCCTAACACTAATGCTAAACCTAACCCCAAACCTAACTATAACCCTAACTATAACCCTAACATTAATCCTGTCTAACCCTAACCCTAACCTGAACCCTTACCCTAAGTTCTAATCCTAAACTTAACCCTAACCCTAAAAATAATCCTATCCCTAAGTCTAACACTAAACCAGTGTAACCCTAACCCTAACCTTAAGCCTAACCCTATCATTAACCCTAACCATCTTGCCTTAACTCTTACGCTAAACCTAACCCTAATACTAACAGTCTAATGCTAACCCTAAACCTAACCCTAACCCTAAACTCTAACCGTAACCCTAACCCTAAAACTAACCCTAACCCTAACCCAAACACTAACCCTATCTAAACTTAACTATAACTCAAACACTAACACCAACTCTGTCTAACACTAAACCTGAGCCTAACCATAACCATAACCTAACCCTAACTTTAACATTAACACTAACACTAACAGTAACACTAAACCTAACTCTAAGCCTAACCCTAACACTAATCCTAAACCTAAACGTACCCGTAATCCTAACCCCTAATGCAAAACCCAAATCCTAATCCTAAAATAAATCATAACACTAACACTAAACCTAACCCCAAACCTAACCCTAACCATAACCCAAACATTAACCCTGTCTAACCCTAACCCTATCCATAACCCTAACCCTAGCCCTTAACCAAATCTCTAACACTAAACTTAAACCTAACCCTAACCCTAACCCAAACACTAACCCTAACACTAAGCCTGTCTAACACTAACCCTAACCCTTACCCTAATTAGAACCCTAACAATAACTCTTTCTAATGCTAACCCTAATCCTAACCCTAACCCTAACCAGAACCCTAAACCGAAACCTACACCTAACCCTAAACCTAACCCTAAACCTAACCTCTAACTGAAACCCTAACACTAACAAAAACCTAAAATCTAACCCTAACACTAACCATAAACCTAAACCTCAATCTAACAATAACCATAACCATACCCGTAACAGTAACTTCTAATCCTAACCCTAACACAAAAGCTAACCTTTAACACTAACCCTAACCCTAAACTCTAACTGTAAAACTAACCCTAAAACTAACCTCTAATACTTAACCTAACTCTAACACAAACACTAACTATAACCCTAAACCTGACTTGTAATCCTAACCCTAATGCTAAGCCTATCTCTAACACTAACCCTAACCCTAATGCTAACTCCTAAAGCAAAGCCCTAATCCTAACCCTGAACCTAATTCTAACACTAACCCGAAACCTAAACCCAAACATAACCCTAACACTAAACATAACCTAAACAATAACCCAGTCTAGCTCTAAACCTAACCCTAATCTGAAACTCTAACCCTAAACTTAACCCTAAACCTAAAACTAACCCTAACCCTAACACTCACCCTAATTCCCACCCTAACACTAACTCAAACATTAACCCTAATCATAACACTAAACCTAACCCCAAACCTAAAAGTATCCCTAACACTAACCCAGTATAAACCTAACCCTAACCCTAACACTAACCGTAACCCTAAACCTAACCCTAACCCTAAACCTGTCTAACACTAACCTTAACCCTAACCAACCATAATAGTAACCTTAACCTCTAACCATAACCTTAACTATAATGCTAACCCTAACCATAAAGCTAACATTAACTTTGTATAGCCCTAGCCCTAACCCTAACAGTAACCCTAACCCTAACCTCTAACCCTAACCAGAACCTGAACCCAAACCCTCTAGCCAGAATACTAACCCTAAACCTAAGCCTAAACCTAACCTCAAACCTAACCCAAACCCTAACCATAACCATAACCCTAACCCTAACGCTAAACCTAAACTTAACTCTGTCTAACCCTACCCCTAACACTAAACCTAACCTCTAACCCTAACCTTAACCATAACACTAACCCTAACCCTCTAGTCATAATGCTAAAGTAACGCTAACCTCAACCCTAACCCAAACTGTAACCATAACCATAACCCTAACCCTAACCTAACACTACCCCTAATGCTAACCCAACCCTAAAACTAACCCTATCCCTAACCCTAACCCTCTAACCTTAACCCTTACCCTAAACCTAACCCTTACACTAACAGTCTAACCCTAACCCCAACCCTAACCCTAAACCTAATACTAAACCTAAAGCTAAAACTAACCCTAAAACTAACCCTAATCCTAACCCAATGCAATTATTCTAATCCTAACACTAACCCTAACCCTAAAACTAACCCTAACACCAAACATAACCATAACCCTAACCCTAACCCTAACTCTGTCTAACCCTAACACTAACGCTAATGCAACCCTAATCCTAACCCTAACCTCTAACCCTAAACCTAACATTAACCCTAAACCTAAACCTAACCCTAACCCTAACCCTAACACCAACCCTAACACTAACCCTAACCCTAAGCCTAATCCTAACCCCTAATGCAAAACCCTAATCCTAATGCTAACACAAATCCTAACACTAAAGTTAAACATACACCCAAACCTAACCCGAACCCTAACCATAACCCTAACATTAACCCTGTCTAACACTAAACCTAACCCTAACCCTAACGCTAACTCTTACCCTCACCTAATATCTAACGCTAAACTTAACCCTAAAACTAACCTAAAACTAACCATAACCCTAACTCTACACATGTCTAACCCTAACCCTAACCTTAACTCTGTCTAACCCTACCCCTAACCCTAAACCTAACCTCTAACCCTAACCTTAAACATAATGCTAACCCTAACCCTCTAGTCGTAATCCTAAAGTAACACTAACCTCAAACTTAAAACAAACTCTAACCCTAACTCTAACCCTAACCCAACCCTAACTCTAACAATAAGCCTAACCCTATCCCTAAACCCAACCTTCTAACCTTAAACCTTACCCAAAACATAACCCTTACACTAACAGTCTAACGCTAAACCCAACCCTAATCCTAAACCTAATACTAAACCTAAAGCTAAAACTAACCCTAACACTAACCCTAATCCTAACCCAATGCAAAATTCTAATCCTAACACTAACACTAACCCTAAAACTATCCCTAACACCAAACATAACCATAACCCTAAACCTAACCCAAACTCTGTCTAACCCTAATGCTAATGCTGATGCAACACTAATCCTAAACCTAACCTCTAACCCTAAACCTAACCCTAGCCCTAACCTTTACCATAACCCTAAAACTAACTTCTAATCCTAACCCTAACCCTAAACCTAACCCGAAAATTCAAACTAATGTCTAATCATCTTACCTTAACCGTAACCCTAATCCTTACCCTAACCCTAACTGTAACACTACCCTAACACCTAAACCTAATTGAAAACCCTTATGAAAAACCCTAATCTTACACTTACCCTAACACTAACCCCAACCCTAAACACAAACCTAACGCTAAAACTAACCCTAATTCTATCCCTAACCTAACCCTTACACTAACAGTCTAACCCTAACACCAACACTAACCCTAAACCTAATACTAAACCTAAAGCTAAAACTAACCCTAAAACTAACCCTAATCCTAACCCAATGCAAAATTCTAATCCTAACACTAACACTAACCCTAAAACTAACCCTAACACCAAACATAACCATAACCCTAACCCTAACCCTAACTCTGTCTAACCCTAACACTAACGCTAACGCAACCCTAATCCTAACCCTAACCTCTAACCCTAAACCTAACCCTAGCCCTAACCTTTACCATAACCCTAAAACTAACTTCTAATCCTAACCCTAACCTTAAACCTAACCCGAAAATTCAAACTAATGTCTAATCATCTAACCTTAACCGTAACCCTAATCCTTACCCTAACCCTAACCGTAACACTACCCTAAAACCTAACCCTAATTCTAAACCCTAATGAAAAACCCTAATCCCACACTTACCCTAACACTAACCCCAACCGAAAACCCAAACCCAATGCTAAACCTAAACCTAACTCTATCCCTAACCCTAAGCCTAACCATAAACCCAACCACTAACTCTAAGACTAATCCTAAACCTTACCGTAATTCTAAAGCTATCGCTTATCCTAACCTTCCAACCTTAATCCTAACTCTAACCATAACCGTAAAGCCTAACCCAAAACCTAATCCTAACCCTAAACATAACAATAACCCTAAAACATACCTCTATCTCTAACCCTAACACTAGCCCAACCCTAATGGTTACCCTAATCCTAACACTAAGGCTAAATTGTAACACTAACCCTAACCCTAACACTAACTCTAACCCTATCCAGAAGTGTAACCGAATATCCTAGCACTAAATTAAACACGAACCCTAACCATAATCCTAACCCTAACCATAACAATAACCTCTAATCACAACCCTAACCCTAACCCTAACCCTAAAACTCACCCTATCCCTCTCACCCTAACACTAATCCTAACACTAATCCTAGACCTCACAATAACGCTAACACTAAGCCTAACCCTTAACACAAAACCCTAATCCTAAACCGAACCGTATTGCTAACAGTAACCCTAAACCTAACCCCAAAACTGACATTAATCCTAACCATAACCCTAAGCTTAACCTCGTCTAAACCTAAACCTAAACCTAAATCTAGCCCTAAGCCTTACCCTGAGCTCTAACCCTAAACTTAACCCTAACCCTAACACTAACCCTAACCCTAAACCTAACACTATCCCTGTTTAACCCAAAACCTAACCCTAACCCTAACCCTAACTCTAACACTAACTCTGTCTAACACTAAACCTGAGCCTAACCCTAACCTTAACCCTAACCCTAACCTAACCATAACCCTAAACCTAAACCAAACCCTAACCCTAACCCTAACCCTAACCCTAACACCAACCCTAACCCTAACACTAAACCTAATCCTAACCCGTAATGCAAAACCCTAATCCTAACGCTAACCCAAATCCTAACACTAACGTTAAACATACACCCAAACCTAACCCGAACCCTAACCATATCCCTAACATTAACCCTGTCTAACACTAAACCTAACCCTAACCCTAACGCTAAATCTTACCCTCACCTAATCTCTAATGCTAAACTTAACCCTAACCCTAAAACTAACCCTAAAACTAACCATAACCCTAACTATAAACATGTCTAACCCTAACCCTAACCCTAAACTTAAATCTGTCTAACCCTACCCCTAACCCTAAACCTAACCTCTAAACCTAAACTTAACCATAACGCTAACTCTAACCCTCTAGTCGTAATGCTAAAGTAACGCTAAACTCAACCCTAACCCAAACTCTAACCCTAATCCTAACCCTAACCCTAACCCTAACCTAACACTATCCCTAATGCTAACCCAACCCTAACTCTAACCCTAAGCCTAACCCTATCCCTAACCCTAACCCTCTAACCTTAACACTTACCCTAAACCTAACCCTTCCACTAACAGTCTAACCCTAAACCCAACACTAACCCTAAACCTAATACTAAACCTAAAGCTAAAACTAACCCTAACACTAACCCTAATCCTAACCCAATGCAAAATTCTAATCTAACACTAACATTAACCCTAAAACTAACCCTAACACCAAACATAACCATAACCCTAACCCTAACCCTAACTCTGTCTAACCCTAACACTAATGCTAACGCAAGACTAATCCTAATCCTAAACTCTAACCCTAAACCTAACCCTAGCCCTAACCTTTACCATAACCCTAAACCTAACTTCTAATCCTAACCCTAACCCTAAACCTAACCTGAAAATTCAAACTAATGTCTAATCATCTAACCTTAACCATAACCCTAATCCTTACACTAACCCTAAACATAACACTACCCTAACACCTAACCGTAATTCAAAACCCTAATGAAAAACCCTAATCCTACACTTACCCTAACACTAACCCCAAACCTAAACCCAAACCTAAAACTAAACCTAACCCTAGCTCTGTGCCTAACCCTAAACCTAACCATAACCCCAACCACTAACTCTAACACTAACCCTAAACATTATCGTAATCCTAACGCTATCCCTAACCCTAACCCTCCAATCTTAACCCTAACCCTAACTGTAACCATAAAGCCTAACCCAAAACCTAATCCTAACCCTAAACATAACAATAACCCTAAAACATACCTCTGACACTATCCCTAACACTAACCCTAACCCTAATGGTTACCCTAATACTAACACTAAGGCTAAACTGTAACACTAACCCTAACCCTAACACTAACTCTAACCCTAACCAGAAGTGTAACCTATAAGCCTAGCGCTAAATTGAACCCAAACCCTAACCAAAATCCTAACCCTAACAATAACAATAACCTCTAATCACAACCCTAACCCTAACCCTAACCCTAAATCTAACCCTATCCCTCTCACCCTAACACTAATCCTAACACTAATCCTAGACCTCACAATAACGCTAACACTAAGCCTAACCCTTAACACAAAACCCTACTCCTAAACCTAACCATATTCCTAACCGTAACCCTAAACCTAACCCCAAACCTAACCCTAATCCTAACCATAACCCTAAGCTTAACCCTGTCTAAACCTAACCCTAAACCTAAATCTAGCCCTAAGCCTTACCCTGAGCTCTAAAGCTAAACTTAACCCTAACCCTAACACTAACCCTAACCCTAAACCTAACACTATCCCTGTTTAAACCAAAACCTTACCCTAACCCTAACCCTAACCCTAACCCTAACCCTAACCCTAACTCTAACACTAACCCTTACCCTAACCCTAACACCAACCCTAACCCTAACCCTAACCCTAAGCCTAATCCTAACACCTAATGCAAAACCCTAATCCTAACGCTAACCCAAATCCTAACACTAACGTTAAACATACACCCAAACCTAACACGAACCCTCACCATAACCATAGCCTTAACCCGGTCTAACCCTAAACCTAACCCTAACCCTAAAGCTAAGTCTTACGCTCACCTAATCTCTAACGCTAAACTTAACCCTAACCCTAAAACTAACCCTAAAACTAACCATAACCCTAACTCTAAACATGTGTAAACCTAACCCTAAACCTAACCCTAATTACAGCCCTAACACTAACTCTGTCTAATACTAAACCTAACCCTAACCCTAACCAGAACTCTAACCCAAAACCAACACCTAGCCCGAAACTTAACACTAAACCTAACCATAAACTTAACCTCTAGCTCTAACATTAACACTAACCCTAATACAAACATAAATTCTAACCGTAACCCTAACCCTAAACCTAAGCCTCAATCTAACCCTAACCCTAAGCATAACCCTAACACTAACTTCTAATCCTAACCCTAACACAAAATCTAAACTTTAACCCTATTCCTAACCATAGCCATAACCCTAAACTCTAACTGTAACCCTAACCCTAACATGAACCCTAAACCTAACATCTAACACTAACACTAACACTAACACTAACACTAACACTAACACAAACACTCACCCTACATCTCACTTCCAATCCTAACCCTAACACTAAGCCACCCATAACACTAAACCTAACACTAATCCTAACCCCTAAAACTAACCATATAACTAACCTCCAACCCTAACACTAAACATAATCCGAAACCTAACTATAACCCTAAACCTAAACCTAATCGTAACACTAACCCTAACCCTAAACCTAACCCTAATCCTAAGCACAACCCTAACGTCAACCCTAACCCAAACCCTAAGCCTAACCATAACACTAAGCCTAAACTTAACACTAACCCTAACGCTACCCCTAACCCTAACTGACACTAAGTCTAATCATATTCCTATCCCTAACCCTCTAACCTTAACCCTAACCCAAAACCTAACTCTAACACTAACCTTATAACCCTAACACTAACACAAACCTAACACTAATCCTAAACCTAACGCTAACTCTAAACCTAACACTAACCCTAAACATAACTCTAACCCTAACACTAAACGAAACCCTAACCCTAAACGTAACCCTAACCCTAACATTAACCATAACCTTAACCACACACATAACCATAACCATAACGCTAACGCTAACCCAACACTAACCCGAACTTTTAACTCTAAACCTAAACTTAAACTTAATACTAACTCTAACCCTAACTGTAACCCAAACCCTAACTCTGTCTAACCCTAACCCTAACCCTAACCAAGAACTCTAACCGTAACAGTAACACTAACGATAAGCCTAAACCAAAACTTAAACCTAACCCTAACACTAATCCTAACCCTAATGATAATACTAAACCTAACACTAACCCTAATCCTAACCCAAACCCTAACCCTAACCTAAAACCTAAGCCTAAACCTAACACTAACCCTAACCCTAACCCTAACATTAAACCTAAACTTAACCCCACACATAACCATAACCACAATCCTAACCCTAACCAGTCAAACCCTAACCCTAACCAAACCCTAACCCTAAACTCTAACCGTAACCCTAACCCTAACGCTAACCCTAAACCTAACACTAACACTAACGCTAAACCTAATCATAAACCCTAATGCAAATTACTAATCCTAACCCTAACACGAACCCTAACCCTAACCCCAAACCTAATCCTAACCCTAAACCTAACCCTAACCTTAACCCGAATCATAACCCTATCCCTAAACCTAATCATAACCCTAACACTAATCCTAACTCTAATCCTAACCCTAACATTAATCCTAACCCCTAACACAAAACCCTAATCCTAACCCTAACCCATATCGTAACACTAACGCTAAACCTAACCTAAAACCCAACCCTAACCATAACCATAACCCTAACGTTAACCCTGTCTAACCCTAATCCTAACCTTAACCCTAACACTAAGCCTAACCCTTACCCTAAGCTCTAAACCTAAATTTCACACTAACCCTAAATCAAAAACTAACCCTAACCCTAACACTAGCCCTGTCTAAGCCGAACCCTAACCCTAAGCCTAACACAAACAGTATAACGTAAACCTAACCCTAACTCTAACCCTAATGCTAAAAATAACCCTAACACTAACCATAATGCTAATCCTAATGCAAAATCCTAATCCTAACAATAACATTAGCACTAAAACTAACCTAAACCCCAAACATAACCATAACCCTAACCCTAACCCTAACCCTGTTTAACCATAACCCTAATCCTAACCCAACCCTAACACTAACCATAAACTCTAACCCTAAACTTAACCTTAACCATAACACTAACCCTAACTGGAACCCTAACCCTAACTCTGACTAACCCTACCCCTAACCCTACCCCTACCCCTACCCCTAACCTTAACCCTAATCCTAACACTAACCCTAATCTCTAACCCTAACCCTAACCCTAACCTGAACACTAACCATCTAACCCTAATCCTAACCGTAACCCTGAGCCTATCCTAACCTCAACCCTAACCCAAACACTAACCCTAACCTTAACCCTAACCCTAAACTTAGCACTAACCCTAACATTATACGTAACCCTAACTCTAACCCTAAGCCTAACCCTACCCATAACCTTAAACCTCTGACCTTAACCCTAACCCAAAACCTTACCCTAACACTAACCCTCTAACCCTAACCCTAACCCTAAAGCTAATCCTAAACTAACGCTAACATTATCCATAACACTAACCCTAAACCTAAACCTAATGCTAACCCTAACCCTAACATGAACCCTAACCTAACAGTAACACTATCCATAACGCCACACATAACCCTAACCCTAACCATAACCCTAAACCTGTCTATCCATAAACTAAACCTAACCCAACACTAACCCTAACTCTAAACTCTAACCCTAAACTTAACCTTAATGCAAACGCTAACCATAACCATAACCCTACCCCTAACTCTATCTAACACTACGCTTAACCCTAACCCTAATCCTAAACCTAACCTCTACCCCTAACACTAAACATATTCCGAAAACTAACTATAAACCTAAAACCAAACCTAACTCAAACCCTAATCTGAACCCTAAACCTAACTGGTCTAACCCTAACACTAACACTCACCGTAACCCTAACACTAACCTCTAAGTCAATCTATAAGCCTAACCCTAACACTGACTCTAAACTCTAACACTAACCCTAATCCTAAATGTAACACTAACCCTAACCCTAATCCTAACCTTAAGCCTAAACCTATTCCTAACCCTAACCCTAACCCTCTAACCCTAAACCTAACCCTAACCCTAACCCTAAACTTAAATCCTAAACCTAACTCTAACCCTAACCTAACCCTAACCACTAACATTAACCCTAACCCTAAACCTAACCCTAACACTAACGTTAACCCTAATCCTAACCCCTAAAGCAAAACCCTAATCCTAATCCTAACGCTAACCCTAACCCAAACCTTAACCCTTTCCCTAAACTCAACCCTAACCCAAACCCTAACACTAACCCTAACTGAACCTTACCCCAACCCTAACACTCAATCTAAGCTTTAACCCTAACCGTAACCCTAACCATAACCATAACATCTAAGCCTAACACTAACCCTAGCAATAACCCTAACTCTAACCCTAAAACAAAAGCTAACCTCTAACCATAAACCTAACCCTAACCTGAAAAAAAAAACACTAAACTTTAACTATAACCCTACATTTAGCCCTAACCGTAAAACTGAACTTAAGCTTTAACCCTAAACCTAACCCTAACCCAAAACTTAACCCTTTCCCTAAACTCAACCCTAACCCTAACACAAGCACTAACCCTAACTGAACCCTACCCCTAACCCTAACACTCAACCTAAGCTTTAACACTAACCGTAACCCTAACCATAAGCACAACACCTAAGCCTAACACTAACCCTAATCCTAACACTAACTCTAAGCCTAAAACAAACGATAACCTCTAACCATAACCTAAACCTAACCCTATCCCTAACACTATAACTAACTTCAAAACCTAAAACTAACCCTAACCCTAAACCTGAACCTAACACTAACCCTAACGCTAACCAAATTGTAAACCTAACCCTAACACTAAGCCTAACCCTAACACTAACACTAACACTGAACTTAAGCTTTAAGCCTAACACTAACCCTAACCCTTACCATAACCTCTAAGCCTAACACTAACACTAACAATAACCCTTACTATAACCCTAAACCAAAACCTAACCTATAATCATAACCCTAAACCCTAACCCTAACCCTAACCTCTAACAGTAACCCTAACCTTAACCCTAACCATAAACCTGAACCTAAGCTTAAACCCTAACCCTAACCATAACCATAACCTCTAAGCCTAACCCTAACCCTAAGCCTAACTCTAACCCTAAACCAAACGCTAACCTCTAAACATAACCCTAATCTTAAGCCTAACCCTAACCCTAACACTAAACCTAAATTCTGACCCGAACACTAACCCTAAGCCTAAACCTAAACCTAACCAAAAACCTAACCTTAACCCTAAACGGTAACCCTAACCAAAAACACTATCCCTAAACCTAGCCTTAACCCTAAACCAAAAACTAAACCTAACCCTAACCATAAGCCTATCCCTAACACCTAACACCTAATCCTAAACCTAACCCTAACTCTAAAATTAACCCCAACCCTAAAGCTAACCCTAACCCTAATCCTAACCCTAACACTAAAACTAATTGCAAACCCTAACCGTAAACCAAATTCTAACCTTAACCCTCTCCCTAACAACCAACCCCTAACCCTAACCTTTATCATAACCCTAACACTGGGCGTAAATGTAAACCTAACCCAAAAAAATAACGGTATCCATAAACTGAAATATAACCCTAAACTCTAAACCTAAACTTAACCCTAACCCTAACCCTTACCCTAACCCTAACCCTAACCCTAACAATAACCCTAACTCTTACTTTAACCCTATCATTAACCCTAACCCTAACTCTAACCACTAAACCTAACCATAAACCTAATCCTAAGTCTAACCCTATATCTAAGCCTAACCCTCTAACCTTAACCATAACATTAACCCTAACCATAAATCCTAAGCCAAACACTAACACTAACCCTAAATCTAACTCTAACCATAACACATACCTCTAACCCTAACCCTAACACTAACACTAACCCTAATCCTAACACTAACGCAAACTTGTAACACTAAGCCTAAACCTAACCCTAAGCCTAACCCTATTTCTAGACCCTTCCCTACAACTAACTGTAATCCTAATCTCTAACGCAAAACCCTAATCCTAAACTTAACCCTAAACCTAACCCTAGCCCTGGCTATAATCCCAACCATAACCCTAACCTTAACCCTGTCTAACTCTAACCCTAACCCTAACTCTAACCCTAACCTACCAATAACCATAACCCTAACACTAAGCTCTAACCCCAAACTTAACCCTAACCCTAACACTAACCATAAAACTAACCCTAACACTAACCTTGTTTAACACTAACCCTAACCCTAACACAAACACTAACTCTGTCTAACCCTAATCCTAACCCTAACCCTAACACTAACCATGTCTAATCCTAAACCTAACCTAACCCTAACGCAAAACCCTAAACCTAACCTTAACACAAATCCTAACAGTAACGCTACACCTAACCCCAAACCTAACTCTAACCCTAATCATAATCCTAACATTAACCCTGTCTAACCCTAACCCTAAACCTAAACCTAACCCTAACGCTAAACCTAACCCTAACCCTAATGCTAACCATTACCCTAAGCTCTAAACTGAAACTTAACCCTAACCCTAAAACTAACCCTAACCCTAACACTAACCCTGTCTAACCCCAACCCTAAACCTAAGCCTTAACCTATCCTTAACCCTAACCCTCTTACCTTAACTCTTAAGCTAAACCTAACCCTAACAGTGTAAACCTAACCCTAAGAATGTAACCCTAACACTAACCCTAACCCTAACCCTAATCCTAAGACTAACGCTAAAACTAATCCTACACAAACCCTAATCCTAATGCTAATGCAAAATCCTAATCCTAACAATAAGCCTAACCCTAACACTAACCCTAACCCCAAATATAACCATAACCCTAACCCCAACCCTAACCCTGTCTAACCCTAACCCTAAAACTAACCCAAGCCTAACCCAAACCCTAACCTCTAACCCTAAACTTAACCTTAACCATAGTGCTAACCCTAACTGGACCCCTAAACCTCACTCTGTCTAACCGTATCCCTAAGCCTAATCCTAACCCTAACCCTAATCTCCAGCCCTAAACCTAACCCTAACCTCAACCCTAATCCAAATCCTAACCCTAAACTTAACCCTAAACCTAACGCTATCCCTAACCCTAACTCTAACACTAAGGGTAACACTACCCCCACCCCTAACTCTCTACCTTAATCATAACCCGAAACTTAACTCTAACACTAACACTCTAACCCTTACCCAAACCCTAACCCTAAAGCTAATCGTAGAATAACGCTAAAACTAACTCTAACACTAACCCTAAACCTAACCCTAACAAGAACCCTAACAAGAACCCTAACATAACACTAACACTAAGCGTAATGACACACATAACCATAACCTTAACCCTAAACCTAAAGCTGCTATCCTTAACCTAACCCTAACCCAACACTAACCCTAAGCCTTACCTCTAACCCTAAACTTAACCTTAACCCTAACACTAACCCTAACTGTAACCCTAACCCTAACTCTGCCTAACCCTACCCTTAACCCTAACCCTAAATCTGTCTGTCCCTAAGCTAACACTAACCCAACACTAACCCTAACCCTAACCTCTAACCCTAAACATAAACATAACCATAACACTAAACCTAACCATAACCCTAACCCTAACTCTGTCTAACCCTACCCTTAACCCTAACCCTAACCCTAAATCTAACCTCTAACCCTAACAAAAAACCTAATCCGAAACCTAACTATAACCCTAACCATAACACTAACCCTCACCCTAACCCTAACACTAACCTATAACTCAAACTCTAACCCTAACCCTAACCCTAATCCTAACCTTAAACTTAACCCTATCCCTAACCCTATCTCTCTAACACTAAAACTAACCCTAACCCTAACCCTAACCCTAACCTTAAATCCTAAACCTAACCCTAACCCTAAGCCTAACCCTAACCTCTAACCCTAACCTTAACTCTAACCCTAAACCTAACATTAACACTAATGCTAACCCTGATCCTAACCCATAAAGCAAAACCTAACCCTAACCCTAGCCCTAATACTAACCGAAACATTAACCCTTACCCTAAAGTCAACACTAACCCGAACCCTAACCCTAACACGAACCCTAACCGTAACCCTAAACCTAACGCTAAACCTAATCCTATTCCCTAACACAAAACCCAAATACTAACCATAACCCTAACCCTAACACTTACCCTAACCCTAACCCCAAACCTAACGCTAAACCTAATCCTAACCCTAAACCTGCCTACCCTAACACTAACCCTAACCTTAACCCTAACCCTACCACTAACCTCAAACTCTAACCCTAAACCTAATGCTAACACTAACCCTAAACTCTAACCATAACCCTAAGCCTAAATCTAACCCTAATGCTAAGCCTAACCCTATCCCTAACCCAAAGCCTCTATCCCTAACACTTACCCTACCCCTAAACCTAACTCTAACTGTAACCCTAACCTCTAACCCTAAACTTAATCTTACCCCTAATGCTAACACTAACAGTAACCCTAACCCTAACTCTGTCTAACCCTACCCCTAACCCTAACCCTAAAATTAACCCTAACTTCTAAAACTAACCCTAACCCTAACACGCACCCTAACGCTCTAACCCTAATCCTAATCCGAATCCTAAGCATAACCCTAACCTCAAACCTAACCCAAAACCTACCCTAACCATAGTTCTAACCCTAAACCTAACACTAACCCTAACGCTAACCCTAAACCTAACTCAGAAAACTAAGCCGAATCATATCCCTATCCCTAACCCTAAACCTAACCCTAACACTAACCATCTAACGCTAACACTAACTCTAAACCTAACACTAATCCTAACCCTAACGCTAACATCAAACCTAACACTAACCCTAAACATAACACTAACACTAACCCTAACCCCAAATCTAACGCTAATGCTAACCCTAACCCTATCCCTAACCCGAAGCCTCTATCCCTAACACTTACCCGACCCCTAAACCTAACCCTAACTGTAACCCTAACCTCTAACCCTAAACTTAATCTTACCCCTAATGCTAACCCTAAAAGTAACCCTAACCCTAACTCTGTCTAACCCTACCCCTAACCCTAACCCTAAAATTAACCCTAACCTCTAACACTAACCCTAACCCTAACGCTCTAACCCTAATCCTAATCCTAATCCTAAGCATAACCCTAACCTCAACTCTAACCCAAAACCTATCCTAACCATAGCTCTAACCCTAAACCTAACACTAACCCTAAAGTTAACCTTAAACCTAACTCTGACATTAAGCCTAATCCTATCCGTATCCCTAACTCTAAAACTAACCCTAACATTAACCATCTAACCCTAACTCTAACCCTAACACTAACACTAATCCTAACCCTAACGCTAACACCAAACCTAACACTAAACCTAAACCTAACACTAACACTAACCATAACCCAAACCTTAACCATAAACCTAACACTAACCCTAACTCTGACATTAATCCTAACCTTAACTCCACACACAACCCTAACCCTAACACTAACCCTAACCCTAACCCTAACCCTGCTTAACCCTAACCCTAACCCTAACCCAAAACTTTACTTCCAAACCTAAACTTTACCTTAATCCTAACACTAACCCTAAGGGTAACCGTAACCCTAACTCTGTCAAACACTACCCTAACACTAACCTTAACCCTAACCTCTAACCCTAACCCTAATCAGAATACTAACCTTAACCCTAACACTAAACCTAACCATCAACTCTAACCGTAACAGTAACCAAAACACTAAGCCTAACACTATACTCAACCCTAACCCTAACACTAACCATAACAGTAACCCTAAACTTAAACCTAACACTAACCCTAACGCTAACCATAATTCTAACCCATAATGCAAAACCCTTATCCTAACCCTAACCCTAACCCATACCCTAACACTAACCTAAACCTAACCACAAACCATACCCTAACCCTAACCCTAATCCTAAACATAACTGGTCTAACCATAACATTAACCCTAACACTAATCCGAACACTAACCACTAACTCAAACTCTAACCCTAACCCAAACACTGACCCTAAACTCGAACCCTAACCCTAACGCTTACCCTAAACCTAACCCTAAGCCAAACCCTATCCCTAACCCTAACCTTCTAACCCTAAAACTAACCCTAACCCTACCCCTAATCTTAAATACTAAACCTAACACTAACCCTAACCTCTCACACTAACCCTAACCCTAAACCTAACCATAACCCTAACCCTAACGCTAACCCTAATCCTAACACTAATGCAAAACCCTAATCCTAACCCTAAACCTAACCCTAACACTTACCATAACCCTAACCCCAAACCTAACCCTAAATCCGTCTAACCCTAAAACTAACCCTAAAGCTAACCCAATCACTAACCTCTAACTCTAACCCTAACTCAACCCTAACAATAACCCTAATCTCTAACCCAAACCTTAAGCCTAACCATAACCCTTACACTAAGCCTAACTATATCCATAACACTAAGCCTCTAATCCTAACCCTTGCCCTACCGCCAACCATAACCCTAACCATAAACTCTAAACCTAACATAACCCTAAAACTAACCTCTAATCCTAAACTTAACCTTAACCCTAATGCTAACCCTAACCATAAACCTAACCCTACCTCTGTCTAACCCTACACATAACCTTAACCCTAAAGCTAACTCTAACCTCTAACCAAATCCCTAACCCTAACCAGAACCCTAGGCCTCTAACCCTAATCCTAAACCAATCCTAAGCCTAAGCCTAACCTCAACCCTAAGCCGAACCCTAACCCTAACAATAAAGGTAACCCTACACATAACACTAATCCTAAGGCTAACCCTATACCTAACCATAAACCTTACACTAACACTAACCCTAAATCTAACCCTAACACTAGCCCTAACTCTGTCTAAAACTACCCTTAATGCTAACCCAAACCCTAACTCTAACTCTAACTTCTAAACCTAACCCTAACCCTAACCCTAACCCTAACAATAACTCTAAATTCTAAACCTAACCCTAACCCTAATCTGAACCTTAAACTTAACCCTAACACTCACCCTAATCATGAACTCTAACCGTAACTGTAACCCTAACCCTAAACCTAAGCCTAACCTCAAGCGTAACCATAACCCTAACCCTAACCCTAAACCCCACACTAGCTCTAATGCTAACCCTAATCCTAACCCCTAATGCAAAACACTAATCCTAACCCTAACACTAACCCTAAAACTAACCCTAACACTAAGCCTAAACCTAACCCCAAACCTAACCTTAACCCTAACCCTAACTTTAACCCTAATCATAAACTTATCCCTAAAACTAACCCTAACCCTAATCATAACCTTATACCTAACCCTAACCCTAACACTAACCCTAACCCTAATCCAAATCCTAACACTAATCTTAACCCCTAATACAAAATCCTAATCCTAACCCTAACCCAAATCCTAACACTAATGCTAAACCTAACCTCAAACCTAAACCTAACCCTAACCATCACCCTAACATTAACCCTGTCTAACCCTAACCCTAAATCTAACCCTAACCCTAAGCCTAAGCCTAACACTTACCCTAAGCTCTAAACCTAAAATTAACGTTAACCCAAAAACTAACCCTAAACCTAACCCTAACAATAACCCTGTCTAACACTAACCCTAAACATAAGCCTAACCCTAACCCTCTAACGTTAACTCTTACCCTAAACCTAACCCTAACACTAACAGTCTAACGTAACCCTAAGCATAACTCTAACCCTAACCCTAAACCTAATGCTAAAACTAAACCTAAAACTAACCCTAATCCTAACCCTAATGCAAAATCCTAACCCTAACAATAACACTAACCCTAAAACTAGCCCTAAACCCAAACATAACCCTAACCCTAACCCTAACCCTAACCCTATCTAACCCTAACCCTAACCCTAACCCAACCCAAACCTAACCCTAAACTCTAACCATATACTTAACCTTAACCATAATGTTAACCCTAACTGGAACCCTAACCCTAACTCTGACTAACCCAATCCTGACCCTAAACCCTAACACGAACCCTAACACTAATCTCTAACCCTAACCCTAACCCGAACACTAACCATCTAATCCTAATCCTAACCCTAACCCTAAGCCTAAACCTAACCTCAACCCTAACCAAAACCTAACGCTAAACATCACCCTAACCCTAAAATTAACACTAACCTCAATGCTATCCCTAGTCCTAACTCTAACACTAAGCCTAACACTATCCCTAACCCTAACCATTGAAACTTAACCCCAATGCGAAACCTTACCCCAACACTAACACTCTAACCCTAACCTTAATCCTAAACTAACGCTAACACTAACACTAACCCTAACACTAACCCTAAACCTAACCCTAACCCTAAAACGAACCCTAACCTAACACTAACACGAACGCTAATGCCACACATAACCATAACCATAACCGTAACCATAACCCTAAGCCTGTCTATCCATAACCTAACCCTAACCCAACACTAACCCTAACCCTAAATTTAACCCTAAATTTAACCTTAACCCTAATGCTAACCCTAACCATAACCCTAACCCTAACTCTGTTTAACACTACCCTTAACCCCAACCCTAATCCTAAACCTAACCTCTAACCCTAACACAAAACATAATCCGAAACCTAACTATAAACCTAACACTAACCCTAAGACTAACCCTAACCCTAACACTAAACCTAATCAGTCTGACCCTAACACTAACCCTCACACTAACACTAACACTAACCTCTAACTCAAACTCTAACCCCAATCCTAACACTGACGCTAAACTCTAACACTCACCATAACCCTAAACCTAACCCTAAACCTAATCCTAAACTTAAGACTAAACATATCCCTAACCCTAACCCTCTAACACTAAAACTAACCCTAACACTAAACCTAACCTTAATCCTAAACCTAACGCTAACCCTAAGCCTAACACTAACCTCTAATCCTAAACCTAACCCTATACCTAACACTAACACTACCGCCAACCCTAATACTAACTCCTAAAGCAAAACACTAATCCTAACCCTAACCCTATAACTAACGCTAAAACTAATATTAACACTAACCCTAACCTTATCCCTAACTCCTAACCGCTAACCCTAAACCTAAACCTAACAGTAACCCTAACCCTAACCCTAAACCTAATGCTAACCCAAAAACTAACACTAACGCTAAAATTTAACTTATCCTTAATGCTAACCCTTACACTAAACCTAAATCTAACACTAACCCTAAACCTAACTTCTTACCCTATTCCTAGCCCTAACCCTAACACTAACCCTATACCTAAAACTCTAACCCTAACCGTAACCATAACTCTAACCCTAACCCTAAACTGTGACCCTAAACCTAATCCTAACTCTAAAGCTAAAACTAACATTAACCCTAACCCTATCCCTAACTCCTAAACACTAATCGTAAACCAAAACATAACACCTACCCTAACCCTAACACTAAAACTAACAGACCAACACTAACCCTAGCCCTAACCCTAAAAGTAACCTCTTACCCTAACCCTAACCCCTACCCTAACCCTAACCCTAACCCTAACCCTAAGCTTAACACTAACTCTAAACCTAATATCTAACTCTAACCCTAACCCTAACCCTAAACCACAACCTAAAACTAACACTTATCATAACCCTAACAGAAACCTTAACCCTAAACCTAACATATACCCTAACCCTAACCCTAACGCTAAGCCTAACCGTAACCCTAACACTAAACCTAGCCCTAACCCCTAACACTCACCCTGATCACTAGACCTAATGCTAACACTAACACTAGCCCTAAACCTAAGCCCAAACCCTAAACCTAACACTAATCAACCTAACCTCTAACCCTAAACCTAACACTAACCCAAACCCTAACACTAATCACTAACCCTAAACACTAACCCTAACACTAACGCTCAAACTAAACATCATCCTAAAAATAACACTAAACCTATCCTTAACCTGAACCCTAACACAAACCGTAAACATAGCAATAACAATATACCTAACACCTCACCCCTAACCTTATCACTAAATCTCTCACTAAACTTAACCATAACACTAACCCTAACCCTAAACCGAACCCTAAACCTCACGCAAACCCTAACCCTAACCCTAACCCAAACCTTAATCTTAACACTAAACCTAACCCATATTTCCATCCTTAACACTAACCCTATCCGTAACACTAAACCTAACCCTATCCACTAACCCTAACCCTGACCCCTAGCCCTAACCCTAGCACTAACACTAACACTACCCCTAAACCTAAGCCCTAACCATAAACCTAACACTAGCCCTAACCCTAAACCTAAGCCCTAACCGTAAATCAAAACCTAACTTCTAACCCTAACTCTAAACTGAAACCTAACCCTAATCCTAACCCTAACCCTTAACCCAAATCCTAAACCTAACACTTACACTAAACCTAACGTTAACCCTAACCCTAACCAAAAGCCAAACACTAACGCCATCCCTAACACCTAAATCCTAACCGTAACCCTAACTCTAATCCTAACACTAACACTAACCCTAAGCCTAAACCAAACACTAACCCTAAACCCTAGACCTAACAATAAAACCCTAACCATAACACAAACCCTAACACTAACCCTAAACCTAACCCCTAACCCCAAATTCTAACCCTAACCGCAAACCAAAAGGTGAATCTAACCCTAACCCTAATCACAAGCCTCATCTTTTCTTTCCTTAACCCTAATACTAAACCGATCCCAAACCCTAACCCTAACCTTAACCCTAAATATAACCCTAACTCTAACCATAACCCTAACACGCACAGTAACACTAACAGTACCCTTATCCGTAACCATAAACATAACCCTAACCCTAACCCTAAAGCTAACCGCAACCCGAAACTAACCCTAACCCTAAACATAAACTAACCCCAACCAAAACCCTAATCCTAACCCTAACAAGAACATGAAGTCTAACCCTAATCCCATCGCTAACACCAACGCCTAACCTTAAACCTAAACCTAACCCTAACCCTAACCCTAAGACTAACACTAATCCTAACCCTAATGCTAACCCGAAACCTAACCCTAACCCTAACCCTAACGTTAACCCTAACAGTAACACCATCCCTAAATTTAAAGTGAATCATAACCCTAAATCTAACCCTAACCCGAACCTAACCCTAACCCTAACCCTAAACCTAACCCTAACCCTAACCCTAATGCTAACCTGCAGCCTAACTCTAACCCTATCCCTAACAGCTAACCCCTAAACCTAACCCTAACACTAACCCTAACTGTAACCCCAACACGAACCCTAACCCTAACCCTCAACCGTAACCCTAACCCTTATCCTAACCCTAACCCTAAAACTAATATTAACACTAACCCTAACCTTATCCCTAACTCCTAACCCCTAACCCTAAACCTAAACCTAACCTTAACCATACCCCAAGCCTAACCTTGTCATTCCCTAACCCTAACCCTACACCGATCGTGAACCCTAACACTAAATATAACCATAACACTAACACTAACACTAACACTAACACTAACATTAACCTTATCTGTAACCCTAAACGTAATCCTGAACCTAACCCTAAACCTAACCCCAACTCTAAACTAACCCTAACACTAAACCTATCACTAACATAACCCTTACCCCAAGCCTGACCCTAACCCTAACCCTAACCCTAAATGTAAGCCTAAATGTAATCCAAAATATAAACCTAACCTAAACTAACCCTAACCCTAACCCTAACCCTAAAACTAACCCTAACACTAACCTTAAACCTAACCCTAACAATAACCCTATCCCCAACTCCTTATGCCTAACCCTAAACCTAAACCTAACACTAACACTAACTCTAACCCTAAACCTAAACCTAAGGCTATCCCGAACCCTAACTCTAACCCTAACACTAACCCTAACCCTAAACCTAAACCTTACCCTTTCCCTAACCCTAACCCTAACCCTAACACTAACACTAAAATTAATCTCTAACCCTAACCCTAACGCTAACGCTAACCCTAACAGTAACCCTAAACCTAACCTTAATACTAACACTAAACCTATCTTCTTACCCTAACCCTAAACCTAACCCTAAACATCCACCGAACCCTAAGACTTAACATAACCCTAACCCAAACCGTAATACTAACATTAACCTAAACCATATTGCCATCCCTAACCCTAACCCTAACTGCAACACTAAACCTAACCCAATCCACTAACCCTAACCCTGAACCCTAGCCCTAACCCTAGCACTAACACTAACACTACCCCAAAACCTAAGTCCTAACCATAAACCTAACACTAAGCCTAAACCTAAACCTAAGCCCTAACCCTAAACCTAACACTAAACCTAAACCTAACCTCTAACACTAACACTAAACCTAAACCTAACCCTAATCCTAACCCTAACCCTTAACCCAAACCCTAAACCTAACACTTACACTAAACCTAATGCTAACCCTAACCCTAACCCAAAGCTTAACACTAACCCTACCCTAACACCTAAATCCTAACTGTAACCCTAACTCAAACCCTAACACTAACACTAACCCTAAGCCTAAACCAAACACTAACCAAAATCCCTAGACCTAATTATAAAACCCTAACCCTAACACTAACCCTAAACCTAACCACTAACCAAAAATTATAACCCTAACCAAAAACAGAAAGGTGAATCTAACTCTAACCCTATCCACAAGCCTAACCTTGTCTTTCCTTAACCCTAATACTAAACCGATCACGAACCCTAACCCTAACCGTAAGCCTAATCGTAAACCGAACTCTAACCATAACACTAACACGCACAGTAACACTAACAGTACCCTTATCCGCAACCATAAACGTAACCCTAACCCTAACCCTAAAGCTAACCGCAACCCGAAACTAAACCTAACCCTAAACCTAAACTAACCCCAACCAAAACCCTAAAAATAATCCTAACCCTAACTCTAACAAGAACATGAAGTCTAACCCTAACCCCATCCCTAACACCAACTCCTAACCCTAAACCTAAACCTAACCCTAACCCTAATGTTAACCCTAACAGTAACACTATCCCTAAACTTAAACCGAATCATAACCCTAACTCTAACCCTAACCCGAACCCTAACCCTAACCACAAACCCTAACCCTAACCCTAACTCTAAACCTAACCATAACCCTAACACTAACGCTAACCCGCAGCCTAACTCTAACCCTATCCCTAACAGCTAACCCCTAAACCTAACCCTAACACTAACACTAAATGTAACCCCAACATGAACCCTAACCCTAACCCTCAACCGTAAGCCTAACCCTTATCCTAACCCTAACGCTAAAACTAACCCTAAAACTAATACAAACATTAACCCTAACCTTATCACTAACTGCTAACCCCTAAACCTAAACCTAAACCTAACAGTAAACCTAACCCTAACCCTAAACCTAACGCTAACCCCAACACTAACACTAATGCTAAACTTTAACCTATCCCTAATGCTAACCCTAACCCTAAACCTAAACCTAACACTAACCCTAAACCTAACTTCTAACCCTATCCCTAACCCTAACCCTAACACAAACCCTAAACCTAAACCTCACCTTAAATCTAACACTAACCCTAATCTTAACCTAAATGCTAACCCAAATCCTAAACATAACACTAACCCTAACCCTAACAACTAACCCCTTGACTAACCCTAAACCTAGCAAAACCCTAACTGTAACCCTAACCCTAACCCTAACACTAACACTAATGCTAACACTAACCTTATCTATAACCCTAAACATAATGCTGAACCTGAACATAAACCTAACCCTAACCCTAAACTAACTATAACCCTAAACCTGACACTAACATAACCCTAAACCTAAGCCTAACACTAAACCTAAAGCTTACACAAACCATAAAATGAAGCCTAAACCTAACCCTATCCCTAACACCAGTACCTAACACTAACCCTGAACCTACACCTAACACTAACACTAACCCTAATCCTAAACCTAATACTAAACCTCAACTTAAACCGAAGGCTAACCCTAAACCTAACCTTAAACCAAAAAATAACCCTAAATATAAACCTAATCGTAACCCTAAACCTAACCCTAACCCTAACCCTAACCCTAACCCAAAGCATAACCCTAACCTTAACCCTAAAACCAAATCCTAACATTAACCCTAACCCTAAACCTAACCCTAAACGCAATGGTAACCCTAAACTTAACATTAACCCTAAGCCTAACCCTAACACTATCCCTAACACCTAACCCCTTAACCTAACCCTAACCTAACCGTAACCCTAACCGTAACCCTAACTCTAACACTAACCCTAAACCTAAACCGTAACCCTAACCCTAATCCTTACCCTAATCCTAAAACTAACATTAACCCTAACTCTAACCCTAACTCCTAAACACTAACCCTAAACCAAAACATGACACTAACCTTAACCATTACACTAAAAATAACGCGACCCCAACAATAATCCTAACTCTAACCCTAAAAGTAACCTCTTACCCTACCCCTAACCCCAAACCTAAAACAACACTAACCCAAACCCTAAGCGTAACACTAACACTAAACCTAATATCTAACCCTAACCCTAACACTAAACCACAACGTAACCCTAACACTTATCATAATCCTAACTGGAACCTTAACCCTAAACCTAACCCATACTACTAACCCTAACCCTAACCGTAACCCTAACACTAACCCTAACCCTAATCCTAACCCTCACTCTGATCACTAGCCCTAAAGCTAACACTAACACTAACCCTAAACCTAGCACCTAACCCTAAACCTAACACTAATCTAAACCTTACCTCTAACACTAAACTTAACCCTAACCCTAATCACTAACCCTAAAAACTAACCCTAACAATAACCCTAAAACTAAACCTCACCCTAAAAATAACACTAAACCTAACCTTAACCTGAACCCTAACACAAACCCTAAAATAGCACTAACACTATCCCTAACACCAAACCCCTTACCTTAAACCTAAACCTCACACTAACCCTAACCGTAACCCTAACCCTAACCCTAAACCTAAACCTAAACCTCACCCAAACCCTAACCCTAAGCCTAACGCTAACCATAACCCTAATACTAAATCTAATTATAATGCTAACCCTAACACTAAACCTAACCATAACACTAAACCTAACACTAAACCAAACCCTAACCCTAAACCTTATCATAACCCTAATTCTAACACTAACACTTTAAACCTAACCCTAACTCTAATCATAACCCTAACCCTAACACTAACCCTATACCAAATCCCAAACCCTATCTCTAACTCTAACCGTAAAACTAATCGTAACCCTAACCCTAACATGTAACCCTAACCCTAACACTAAAAATAAACCTAACACTAACCCTAACCCTAGCACTAAACCTAACTTTAAGCCCTACCACTAACCCCTAGCATTAACCCTAACCCAAACTTAACCCTTACCCTATAACTAACCCTACCCCTATCCATAATCTTAAAGCCAACCCTAATACTAACCCTAAAACTAAATTCTAACCGTAAACCTAACCCTAAGTCTAAACCTAATCATGACCCTAACCCTAACCGTAACCCAAAGTCTAACACTAACCTTATCCCTAACACCTAACCACTAACCCTAACCGCAATTCTAACCCTAACCATGACACTAACTGTAAGCCTAAACCAAACACTAACCATAAAACCCTAAACTTAACACAAAACCTAACGCTAAACCTAAAACTAAACCCTAACTCCAAAGTCTAACCATAAAGTAACCCTAAAGATAAATCTAAACTTAACGCTTAGCCTAACCCTATCCTAACCATAAACCCTGGTCTTACCCTAACCCTAACCCTAACCCTATCCCCTATCCCTAACCCTGACCACTAGCCCTAACCCTAACACTAACACTAACCATAAACCTAAGCCCTAATCCCAAACCTACCACTAACCCTATCTCTAACAATAATATCTAACCCTAATTCGAACCCTAACCCTAACCCTAAACCCTAACTCTAACACTAACACTAAACGTAACTCTCACCCTAAAACTAACCCTAACCGTAACCCAAACCCTAAACCTAACACCCTAAACCTAACGCTATAACTAACCCTAACCCTCAACTTAAACATAACGCTAACCCTAACTGTAACCCGAAGCCTTACACTAACCTTATCCCTAACAACTAAATCCTAACCGTAACCCTAACTCTAACCCTAACACTAACACTAAACCTAAGCCTAAACCAAACACTAATACTAAAACCTAGATGTAACCATAAAACCCTAATCCTAACACAAACCCTAACATTAACCATAAACCTAACACCTAACCTCAAATTCTAGCCCTATTCCTAACCCTAAAGATGAATATAACCTTAATCAAAACCCCAAGCCTAACATTGTCGTTCCATAACCCTAACCCTACACTGATCCCGAACCCTAACCCTAAACCTAACTCTAACCAAAACAATAAACTAATCCTAACCATAATGCTAAACCTCAACCAAAAACTTACACTAACCCAACAATAACCCTAAACCTAACACTAACCCTAAAACTAAACCTAATCGTAACAATAAACCTAACACTAACCCTAACCCAAACCACCACCCTAACCTTAACCCTAAACCCTAACCCCAAAACCTAACCCTAAGGCTAACCCTAACCCTAAACTTAAGCCTAAACCCAACGGTAACCCTAAAACTAACATTAACACTAAGCCTAAGACTAAATCTATACCTAACACCTAACCCTAAGTTAACCCAAAACCTAACCCTAGCCATAACCATAACCATAACACTAACCCTAACCCTAAACTGTAACCCTAACCCTAACCTAAACCTAAAGCTAAAAGTAACATTAACCCTAACCTTAATCCTATCCCTATCCCCTAAACCTAAACCCAAACATAACACTAAACTTAACCCTAACACTTACCCTAACACTAAAACTAACCTCTTACCCTAACGCTAAACCCAACCCTAACCCTAACACTAACCCTAAGCCTAACATAACACTAAACATAATATCAAACCCTAACCCTAACCCTAACTCTAAACCACAACCTAACCCTAACACTTACCATAACCCTAACCGTAAACTTAACGCTAACACTAAACTTAACCATGCCACTAACCCTAACCCTAACCCTAAGCCTAACCCTAACCCTAACACTAAAAATACTCCTATACCCTACCACTAACCCTGACCTCTAGCCCTAACGCTAACACTAACCATATTCCAAATCCCAAACCCTATCCCTAACTCTAACAGTAAAACTAATCATACCCCTAACCCAAACATGTAACCCTAACCCTAACTCTAAACATAAAATTAACACTAACTCTAACCCGAGCACTAAACCTAACCTTAAATGCTACCCCTAACACCTAACACTAACCCTAACCCCAAACATAACACTAACACTGTAACTAAACCTAACCCTATCCATAATATTAAACCTAACCCTAATACTAACCTTAACACTAAAATATAACCTTAAGCCTAACCCTGTGTCTAAACCTAATCATAACCCTAACCCTAACCGTAACCCAAACTCTAACACTAACCTTATCCCTAACACATAACCACTAACCCTAACCCTAATTCTAACCCTAACCATGACCCTAACCGAAAGCCTAAACAAAACACTAACCATAAAACCCTAAACCTAACACAAACCCTAACCCTAAACCTAAAACTAAACCCTAACCACAAAGTCTAACCATAACCTAACCTTGAAGATAAATCTAACCTTAACCCTTAGCCCATTCCTAATCCGGTCTTACCGTAACCCTAATCCTAACCCTAAACCCTAACACTAACCCTAACCCCAAACTTAACCCTAACACTATAACTAACCCTAAACTTATCCATAATCTTAAACCTAACGGTAATACTAACCCTAACACTAAACTCTAACCGTAAACCTAACCCTACGTCTAAACCTAATGATAACCCTAACCCTAACCGTAACCCAAAGTCTAAAAATAACCATATCCCTAACACCTAAAAACTAACCCTAACCCTAACCTAACCCTAAACCTAAAACTAAACCCTAACTTCAAAGTCTAAACATAAAGTAACCCTAAAGATAAATCTAACCTTAACCCTTAGCCTAACCCTAACCAAACCGCAATCCCTGGTCTTATCCTAACCCTAACCCTAACCCTATCCCCTAAGCCTAACCCTGACCACTAGCCCTAACCCTAACAATAACACTAACCCTAAAACTAAGCCCTAATCCCAAACCTACCACTAACCCTATTCCTAACAATAATATCTAAGCCTAATTCTAACCCTAACCCTAACCCTAAACCCTAACTCTAACACTAACCCTAAACCTAACTCCCACCCTAAAACTAATACTAACCCTAACCCAAACGCTAAACCTAACACCCTAAACCTAACGCTATCCCTAACCCTAACCCAAAACTTAATCATAACCCTAACCCTAACTGTAACCCGAAGCCTAACACTAACCGTATCCCTAACAACTAAATCCTAACCGTAACCCTAACTCTAACCCTAACCCTAACACTAAACCTAAGCCTAAACCAAACACTAACCCTAAAACCTAGACGTAAACATAAAACCCTAACCCTAACACAAACCCTAACACTTACCACAAACCTAACACCTAACCACAAATTCTATCCCTATCCCTAACCCTAAAGATGAATATAACATTAACCAAAACCCCAAGCCTAAACTTGTCGTTCCATAACCCTAACCCTACACAGATCCCGAACCTTAACCCTAAACCTAAATCTAACCGAAACACTAAACTAATCCTAACCAATAATGCTAAACCTCAAACAAAAACTTACACTAACCCACCAATACACCTAAAACTAACACTAACCCTAAAACTAAACCTAATCGTAACACTAAACCTAACACTAACCCTAACCCAAACCACCACCCTAACCTTAACCCTAAACCCTAAACCCAAAACCTAACCCTAAGGCTAACCCTAACCCTAAACTTAAGCCTAAACCCAAGGGTAACCCTAAACCTAACATTAATTCTAAGCCTAAAACTAACTCTATCCCTAACACCTAACCCTAAACTAACCCTAAACCTAACCGTAGTGGTAACCATAACCATAACCCTAACCCTAACCCTAAACTGTAACCTTAACCCTAAACCTAACCCTAAAGCTAAAAGTAACATTAAGCCTAACCCTAACCCTATCCCTATCCCCTAAACCTACACCTAAACATAACACTAACCCTAACCCTAGCACTTACCATAACACTAAAACTAAACTCTTACCCTAACCCTAAACCCAACCCTAACCCTAACACTAACCCAAGCATAACATAAGACTAAACCTAATATTAAACACTAACACTAACCCTAACCCTAAACCACAACTTAACCCTAACACTTAACATAACCCTAAGCGTAAACTTAACCCTAACCCTAAACCTAAGCCAAACCACTAACCCTAACCCTAACCCTAAGCTTAACCCTAACCCTAACACTAACACTAACCCTAAACCCTATCACTAACCCTTACCTCTAGCCCTAACGCTAACACTAACCCTAACCCTAAACCTAAGCCCTAACCCTAAACGTAACACTACAACTAAACCTAACCTCTAACCCTAACACTAACCCAAACACAAATCCTAACCCTAAAGCCTAACAATAACACTAACCTTCAAACTAAAAGTCACCCTAAGAATAACACTATACCTAACCTTAACCTGAACCCTAACACAAACCCTAAACATAACACTAACCCTATCTCTAACACCTAACCCCTAACCCTAACCCTAAACCTAACACTAACAATAACCGTAACCCTAACCCTAACCCTAAACCTAATCCTAAACTTCAAGCTAAACCTAACCCTAAGCGTAACCCTAACCATAACCCTAATACTAAATCTAATTGTAATGCTAACCTAACACTAAACCTAACTGTAACCCTAAACCTAACACTAAACCTAAACCTAACCTCTAACCCTAACACTATCCCAAACACAAACCCTAACCCTAAAGCCTAAAATTAACACTAACCCTCAAACTAAACGTCACCCTAAAAATAACACTAAACCTAAACTTAACCTGAACCCTAACACAAACCCTAAACATAACACTAATTCTATCCCTAACACCTAACCCTTAACCCTAATCCTAAACCTAACACTAACCCTAACGGTAACCCTAACCATAACCCTAAACCTAACCCTAAACTTCAAGCTAAACCTAACCCTAAGCATAACCCTAACCATAACCCTAAAGTTTATTGTAACCCTAAATCTAACACTAACACTCTAACCTTAACCCTAACTCTAATCATAAATCTAACACTAACACTAACCCTATACCAAATCCCTAACCCTATCCCTAACTCTAACTGTAAAACTAATTGTAACACTAACCCTAACTTGTGACCCTAGCCCTAACACTAAACATAAACCTAACACTAACCCTAAACCTTATCATAACCCTAATTCTAACACTAACACTCTAAACCTAACACTAACTCTAATCGTAACCCTAACCCTAAACTAACCATATACCAAATACCAAACACTATCCCTAACTCTAACCGTAAAACTAATCGTAACCCTAACCCAAACTTGTAACCCTAACCCTAACACTAAACATAAAACTAACACTAACTCTAACCCTAGAACTAAACCTAACCCTAACCCCTACCCCTAACCCCTAACACTAACCCTTACCACAAACTTAACCCTAACACTATAACTAACCCTAACCCTTATCCATAATCTTAAACCTAACGCTAATACTAACCCTAACACTAAACTCTAACCATAAACCTAACCCTAAGTCTAAACCTAATCATAACCCTAACCCTAACCGTAACCCAAAGTCTAACACTTACCTTATCCCTAACACATAACCACTAACCCTAACCCTAATTCTAACCCTAAACATGACCCTAACTGTAAGCCTAAACAAAACACTAACCATAAAAACCTAAACCTAACACAAACTATAACCATAAACCTAAAACTAAACCCTAACCCCAAAGTCTAACCATAACCTAAACATAAAGATAAATCTAACCTTAACCCTTAGCCCAATCATAACCGGTCTTACCCTAATCCTAACCCTAACCCTGACAACTAGCCCTAACCCTAACCCTAACACTAACACTAACCCTAAGCACTAACCCCAAACCTAACACTAACCCTAACCCTAACAATAATATCTAATCCTAATTCTAAACCTAACCCTAACCCTAAACCCTAACTCTAACACTAACCCTAAACCTAACTCTCACTCTAAAACTAACCCTAACCCTAACCCAAACCCTAAACCTAACACCCTAAACCTGACACCATCCCTAACCCTAACCCAAAACTTAATCATAAGGCTAACCCTAACTGTAACCTGAAGCCTAACACTAACCGTATCCCTAACAACTAAATCCTACCCATAACCCTAACTCTAACCCTAACCCTAAAACTAAACCTAAGCCTAAAAGAAACACTAACCCTAAAACCAAGACCTAACCATAAAACCCTAACCTTAACACAAACCCTAACACTAACCATAAACCTACCTCCTAACCTCAAATTCTAGCCCTATCCCTAAACCTAAAGATGAATATAACCTTAACAAAAACCCCAAGCCTAACCTTGTCCTTCCCTAACCCTAACCCTACACCGATCCCGAACCCTAACCCTAACCCTAAGCATAACCCTAACACTAACACTAACGCTAACACTGACCTTATCTGTAACCCTAAACGTAATGCTGAACCTGAACATAAACCTAACCCTAACCCTAAACTAACCCTAACTCTAAACCTAACACTAACATAACCCTAACCCTAAGCCTAACACTAAACCTAAACCTTACTCTAACCATAACATGAAGCCTAAACCTAACCCTATCCCTAACACCAGCACCTAACACTAACCCTGAACCTACACCTAACCCTAACACTAACCCTAATCCTAAACCTAATGCTAAAACTCAACCTAAACCGAAGGTTAACCGTAAAACTAACCTTAAACCTAACACTAACCCTAAACCTAAACCTAATTGTAACCCTAACACTAACCCAAAGCATAACCCTAACCTTAACCCTAAAACCAAATCCTAACATTAACCCTAACCCTAAACCTAAACCTAAACCCAATGGTAACCCTAAACTTAACATTAACCCTAAGCCTAACCCTAACACTATGCCTAACACCTAACCCCTTAACTTAACCCTAACCTAAACCTAACCCTAACCGTAACCCTAACTCTAACCCTAACCCTAAACCTAAACCATAATCCTAACCGTAATCCTTACGCTAATGCTAAAACTAACATTAACCCTAACCCTAACCCTATCCCTAACTCCTAAACACTAACCCTAAACCAAAACATAACGCTAACCCTAACCCTAACACTAAAACTAACGCTTAGCCCAACACTAAAACTAACTCTAACCTTAAAAGTAACCTCTTAACCTACCCCTAACCCCAAACCTAAACCTAACACTAAACCTAACCCTAAGCCTAACACTAACACTATACCTAATATCTAACCCTAACCCTAACCCTAAACCACAACGTAACCCTAACACTTATCATAACCCTAACTGTAACCTTAACCCTAAAACGAACCCATGCCACTAACCCTAACCCTAACCCTAAGCCTAACCGTAACCCTAACACTAACCCTAACCTTAACCCCTAACCCTCACTCTGACCACTAGCCCTAACGCTAACACTAACACTAACCATAAACCTAAGCCCTAACCCTAAACCTAACACTACTCTTAACCTAACCTCTAACCCTAAACCTAATACTAACCCAAAACCTAAGCCTAAAACTAACCCTAAAAACTAACACTAACACTAACCCTCAAACTAAACCTCACCCTAAAAATAACACTAAACCTAACCTTAAACTGAACCCTAACACAAACCCTAAAATAGCACTAACACTATCCCTAACACCTAACCCCTTACTTTAAACCTAAACCTCACACTAACCCTAACCGTAACCCTAACCCTAATCCTAACCCTAACCCTAAACCTCACCCAAACCCTAACCCTAAGCTTGACGCTAACCATAACCCTAATACTAAATTTAATTATAATGCTAACCCTAACAATAAACCTAACCGTAACACTAAACCTAACCCTAACCCAAACCTAACCCTAAACCTTATCATAAACCTAATTCTAACACTAACACTTTAACCCTAACCCTAACTCTAACTGTAACCCTAACCCTAACACTAACCCTACACCAAATCCCTAACCCTATACCTAACTCTAACCATAAAACTAATCGTAACCCTAACCCTAAATTGTAAGCCTAACCCTAACACTAAGCATAAACCTAACACTAAACCAAACCCTAGCACTAAACCTAATCTTAACCCCTACCCCTAAACCCTAACACTAACCCTAACCCAAAATTAACCCTTACCCTATATTTAACCCTAACCCTATCCATAATCTTAAACCCAACCCTAATACTAACCTTAACACTAAACTCTAACCGTAAACCTAACCCTAAGTCTAAACCTAATCATAACCCTAACCCTAAACATAACCCAAATTCTAACACTAACCTTATCCCTAACCCATAACCACTAACCGTAACCCCAATTCTAACGCTAACCATGACACTAACCGAAAGCCTAAACCAAACACTAACCATAAAACCCTAAACCTAACACAAAACCTCACCCTAAAACTAAAACTAAACCCTAACACCAAAGTCTAACCATAACGTAACCCTAAAGATAAATCTAACCTTAACACTTAGCCTAACCCTAACCTAACCATAAACCCTGGTCTTACCCTAACCCTAACCCTAACCCTATATCCTAACCCTAACTCTGACCCCTAGCCCTAACCCTAACACTAACACTAACCCTAAACCTAAGCCTTAACCCCAAACCTAACACTAACCCTAACCCTAACAATAATATCTAACCCTAATTCTAACACTAACCCTAACCCTAAACCCTAACTCTAACACTAAACCTAAACCTAACTCTCACCCTAAAACTAACCCTAACCCTAACCCTAACCCAAACCCTAAACCTAACACCCTAAACCTAACGCTATCCCTAACCCTACCCCAAAAATTAATCATAACGCTAACCCTAACTGTATACAGAAGCCTAACACTAACCGTATCCCTAACAACTAAATCTTAACCGTAAACCTAACTATAACACTAGCCCAAAAACTAAACCTAAGCCTAAACCAAACACTAACACTGAAACCTAAACCTAACCATAAAACCCTAACCCTAACACAAACCCTAGCACTAACCATAAACCTAACACCCAACCTCAAATTCTACCCTATCCCTAACCCTAAAGATGAATATAAACTTAACCAAAACCCCAAGCCTAAACTTGTCGTTCCCTAAACCTAACCCTACACCGATCCCGAACCCTAAACCTAAACCTAACCCTAACCAAAACACTAAACTAATCCTAACCATAATGCTAAACCTCAACCTAAAACTTACTGTAACCCTAACACTAACCTTAACCTAAAGCTAACCCTAAAACTAAACCTAATCGTAACACTAAACCTAACACTAACCATAACCCAAACCACAACCCTAACCTTAACCCTAAACCCTAACCCCAAATCCTAACCCTAAGGCTAACCCTAACCCTAAACTTAAGCCTAAACCCAATGATAACCCTAAACCTAACATTAACCCTAAGCCTAACACTAACTCTATCCCTAACAACTAACCCCTGAACCTAAACCTAACCTAACCCTAAACCTAAGCCTACCCGTAACCCTAACAATAACCCTAACCCTAACCCTCAACCGTAACTCTAACCCTAATCTTAAACTTAAAGCTAAAAGTAACATTAACCCTAACCCTAACCCGATCCCTAAGACCTAAGCCTAAACCTAAACATAACACTAACTCTAACATTAACACTTACCCTAATACTTAAACTAACCTTTAACCCTAACCCTAAACCCAATCCTAATCCTAACACTAACCTAAGCCTAACACTAACACTAAACCTAATATCTAACCCTAACCCTAACCCTAACCCTAACCCTAAATCACAACCTAAACCTAACACTTAACATAACCCTAACCATAAACTTAACCCTAAACCTAAATCTAATCCATACCACTAACCCTAACCCTAACCCTAAGCCTAACCCTAACCCTAACACTAACACTAACCCTAACCCCTACCACTAACCCTGACCTCTAGCCCTAACGCTAACACTAACCCTAACCCTAAACCTAAGCCCTAACCATAAACCTAACACTAAAATTAAACTTAACCTCATATCTAACACTAACACAAACCCAAACTCTAACCCTAAACACTAACACTAACACTAACCCTCAAACTAAACGTCACACTAAAAATAACACTAAACCTAACCTTAACCTGAACCCTGAAACAAACCCTAAACATAACCCTAACCCTATCTCTAACACATAGCCCCTTAACCCTAACCCTAAAGCTAACACTAACAAACCATAACCCTAACCCTAACCCTAAACTTCAAGCTAACCCTAACCCTAAGCATAACCCTAACCATAACCCTAATACTAAATCTAATTATAATGCTAACCTAACAATAAACCTAACCGTAACCTAAACCTAACACTAAACCTAAACCTAACCTCTAACCCTAACACGATCCCAAACCCTAACCCTAAACCGTAACACTAACCCAAACCCTAAACTTTAGCTAACCCTAAACCTAAGTGTAACCCTAACCATAACCCTAATACTAAATCTAATTATAATGGTAACCTAACACTAAACCTAACCGTAACACTAAACCTAACACTAAACCTAACCCTAAATGATAAACTCTAAGCCTAACCCTAAACCTAACCCAAACCCTAACCCTAAACTTTATTGTAACCCTAACTCTAAAACTAACACTCTAACCTTAACCCTAACTCTTATCGTAAACCTAAGCCTAACACTAACCCTATACCAAATCCCTAACCCTATGGCTAACTCTAACCGTAAAACTAATCGTAACACTAACCCTAACTTGTAACCCTAACCCTAACACTAAACATAAACCTAACACTAACCCTAAACCTTATCATACCCTAATTCTAACACTAACAGTCTAACCTTAACACTAACTCTAATCGTAAACCTAACGCTAACACTAACCATATTCCAAATCCCAAACCCTATCCCTAACTCTAACAGTAAAACTAATCATACCCCTAACCCAAACATGTAACCCTAACCCTAACTCTAAACATAAAATTAACACTAACTCTAACCCGAGCACTAAACCTAACCTTAAATGCTACCCCTAACACCTAACACTAACCCTAACCCCAAACATAACACTAACACTGTAACTAAACCTAACCCTATCCATAATATTAAACCTAACCCTAATACTAACCTTAACACTAAAATATAACCTTAAGCCTAACCCTGTGTCTAAACCTAATCATAACCCTAACCCTAACCGTAACCCAAACTCTAACACTAACCTTATCCCTAACACATAACCACTAACCCTAACCCTAATTCTAACCCTAACCATGACCCTAACCGAAAGCCTAAACAAAACCCTAACCATAAAACCCTAAACCTAACACAAACCCTAACCTTAAACCTAAAACTAAACCCTAACCACAAAGTCTAACCATAACCTAACCTTGAAGATAAATCTAACCTTAACCCTTAGCCCATTCCTAATCCGGTCTTACCGTAACCCTAATCCTAACCCTAAACCCTAACACTAACCCTAACCCCAAACTTAACCCTAACACTATAACTAACCCTAAACTTATCCATAATCTTAAACCTAACGGTAATACTAACCCTAACACTAAACTCTAACCGTAAACCTAACCCTACGTCTAAACCTAATGATAACCCTAACCCTAACCGTAACCCAAAGTCTAAAAATAACCATATCCCTAACACCTAACCACTAACCCTAACCCTAACCTAACCCTAAACCTAAAACTAAACCCTAACTTCAAAGTCTAAACATAAAGTAACCCTAAAGATAAATCTAACCTTAACCCTTAGCCTAACCCTAACCAAACCGCAATCCCTGGTCTTATCCTAACCCTAACCCTAACCCTATCCCCTAAGCCTAACCCTGACCACTAGCCCTAACCCTAACACTAACACTAACCCTAAACCTAAGCCCTAACCCCAAATCTACTACTAACCCTAACCATAACAATATCTAACCCTAATACTAACCCTAACCCTAATCCTAAACCCTAACTCTAACACCTACCCTAAACCAAACTCTCACCCTAAAACTAACCCTAACCCTAACCCAAACCCTAAACCTAACACCCTAAACGTAACGCTATCCCTAACCCTAACCCAAAACTTAATCATAACGCTAACCCTAACTGTATACCGAAGCCTAACATTAACCGTATCCCTAACAACTAACTCCTAACCGTAACCCTAACTCTAACACTAAGCCTAACACTAAACCTAAGCCTAAAACAAACACTAACACTAAAACCTAGACCTAACCATAAAACCCTAACCCTAACACAAACCCTAACTCTAACCATAAACCTAACATCTAACCTCAAATTCTGGCCCTATCCCTAACCCTAAAGATGAATATAACCTTAACCAAAACCCGAAGCCTAACCTTGTCGTTCCCTAAAACTAACCCTACACCGATCCCGAACCCTAAACCTAAACCTAACCCTAACCAATACAGTAAACCAATCCTAACCATAATGCTAAACCTCAACCTAAAACTTACGCTAACACACTAACCCTAAACCTAACACTAACCCTAAAACTAAACCTAATCGTAGCCCTAAACCTAACCCTAATCCTAAACCAAACCACTACCCTAACCTTAACCCTAAACCCTAAACCCAAATCCTAACCCTAAGGTTAACCCTAAACCTAAACTTAAGCCTAAACCGAACTGTAACCCTAAACCTAACATTAACCCTAAGCCTAACACTAAATCTATCCCTAACACCAAACCCCTGAACATAACCCGAAACAAACCCTACATAACCCTAAACCTAACAATGGACGTAACCCTAACCGTAACCCTTACCCTAACCCTAAACTGTAACCCTAACCCAAATCCTAACACGAAAGCTAAAATTAACATTAACCCTAACCCTAACCCTATCCCTAACCCCTAACTCTAAACCTAAACATAACACTAACACTAACCATAACACTTACCCTAAAACTAAAACTAACCTCTTGCCCTAACCCTAAACCCAACCCTAAACCTAACACTGACCCTAAGCCTAACACTAACACTAAACCTAATATCTAACACTAAGCCTAACCCTAAACCTAAACCACAACCTAACCCTAACACTTACCATAACCCTAACTGTAAACTTAACCCTAACAGTACAACTAACCCATACCACTAACCCTAACCCTAACCCTAAGCCTAACCCTAACCCTAGCCCTAAATCGAACACTAACCCTAACCCTAAATGATAACATCTAAGCCTAACCCTAAACCTAACCCAAACCCTAACCCTAAACTTTATTGTAACCCTAACTCTAACACTAACATTCTAACCTTAACGCTAACTCTAATCATAAACCTAACTCTAACACTAACCCTATACCAAATCCCTAACCCTATCACTAACTCTAACCGTAAAACTAATCGTAACACTAACCCTAACTTGTAACCCTAACCCTAACACTAAACATAAACCTAACACTAACCCTAAACCTTATCATAACCCTAATTCTAATACTAACACTTTAACCCTAACCCTAACTCTAATCCTAACCCTAACCCTAACACTAACCATATACCAAATCCCAAACCCTATCCCTAACTCTAACCATAAAACTAATCGTAAACCTAACCCAAACTGGTAACCCTAACACTAACACTAAACATAAAACTAACACTAACACTAACCCTAGCACTAAACCTAACATTAACCCCTAACCCTAACCCCTAACACTAACCCTAATCCCAAACTTAACCCTAACACTATAACTAAACCTGACCCTATACAAAATCTTAAGCCAAACCCTAATACTAACCATAACACTAAACTCTAACCGTAAACCTAACCCTAAGTATAAACCTAATCATAACCCTAACCCTAACCATAACCAAAAGTCTAACACTAACCTTAGCCTTAACACCTAACCAATAACCCTAAACCTAACCATGACCCTAACCGAAAGCCTAAACAAAACACTAACCATAAAACCCTAAACCTAACAAAAATGCTAACCATAAACCTAAAACTAAACCCTTGCCCCAAAGTCTAACCATAACCTAACCGTAAAGATAAATTTAACCTTAACCCTTAGCCCAATCCTGACCCAGTCTTACCCTAACCCTAACCCTAACCCTATCCCCTAACCCTAACCCTAACCCTGACCCCTAGCCCTAACCCTGACACTAATACTAAGCCTAAACCTAGGCCCTAACCCCAAACCTAACACTAATCCTAACCCTAACAATAATATCTAACCCTAATTATAACTATAACACTAACCCTAAACCCTAACTCTAACACTAAACCTAAACCTAACACTCACCCTTAAATTAACAATAACCCTATCCCAAACCTTAAACATAATACCCTAAACCTAACGCTATCCCTAACCCTAACCCAAAATTTAAACATAACGCTAGCCCTGACTGTAACACAAAGCCTAACACTAACCGTTTCCCTAACAACTAAATCCTAACCATAACCCTAACTCTAACCCTAACCCTAACATTAAACCTAAGCCTAAAACAAACACTAACCCTAAAACCTAGACCTAACCATAAAACCCTAACCCTAACACAAACCCTAACACTAACCGTAAACCTAACACCTAACCTAAAATTCTAGCCCTATCCCTAACCCTAAAGATGAATATAACCTTAACCAAAACCCAAAGCCTAACCTTGTCATTCCCTAAAACTAACCCTACACCGATCCCGAACCCTAACCCGAAACCTAACCCTAACCAAAACACTAAACTGATCCTAACCATAATGCTAAACCTCAACCTAATACTTATGCTAACCCTAACAATAACCCTAAACCTAACATTAACCCTAAAACTAAACCTAATCATAACGCTAAACCTAACCCTAACCCTAACCCCAACCACAACCCTAACCTTAACCTTAAATCCTAACCCCAAATCCTAACCCTAAGGCTAACCCTAAACCTAAACTTAAGCCTAAACCCAACAGTAACCCTAAACCTAACATTAACCCTAAGCCTAACACTAACTCTATCCCTAACACCTAACCCCTGAACCTAACCCCTGAACCAAACCCCTGAACCTAACCCTAAACCTAACCCTAGCCGTAAGCCTATCAATAACCCTAAACCAAACCTAAACCGTAACCCTAACCCTAATCGTAACCCTAAAGCTAAAAGTAACATTAACCCTAACCCTAACCCTATCCCTAAACCCTAAACATAACCCTAAACATAACACTAACTCTAACCTTAACACTTACCCTAACACTGAAACTAACCTCTTACCTTAAATCTAAACCCAACCCTAAACCTAACACTAACCCTAAGCCTAACACTAACACTAAACCTAATATCTACCACTAACCATAACCCTAACACTAAACCACAACCTAACCCTAACACTTACCATAACCCTAACCGTAAACTTAACCCTAACCCTAAACCTAACCCATGCCACTAAGCATAACCCTAACACTAAGCCTAAACCTAACCCTAACACTAAAACTGACCCTAACCCCTAACACTAACCCTGACCTCTAGCCCTAAGGTTAACACTAACCCTAACCCTAAACCTAAGCCCTAACCTAAACCTAACACTAAAACTAAAACTAACCTCTAAACATAACACTAACCCATGTCCAAACGCTAACCCTAAACCCTGACACTAACCCTCAAACTAAGTGTCACCCTAAAAATAACACTAAAACTAACATTAACCTGAAACGTAACACAAACCCTAAACATAACACTAACCCTATCTCTAACAACTAACCCGTAACCCTAACCCTAAAACTAACACTAACAATAATCGTAACCCTAAAACTAACTCTAAAAATAACGCTAAACTTAAAGCTAAACCTAACCCTAAGCGTAACCCTAACCATAACTCTAATACTAAATCTAATTATAATGCTAACCTAACACTAAACCTAACTGAAACCCTAAACCTAACACTAAACCTAAACCTAACCTCTAAACCTAACACTAACCCAAACCCAAACCCTAACCGTAAACCCTAACACTAACACTAACCCTCAAACTAAAAATCACCCTAAAATAACACTACACCCAACCTTAACCTGAACCCTAACACAAACCCTAAACATAACACTAACCCTATCCCTAACACATAACCCGTAACCCTAAGCCTAAACCTAACACTAACCCTAACCGTAACCCTAACACTAAACCTAAACCTAACACTAAACTTCAAGCTAAACTTAACCCTAAGCGTAACCCTGAACATAACCCTAATACTAAATTTAATTATAATGCTAACCTAACACTAAACCTAACTGTAACACTAAACCTGACAATAAACCTAACCCTAAATGATAACCTCTAAGCCTAACCCTAAAACTAACCCAAACCCTAACCCTAAACTTTATTGTAACCCTAACTCTAACACTAATACTTTAACCTTAACCCTAACTCTAATCGTAAACCTTACCCTAACACTAACCCTATACCAAAGCCCTAACCCTATCCCTAACTCTAACCGTAAAACTAATGGTAACCCTAAACCTAACTTGTAACACTAACCCTAACACTAACCATAAACCTAACACTAACCCTAAACCTTATCATAACCCTAATTCTAACACTAACACTCTAACCCTAACCCTAACTCTAATCGTAACCCTAACCCTAACCCTATACCAAATCCCAAGCCCTATCCCTAACTCTAAATGTAAAACTAATTGTAACCCTAACCCTAACTTGTAACCCCAACACTAACACTAAACATAAACCTAACACTAACCCTAACCCTAGCACTAAACCTAACCTTAACTGCTACCCCTAACCCCTAACACTAACTCTAACCCCAAAATTACCCCTAACACTATAACTAACCGTAACCCTATCCATAATCTTAAACCTAAGCCTAGTATAACCCTAACACTAAACTCTAACTCTACACCTAACCCTAAGTCAAAACCTAACAATAACCCTAACCCTAACCCAAAGCCTAATGCTAACCTTATCCCGAATACCTAAGCACTAACCCTAACCCTAATTCTAACCCTAAACATGACCCTAACCATAAGCCTAAACCAAACACTAACCATAAAACGCTACACCTAACACAAACGCTAACCCTAAACCTAAAACTAAACCCTAAGCCCAAAGTCTAATCATAACCTAATCCTGAAGATAAATCTAACCTTAACCCTTAGCCCAATCCTAACCTGGTCTTACCCTAACCCTAACCCTATCCCCTAACCCTTACCCTGACCCCTAGCCCTAACCCTAACACTAACACTAACCCTAAACCTAAGCCCTAACCCTAAACCTAAAACTAACCTTAACCCTAATATCTAACCCTAATCCTAACACTAACCCTAACTCTAAACCCTAACTCTAACACTAACCCTAAACCTAAGTCTCACCCTAAAACTAACCCTAAGCCTAACCTTAACCCTAACCCAAACCCTAAATCTAACACCTACCCTAAACCTAACGCTATCCTTAACCCTAACCCTAAACTTAATCATAACGCTAACCCTAACTGTAACCCGAAGCCTAACACTATCCCTATCGCTAACAACTAAATCCTCACTGTAAAACTAACTCTAACCCTAACCCTAACACTAAACCTAAGCCTAAACCAAACACTAAACCTAAACCCTAGACCTAACCATAAAACCCTAACCCTAACACAAACCCTAACACTAACCCTAAACCTAAACCCTAACCTCAAATTATAGCCCTAACCCTAAACCTAAAGATGAATCTAACCTTAACCATAACACCAAGCCTAACCTTGTCGTTCCCTAAACCTAACACTACACCGATCCCAAACCCTAACCCTAAACATAACCCTAACCCTAACACTAACACTAACGCTAACACTAACCTTATGTGTAACTGTAAACGTAATCCTGAACCTAACCCTAAACCTAACCGCACACTAACTAACCCTCTAAACTAACCCTCACACTAAACCTATCACTAACATAACCCTTACACCAAGCCTAACACTAAACCTAAACCTAACACTAACCACAACATGAAGCATAACACTTACCCTATCACTAACACCAGCACCTAAGTCTAACCCTAAACCTAATCCTAACCCTAACACTAATCCTAATCCTAACCATAATGCTAACACTCAACCTAAACCTAACACTAACCCTAACACTAACCCTAAACCGAACACTAACCCTAAAACTAAACCAAATTGTAACCCTAAAACTAACCCTAATCCTGATCCTAAACAAAACCACAACCCTAACCTTAACCCTAAACGCTAACCCCAAATCCTAACCCTAAGGCTAACCCTAAACCTAAACTTAAGCCTAAACCTAACTGTAACCCTAAACCTAACATTAACCCTAAGCCTAACACTAACTCTATCCGTAATACCTAACCCTTGAACCTAAACCTAACCTAAACCTAAACCTAACCCTAGCTGTAACCCTAACCGTAACCCTAACCCTAACCCTAAAGCATAAACCTAACCCTAATCCTAACACTAAAGCTAAAAGTAACATTAACCCTAACCCTAACCCTATACCTAACCCCTAACCCTAAACCTAAACATAACACTAACCCTAACCCTAACACTTACCCTAACACTAAAACTAACCTCTTACCCTAAACCTAATCCCAACCCTTACCCTAACACTAACCCTAAGCCTAACACTAACACTAAACCTAATATCTAACCCTAACCTTAACCCTAACCCTAACCGTAAACCACAACCTAACCCTAACACTTACCATAACCCTAACCATAAACTTAACCCTAACCCTAATCCTAACCCATACCACTAACCCTAACCGAAACCAGAAGCCTAACCCTAACCCTAACCCTAACAATCACACTAACCCCTAACAATAACCCTGACCACTAGCCCTAACGCTAACTCTAACCCTAAGCCTAAACCTAAGCCCTAACACTAAACCTAACACTAAACCTAAACCTAACCTCTAACCCTAACACTAACCCAAACCCAAACCCTAACCCTAAACCCTAACAGTAACACTAACCCTCAAACTAAATGTCACCCTAATAGTAACACGAAACCTAACCTTAACCTGAACCCTAACACAAACCCTAAACATAACACTAACCCTGTCCCTAACACCTAATCCCTAACCCTAACTCTAAACCTAACACTAACCCTAACAGTAACCATAACCCTAACACTAAACCTAACCCTAAACTTCAATCTAACCCTAACCCTAAGCGTAACACTAACCACATCCCTAATACTAAATCTAATTATAATGCTAACCTAACATTAAAACTAACCGTAACACTAAACCTAACACTAACCCTAACCCGAAATAATAACCTCTAAGCCTAACCCTAAACCTAATCCAAACCCTAACCCTAAACTTTATTGTAACCCTAATTCTAACACTAACCCTCTAACCTTAACCCTAACTCTAATCGTAACCCTAACCCTAATCCTAACCCTAAAGCTAAACTTAACAATAACCCTAGCCCTAACCCTATCACTAACCCCTAACCCTAAACCTAAACATAACACTAACCCTAACCCTAACACTTACCGTAACACTAAAACTAACCACTTACCCTAACCCTAACCCCAAACCTAACCCTAACACTAACCCTAAGCCTAACACTAACATTAATGCTAATATCTAACCATAACCCTATCTCTAAACCTAAACCACAACCTAACCCTAACACTTACCATAACCGTAACTGTAAACTTAACCCTAACGCTAACACTAACCCATACCACTAACCCAAACCCTAACCCTAATCCTGACCCTAACCCTAACATTAACACTAACCCTAACCCCTAACACCAACACTGACCACTAGCCCTAATGCTAACACTAACCCTAAGCCTAAACCTAAGCCCTAACACTAAACCTAACACTAAAGCTAAACCTAACCTCTAATCCTAACACTAACCCAAACACAACCCTAACCTTAAACGCTAACACTAACACTAACCCTCAAACTAAACATCACTCTAAAAATAACACTAAACCTAACCTTAACCTGAACCCTAACACAAACCCTAAACATAACACTAACCCTGTCGCTAACACATAAATCCTAACCCTAAACCTAAACATAACACTAACCCTAACCGTAACCCTAACCCTAACCCTAAACTTCAAGCTAACCCTAACCCTAAGTGTAACCCTAGCCATAACCCTAATACTAAATCTAATTATAATGCTAACCTAACACTAAACCTAACCGTAACACTAAACCTAACACTAAACCTAACCCTAAATGATAACCTCTAAGGCTAACCCTAAACCTAACCCAAGCCCTAACGCTAAACTTTATTGTAACCCTAAGTCTAACACTAATACTCTAACCTTAACCCTAACTCTAATCGTAAACCTAACCCTAACCGTATACCAAATCCCTAACCCTATCCCTAACTCTAACCGTAAAACAAGTCGTAAACCCTAACTTTAACTTGTAACCCTAACACTAACACTAAACATCAATGTAACACTAACCTTGAACCTTATCATAACCCTAATTCTAACACTAACACTCTAACCCTAACCCTAACTCTAATCGTAACCCTAACCCTAACACTAACCCTATACCAAATCCCAAACCCTATCCCTAACTCTAAACGTAAAACTAATTGTAACCCTAACCCTAACTTGTAACCCTAACACTAACACGAAACATAAACCTAACACTAACCCTAACCATAGCACTAAACCTAACCTTAACCGCTACCCCTAACCCCTAACACTAACCCTAACCCCAAACTTACCCCTAACACTATAACTAACCGTAACCCTATCCATAATCTTAAACCTAACCCTAGTACTAACCCTAACACTAAACTCTAACTCTAAACCTAACCCTAAGTCTAAACCTAATCATAACCCTAACCCTAACATAAAGCCTAACACTAACCTTATCCCTAATACCTAAGCACTAACCCTAACTCTAATTCTAACCCTAAACATGACCCTAACCATAAGCCTAAGCCAAACACTAACCAAAAAACCCTACACCTAACACAAACCCTAACCCTAAACCTAAAACTAAACCCTAACCCCAAAGTCTAATCATAACCTAATCCTAAAGATAAATCTAACCTTAACCCTTAGCCCCACCCTAACCTGGTCTTACCCTAACACTAACCCTGACCCCTAGCCCTAACCCTAGCACTAACACTAACCCTAAACCTAAGCCCTAACCCTAAACCTAAAATTAACCCTAACCCTAATATCTAACCCTAATCCTAACCCTAACTCTAAACCCTAACTCTCACACTAACTATAAACCTAACTCTCACCCTAAAACTAACCCTAAGCCTAACCTTAACCCTAACCCAAACCCTAAATCTAACAGCTACCCTAAACCTAACGCTATCCCTAACCCTAACCCTAAACTTAATCATAACGCTAACCCTAACTGTAACCTGAAGCCTAACACTAACCGTATCGCTAACAACTAAATCCTCACTGTAACCCTAACTCTAACCCTAACCCTAACACTAAACCTAAGCCTAAACCAAACACTAAACCTAAACCCTAGACCTAACCATAAAACCCTAACCCTAACACAAACCCTAACACTAACCCTAAACCTAAACCCTAACCTCAAATTCTAGCCCTAACCCTAAACCTAAAGATGAATCTAACCTTAACCATAACACCAAGCCTAACCCTGTCGTTCCCTAAACCTAACACTACACCGATCCCGAACCCTAACCCTAAACATAACCCTAACACTAACACTAACACTAACGCTAACACTAACCTTATGTGTAACCGTAAACGTAATCCTGAACCTAACCCTAAACCTAACCGCAACTCTAAACTAACCCTCACACTAAACCTATCACTAACATAACCCTTACACCAAGCCTAACACTAAACCTAAACCTAACACTAACCACAACATGAAGCATAACACTTACCCTATCACTAACACCAGCACCTAAGTCTAACCCTAAACCTAACCCTAACCCTAACACTAACCCTAATCCTAACCATAATGCTAACACTCAACCTAAACCTAACACTAACCCTAACACTAAGCCTAAAACTAAACCAAATTGTAACCCTAAAACTAACCCTAATCCTAATCCTAAACAAAACCACAACCCTAACCTTAATCCTAAACGCTAACCCCAAATCCTAACCCTAAGGCTAACCCTAAACCTAAACTTAAGCCTAAACCTAACTGTAACCCTAAACCTAACATTAACCCTAAGCCTAACACTAACTCTATCCCTAATACCTAACCCTTGAACCTAAACCTAACCTAAACCTAAACCTAACCCTAGCTGTAACCCTAACCATAACCCTAACCCTAACCCTAAAGCATAACCCTAACCCTAATCCTAACACTAAAGCTAAAAGTAACATTAACCCTAACCCTAACCCTATACCTAACCCCTAACCCTAAACCTAAACATAACACTAACCCTAACCCTAACACTTACCCTAACACTAAAACTAACCTCTTACCCTAAACCTAATCCCAACCCTTACCCTAACACTAACCCTAAGCCTAACACTAACACTAAACCTAATATCTAACCCTAACTTTAACCCTAACCCTAACCGTAAACCACAACCTAACCCTAACACTTACCATAACCCTAACCATAAACTTAACACTAACCCTAATCCTAACCCATACCACTAACCCTAACTGAAACCAGAAGCCTAACCATGACCCTAACACTAACAATCACACTAACCCCTAACAATAACCCTGACCACTAGCCCTAACGCTAACTCTAACCCTAAGCCTAAACCTAAGCCCTAACACTAAACCTAACACTAAACCTAAACCTAACCTCTAACCCTAACACTAACCCAAACCCAAACCCTAACCCTAAACCCTAACAGTAACACTAACCCTCAAACTAAATGTCACCCTAATAGTAACACTAAACCTAACCTTAACCTGAACCCTAACACAAACCCTAAGCATAACACTAACCCTGTCCCTAACACCTAATCCCTAACCCTAACTCTAAACCTAACACTAACCCTAACAGTAACCATAACCCTAACACTAAACCTAACCCTAAACTTCAATCTAACCCTAACCCTAAGCGTAACACTAACCACATCCCTAATACTAAATCTAATTATAATGCTAACCTAACACTAAAACTAACCGTAACACTAAACCTAACACTAACCCTAACCCAAAATAATAACCTCTAAGCCTAACCCTAAACCTAATCGAAACCCTAACCCTAAACATTATTGTAACCCTAATTCTAACACTAACCCTCTAACCTTAACCCTAACTCTAATCGTAACCCTAACCCTAATCCTAACCCTAAAGCTAAACTTAACAATAACCCTAGCCCTAACCCTATCACTAACCCCTAACCCTAAACCTAAACATAACACTAACCCTAACCCTAACACTTACCGTAACACTAAAACTAACCACTTACCCTAACCCTAACCCCAAACCTAACCCTAACACTAACCCTAAGCCTAACACTAACATTAATGCTAATATCTAACCGTAACCCTATCTCTAAACCTAAACCACAACCTAACCCTAACACTTACCATAACAGTAACTGTAAACTTATCCCTAACGCTAAACCTAACCCATACCACTAACCCAAACCCTAACCCTAATCCTGACCCTAACCCTAACATTAACACTAACCCTAACCCCTAAAACCAACTCTGACCACTAGCCCTAATGCTAACACTAACCCTAAGCCTAAACCTAAGCCTTAACACTAAACCTAACACTAAAGCTAAACCTAACCTCTAATCCTAACACTAACCCAAACACAACCCTAACCTTAAACGCTAACACTAACACTAACCCTCAAACTAAACATCACTCTAAAAATAACACTAAACCTAACCTTAACCTGAACCCTAACACAAACCCTAAGCATAACACTAACCCTGTCGCTAACACATAAAACCTAACCCTAAACCTAAACATAACACTAACCCTAACCGTAACCCTAACCCTAACCCTAAACCTAACCCTAAACTTCAAGCTAACCCTAACCCTAAGTGTAACCCTAGCCATAACCCTAATATTAAATCTAATTATAATGCTAACCTAACACTAAACCTAACCGTAACACTAAACCTAACACTAAACATAACCCTAAATGATAACCTCTAAGCCTAACCCTAAACCTAACCCAAACCCTAACCCTAAACTTTATTGTAACCCTAAGTCTAACACTAATACTCTAACCTTAACCCTAACTCTAATCGAAAACCTAACCCTAACTCTAACGGTATACCAAATCCCTAACCCTATCCATAACTCTAACCGTAAAACTAATCATAAACCCTAACCCTAACTTGTAACCCTAAAACTAAACATCAACCTAACACTAACCCTAAACCTTATCATAACCCTAATTCTAACACTAACACTCTAACCCTAACCCTAACTCTAATCGTAACCCTAACCCTAACTCTAATCGTAACCCTAACCCTAACACTAACCCTATACCAAATACCTAACCCTATCCCTAACTCTAAACGTAAAACTAATTGTAACCCTAACCCTAACTTGTAACCCCAACACTAACACGAAACATAAACCTAACACTAACCCTAACCATAGCACTAAACCTAACCTTAACCGCTACCCCTAGCCCCTAACACTAACCCTAACCCCAAACTTAACCCTAACACTATAACTAACCGTAACCCTATCCATAACCTTAAACCTAACCCTAGTACTAACCCTAACACTAAACTCTAACTCTAAACCTAACCCTAAGTATAAACCTAATCATAACCCTAACCCTAACATAAAGCCTAACACTAACCTTATCCCTAATACCTAAGCACTAACCCTAACCCTAATTCTAACCCTAAACATGACCCTAACCGTAAGCCTAAACCAAACACTAACCATAAAACCCTACACCTAACACAAACCCTAACCCTAAGCCTAAAACTAAACCCTAACCCCAAAGTCTAATCATAACCTAATCCTGAAGATAAATCTATCCTTAACACTTAGCCCCACCCTAACCTGGTCTTACCCTAACACTAACCCTAACCCTGAGCCCTAGCCCTAACCCTAACACTAAAACTAACCCTAAACCTAAGCCCTAACCCTAAACCTAAAACTAACCCTAACCCTAATATCTAACCCTAATCCTCACCCTAACCCTAACTCTAAACCCTACCTCTAACACTAACTCTAAACCTAACTCTCACCCTAAAACTAACCCTAAGCCTAACCTTAGCCCTAACACAAACCCTAAATCTAACACCTACCCTAAACCTAACGCTATCCTTAACCCTAACCCTAAACTTAATCATAACGCTAACCCTAACTGTAACCTGAAGCCTAACACTAACCGTATCGCTAACAACTAAATCCTCACTGTAACCCTAACTCTAACCCTAATCCTAACACTAAACCTAAGCCTAAACCAAACACTAAACCTAAACCCTAGACCTAACCATAAAACCCTAACCCTAACACAAACCCTAACACTAACCCTAAACCTAAACCCTAACCTCAAATTCTAGCCCTAACCCTAAACCTAAAGATGAATCTAACCTTAACCATAACACCAAGCCTAAACTTGTTGTTCCCTAAACCTAACCCTAACCCTACACTGATCCCCAACCCTAACCCTAAACATAACCCTAACACTAACGCTAACACTAAACTTATCTGTAACCATAAACGTAATCCTGAACCTAACTCTAAACCTAACCCCAACTCTAAACTAACCCTCACACTAAACCTATCACTAACATAACCCTTACACCAAGCCTAACACTAAACCTAAACCTAACACTAACCATAATACGAAGCATAACACTTACCCTATCACTAACACCAGCACCTAAGTCTAACCCTAAACCTAACCCTAACCCTAACACTAACCCTAATCCTGACCATAATGCTAACCCTCAACCTAAACCTAACGCTAACACTAACCCTAAACCGAACACTAACCCTAAAACTAAACCAAATTGTAACCCTAAAACTAACCCTAATCCTATTCCTAAACAAAACCACAACCCTAACCTTAACCCTAAATGCTAACCCCAAATCCTAACCCTAAGGCTAACACTAAACCTAAACTTAAGCCTAAACCTAACTGTAACCCTAAGCCTAACATTAACCCTAAGCCTAACACTAACTCTATCCCTAATACCTAACCCTTGAACCTAACCCTCATCTAAACCTAAACCTAACCCTAACCCTAAACCGTAACCCTAACCCTAATCCTAACAGTAAAGCTAAAAGTAACATTAACCCTCACCCTAACCCTATCCCTAACCCCTAACCCTAAACCTAAACATAACACTAACCCTAACCCCAACACTTACCCTAACACTAAAACTAACCTCTTACCCTAAACCTAACCCTAAACCTAACCCTAAAACTAACCCTAACCCTAACGCTAACACTAACGATAACACGAAGCCTAACCCTAACCCTATCGCTAACACCAGCACCAAACGCTGATCATAAACCTAACCCTAACACTAACCCTATTCTTAATCCTAATGCTAATCCTCAACGTAAACCTAAGCCTAACTCTAACACTAACCTTAAATCAAATCATAACCCTAACTTTAACCCTAACCCTAACCCAAAACTATAACCCTAACACTAACCCTATTCTTAATCCTAATGCTAATCCTCAACGTAAACCTAAGCCTAACTCTAACACTAACCTTAAATCAAACCGTAACCCTAACTTTAACCCTAACCCAAAACTATAACCCTAACACTAATACTGACCCCTAATCCCAAATCCTAACCCTAACACTAACAATAAACCCAATAGTAACCCTAAACTAACAGTAATCCGAAGCCTAACCCTAATCCTATCACTAACACCTAAACCCTAAACCTAACCCTAACCTAACCCTAACCTTAACCGTTACCCTATCCCTAACCCCAAACCTAACCCTAAACCGTAACATTAGCCCTAATCCTAACCCTAATGCAAAAACTAACATTAACCCTAACCCTAACCTTATCCCTAAATGCTAATTCCTAACCCTAAACCTAAACATAACACTAACCCTAACCCTTAACCTATCCTAACGCTAACACTAAACTTAACCCTAACCCTAAAACTAACCTCTTACCCTAACCCTAACCCTAACCCTAACCCTAACCCTAGCCCTAAACCACAACCTAACCCTAACACGTACCATAACCCTAACGCTAACCTTAATCCTAACCCTAAACATAATCCATACCACTAACCCTAACCCTACCCAAACACTAACACTAACCCTAACCCCTTACCCTAACGCTGACCCCTAGCCCTAACACTGACACCAACACTAACCCTAAACTTAAGCCCTAACCCTAAACCTAACACTAAACCTAAACCTAACCTCTAACCCTAACCCTAACACTAACCCAAACCCTAACCCTAAACCCTAACTCTAACATTAACACTCAAACTAAACCTCACACTAAAACTAATACTAAACCTAACCTTAACCCGAACCCTAACCCAAACCGTAAACATAACACTAACCCTATCCCTAACACCTAACCCCTAACCCTAAACCTAAACATTACAATAAACCTAACCGTAACCCTAACCCTAAACCTAACCCCTAAACCGTAAAACTAATTGTAACCCTAACCCTAACTTGAAACCCTAAGCCTAACACTAAACATAAACCTAACAATAACCCTAACCCTAAACACTAACCCTAACCCCAAACTTAACCCTAATCCTATAACTAACCCTAACCCTAAACATAATCTTAAACCTAACACTAATACTAATGGTAACACTAAATGCTAACCATAACCCTAACCCTAAACCTAAACCTAAACATAACATTAACCCTAACCATAACCCAAAGTCTAACACTAACCCTATCGCTAACATCTAACCACTAATATTAACCCTAACTCTAACAATAAACATGACCCTAACCATAAGCCTAAACCAAACACTAACCCTAAACTTTAACACTAACCATAAAACACTAACCCTAACACAAACCCTAACCCTAAACCTAAACATAACCCCTAACTCCAAACTCTAACCATAACACTAACCCTAAAGATAAATCTAACCCTAAGCATAATCCCAACCCTATCATGGTCTTATCCTAACCCTAGACCTTACCCGATCCTAAAGCTTAACCCTAACCCTAACCCTAAATCTAACCCTAAAACAAACACTAACACTAATCCTAACACTAACCTTATCTGTAACCCTAAACGAAACCCTAATTATCATCCTAAACCTAACCCTAACCCTAAACTAACCCTAACCCTTACCTTACAACTAACCCTAACACTAACCATAACCCTATCCCTCACTCCTTATGCATAACCATAAACCTAAACCTAAGACTAACCCTAACCTAAAACCTAAACCTAAGGCTATACCCAACCCTAACCCTAACACTAACACTAATCCTAACTCTAAACCTAAACCTTACAATTTCCCTAACCCTAACCCTCAACCTAACCCTAACACTAACCCTAAACCTAAAACTCAAACTAACCTCTAAACATAAACCTAACCCTAACGCTAACCATAACACTAACCCTAAACCTAACCGTAACACTAACACTAAACTTAACTTCTAATCGTAAACCTAACCCTAACGCTAAACCTCCACCTAACCCTAACACTTACCATAATCCGAACCCAATCCTTAACCCTAAAACTAAAGCAAACCCATACCGCCAGCCCTAAACCTAACCCTAACCCTAACAATAAGCCTAATGCTATCCTCTAACACTAACCTTGACCAATAGCCCTAACCCTTACACTAACACTAACACTAAACCTAACACTAACTTTTACCCTAACCTCTAACCCTAACCCTAACCCTAACCCTAAACCCTAACCCTAACACTAACCCTAAACCTAACACTAAAACTAACCTCTAAACCTAAACCTAACCCTAACGCTAACCGTAACACTAACCCTAAACCTAACCGTAACACTAACACTAAACTTAACTTCTAATCGTAAACCTAACCCTAACGCTAAACCTCTACCTAACCCTAACACTTACATAACCCGAACCCAATCCTTAACCCTAAAACTAAACCAAACCCATACCGCCAGCCCTAAACCTAACCCTAACCCTAACACTAAGCCTAATGCTATCCTCTAACACTAACCTTGACCAATAGCCCTAACCCTTACAATATCACTAACACTAACACTAAACCTAACACTTTTACCCTAACCTCTAAACCTAAACCTAACCCTAACCCTAACCCTAAACCCTAACCCTAACACTAACCCTAAACCTAACACTCATCCTAAAACTAACCCTAACCCTAACATTAACCTTTACCCAAAGCCTAAACCTAACCCAAACCCTAAACCTAACGCTAACCCTAACCCTAACCCTAAACTAACCCTAACCCTAACCTTAATCCTAAACATAACCCTTACCTTAAACTAACGCTAACCTTAACCCTAAACCTAACCTAAAAATAACCCCATCACAAACGCCAACCCTAAACCTAACCACTAACCGCAAACCATAACTTTTACCCTAAAACTAAACCTAAACCTAAACCCAATTGTAAACCTAACAATAAGAGTAAACTGAAGCCTAACCCTAACCCTATCCCTAACACATAACCACTAAACCTAAAGCTAACCTAAACCTAACCCTAAACCTAACCCTAACACTAACACTTACACTAACATCAACACTAACACTAACACTAACACTTACAGGAACCCTAACACTAACCTTATTTGTAACCCTAAATGTAAAAATAACCATAATCCTAAAACTAACCTTAACCATAAACTAACCCTAACCCTAATCTTAAAACTAACTCTAACACTAACCTTAACCCTAAACCTAACCATAACCCTATCCCTAACTCTTTATGCCTAACCCTAAACCTAAACCTAATACTAACACTAACCCTAAACCTAAACCTAAGTCTATCCCCAATCATAACCATAACCCTAACACTAACCCTATCACTAAACCTAAATCTTACCCTTTCACTAACCCTAACCCTAACCCTAACACTAACCCTAAATCTAACTGTAACACTAACACTAAACCTAACTTCTAAGCCTAACCCTAACCCTAAACCTAAATCTCCACCTAACCCTAACACTTACCATAACCCTAATCCTAACCCTAACCCTAACCCTAACCCTAACCCCTCTCCCTAACACCTAAACCCTACCATAACCCTAACACTAACCCTAAATCTAACCCTAAACCTAACCCTAATTATAACCCTAACGCTTACACCTAAACCCTAAACATAATCCTAACCCTAACCCAAATCTAACCCTTATTCTAACGCAAACGCTACCCCTAACACTAACCCTGACCCTAACACTAACCCTAACCTCATTGTAACCCTAAAGCTAACCGTAACCCGAAGCCTAACCCTAAAACTATCCCTAACACCTAACCCCTAAACCTAACACTAACACTAACCCTAATCCTAATCCAAATCCGAACACTAACCATGACCCTAACGTTAACCCTAACTCTAACCCTAACTTAATCATAACCCTAACCCTTTCCGTAACCCAAAGCCTAGCTGTCACACTATCCCTAACCCTAAACCTAACAGTAAATCTAACCCAAACGCTAACCCTAAACCTAAACCTAACACCAAATCTAACCCAAACCCTAACACTAAATCTAACCCTAACCCTAACCCTAACACTAAACTCTAAACCTAACCCTAAACCTAACCATAAACCTAACGACTAACCCTAATCCTAACACTTACCCTATACCTAACCCTAATGCTAAACCTAAGCTTTAACCCTATTAATAAACATAACCATAAACATAACTTGTAAGCCTGATCCTAACCCTAACCCTAACCACATACTCTATTACTAAACCTAATGCTAACCTGTAAGGATAACCCTAACCCTAACCCTAACCCTAACACTAACATCTAAACATAACACTAACCCTAACCCTAACCCTAACCTTAAACCTAACCCTAAACTCTAACCGTAACCCTAACCCTAACACTAACTGTAACCCTGAATCTAAGCTTTAAACCTAACCCTAACCATAACCATAACCTGAACCATAACTTCTAATCCAAATCCTAAAACTAACACTAACCCTAACTCTAACACTAAACCAAAGGTAGCCTCTAATCCTAAGCCTAACCCTAACGCTAACCCTAACACTAACACTAACACTAACGCTAACCCTAACACTTAACCTAAATTGTAACCCTAACACTAACGGTAACCCTAAAATTTAAGCTAACCATAACACTAAATCTAACCCTAAACCTAAAACCTAACCCTAACCCTAACACTATCCCTAACCTTAACCCTAACACTAAACAAAACACTAAACCTAACACTAACCCTATCCTTATTGCTAACACTTAACCCCTAAGCCTAACCCTAACTCTAACTCTAAAATTAACCCTAAACCTAACCCTACCCCTAGCCCTAATCCTAACCCTAAACCTAACCCTAATCGTTACCCTAACCCTAACCGTAACCCAAAGCCCAAACCTAACCCTATCCCAAACACCTAAACCCTAAACCTAACCTTAATCATTACCCTAAAACTAAGCATGACCCTAACCCTAAACCTAATCCTAAATTCTAATCTTAACGCTAAACCTAACCCTAACCCTAAACCTAACCCTAAACCTAACCTAACACTAAACTTCACCATAACCATAACCATAACCCTATCCATAACCCTAACCCTAACCCTAACCCTGAACCTAAGCTTTAAACCTAAGCCTAACCCTAACACTAACCATCACCTCTAAGCTTAAGCCTAACACTAACCCTAACCTTAACCCTAAATCTAACCCAAAACTGAATGCTACCCTCTAACCATAACACTAACCCTAACAATAACCCTAACCAAAACCCTAACCCTAACAATAACACTAACACTAACGCTAACACTAACACTAACCTAAAAAACCTAATCCTAACCCTAACCATGACCCTAACAATAAACCTAACATTAATCCCTTACCCTATCCCTGAGCCTACTTCTTATATGAACACTAACCCTAATGGTAAAAGCTAACCCAAACCCTAACCTTGGCATAGCCCTAACCCTAAGCCTAAACCGAACACAAAACCTAGCATCTGACCATAACACTAACCCTAACCGTAAACCTCAATCTAATCCTAACCCCAACGATAACACGAACCCTAACCATAAATGCTAAACCAAACCGTAATCTTAACACTAACCCTAATTCTATCCATAAACCTAACCCATATCCCTATTCGTAACACCTAACCCCTAAACCTAACCTAACCCTAACACTAAACCGAACACTAACCCTAACCCTAACCCTATCCCTATTGCTAACACTTAAACCCTAACCCTAACCCTAACTCTAAAACTAACCCTAAACCAAACCCTACCCCTAACTCTAACCCTAACACTAAACCTAACCCTAATCATTACCCTAACCCTAACCGTAATGCAAAGACCAACCCTAACCCTATCCCTAACCTAACCCCTAACCCTAACCTTAATCATAACCCTAACACTAAGCATAACTCTAACCCTAAACCTAAACCTAAATTCTAATCCTAACCCTAAACCTAATCCTAATGCTAACCCTAAACCTAACCCTAACACCAACCCTAACCTAACATTAAACCTCACCATAACCATAACCCTATCCATAACCCTAACCCAACCCTAACCCTGAACCTAAGCTTTAACCCTAAGCCTAAAACAAACGCTAACCATCACCTCTAAGCCTAAGCCTAACACTAACCCTAACCCTAAATCTAACCCAAAAACTAAATGCTAACCTCTAACCATAACACTAACCCTAACAATAGCCCTAACCCTAACCATAACCATAACCATAACACTAACCCTAAACCTAACCCTAACACTATCCTAAAAACCTAACCCTAACCTTAACCCTAACCATGACCCTAAATCTAAACCAAACATTAATACCTTACCTTAACCCAAACCAACCACTTATACTAACACTAACCCTGCCTGTAATACCTAACCCAAACCCTAACCTTAGCAAAACCCTAACCCTAACACTAACCCGAACACTAAACCTTACATCTGACCATAACACTAACCCTAACCCTAAACCTCAATCTAACCCTAAACCCAACAATAACACTAACCCTAACTCTAACCCTAAACGCTAACCCTAACCCTAGCCCTAACTCTAACCCTAAACCAAATGCTAACCTCTAACCATAACCCTATCCCTAACCATAATGGTAACATAACAGTAACCCTAACCCTAACACTAAGCCTAACATTAAACCTCAGCTTTAACCCTAACCCTAACCCAAACCTAATGCTAAACTCTAACCATAACCCTAACCCTAAGCCTAAACCTAACTGTAACACTGAACTCTAACTGTAACACTAACCCTAACCCTAAATCTATCCGTAACATTTAATCCTAATCCAAAACCTAGCCCTAACCTAATCGTAACCCTAACCATAACCGTAACCAAAGCCTAAACATAACCCTAACCCTAACACTAACACTAAACCATAACACTAAACTAACACTATCCCTAACAATAACCCTAACCATAAAACTAACCCTAACCCTAACCCTAATCCTATCCAAAACACGTAACCCCTAACCCTAACGCTAAACCTAACCCTAAAATTAAAACAAAATCTAACACTAACCCTAACCCTAACCCTAACCCTAAACCTCAACCTAACAACAACCCTAACCCTAATGCTAAAGTCTAACCCTAACCCTAACACTAACCCTAACCATTAACACATTACCCTATTCTAAACACCTAACCCCTAAACCTAACCCTAACGCTAACACTACAACTAACGCAAAACCTAACCCTAAACCAAACAATAACCCTAACCGTAACGATAACCTAATTGTAATCCTATCACTAACCATAACCCTAAGCCTAACCATAACCCTAACCCTAACTCTAACCCTAACGCTAACCCTAACCCTCACATTAAAACTACCGCTAACCCTAACACTAAAACTAAACTCTAAACCTAACCCTAACCCTAACGGTAACTCTAACCCTAAAAGTAACCACTAACCCTAAAACTAACCCTTACCGTATCCCGAACTCTAACCCAAACACTAACCATAACCCTGATCTTAAGCTTTCACCCTATGCCTAACCCTAACCCTAACCATACCTCTAAGCCTAAGCCTAAGCCAAACCCTAACACTAACCCACTAACCCAAACCCTAACCCTAACCCTAACCGTAAACCTAACCTTAACCCTACCATAACCGTAACCTGATCCCTAACAGCTAAGCCCTAATCCTAACGCTAAACCTAACCCTAAGATTAACACTAAAGCTAACCCTAACCCTAACTGTAACCTAAGGCTAATGCTAAACCTAATCATAACCATAACCTAAACGTAAACCAAAGCCTAACATTAACCCTAACACTAAACCTAACACTTACACTAACACTAAACCCTAAACCTAAACATAACACTAACCTTAAACCTATTCCTAACCCTAATTCAAACCTTAACCCTAAACCTAAACCAAACCCTAATCCTAACCATAATCCTAACACTAACCATCTAACCCTAACCATAACCCTAACCCTACCCTAAACCTAACCCTAAACCTAACCCTAATGTTAAACTCTAACCATAATCCAAAACCTAACCCTAACCCTAAACCTAAGCCTAACCATAACCCTAACCTTAACCCTAACACTAACCCTAAACCCTTACCCTAAAACCTAACACTAACACTAAGCCTAACAGCAACCCTAACCCTGTCCCTAACCTCTAAACCTAAAGGGAACACTAGCCCTAACCATAACCCTAACCGTAATAATCTCTAACCATAATTGAAAACCTAACCCTGAACCTAAACCTAAAGCTACACCTAACCCTAAGCATAACGCAAATCCCTAAATATAATACCTAACCCTAAGCCTAACCCCTAACCTTAAGCCCTAACACTAATCCTAACCCTAACCCAAACCCTAAACCTCAACCTAACCCTAACACTAACAATAACACTAACCCTAACCCTAAACCTAAACCTAAACCTAAACCAAAACCTAAGATTTAACCATAACCCTAACCCAAACATAATGCTAACTGCTAAAGCTAACCTTAAGCCTAAACCTAACCCTAAACCTAACCTAAACCTAACCCTAACTATAATCCTATCACTAACACCTAACCCCTAAACCTAACCCAAATCCTAACCCTAAAAGTAACCCTAAGTCTAATGCAAACGCTACCCTAACACTAACCCTAACACTAACCATAACCTCATTGTAACGCTAAACCTAACTGTAAACTGAAGCCTAAACTTAACCCTATCCCTAACACCTAACCCCTAAACCTAATCCTAACCCTAACCCTAATCTTATTCCAAATCCTAACACTACCCGTAACCCTAAACATAACCCTAAACCTAACTCTAATCCTAAACTAATCATAACCATAACCCTTACCGTAACATGAAGCCTAGACGTAACCTTATCTCTAAACCTTAAAACTAACCCTAATGCTCAACCTAACACTAAACCTCAACCTAACTCTAAACCTAACCCTAAACCTAACACTAAACCTAACCCTAACTCTAACCCTAACACTAACCTCTAAACCTAACCATAACCCTAACCGTAAATCTAATGCTAAACCTAACGACTAACCCTAATCCTAACCCTTAACCTATCCCTAACCCTAAAGCTAACCCTAACCCTAAATTAACTTTAACCCTAACCCTAACCCTAATCCTAACCATAACTTCTAAGCCTCACCCTAACCCTAACCCTACCCTAACCGTAACCTGATCCCTAACATCTAAGCTCTAACCCTAATGCTAAACCTAACCATAACCCTAACACTAACCCTAACCCTAACCCTAAACCTAAACCTAAACCTAAGCTTTAACCATAACCCTAACCCAAACCTAATGCTAACTGCTAAAGCTAACCTTAAGCCTAAACCTAACCCTAAACCTAACCCTAAACCTAACCCTAACGATAACCTAATTGTAACACTAACACTAACCATAACCCTAAGCCTAAAACTAACCCTAACTCTAACCCTAACCCTAGGCCTAACCATAATCTCTAATGCTAATCATAAGCCTAAACCTAAACCTAACAATAAGTATAACGCTAACCATTAAACCTAACACCTAAAACTAAGACATAACCCTAAGCCTAACCCATAACCTTAAGCCCTAACACTAATCCTACACTAACCCTAACAATAAACCTCAACCTAACCTTAACACTAACCATAACACTAACCCTAACCATAACCCAAACCCTAAATGCTAACATTAACCATAACCTTAACCCTAACTCTAAAACTAAACCTAAATATAACCTTATCACTAACACCTAACCCCTAAACCTAACCCTAACCCTCAGCATAAAACTAACCTTAAATCTAACACAAATGCTACCCCTAACCCTAACCCTAAACCTAACACTAACCCTAACTTCATTATAAGCCTAAACCTAACCGTAACCTGAAGCCTAAACCTAGACCTAACCCTAACCCTAATCCTAATCCAAATCCTAACACTAACCCTAATCCTAAACCTATCTCTAACTCTAACCCTAACCTAATCGTAACCCTATATCTTTCCTTAACCCGAAGCCTAATCGTAAACCTATCCCTAACCCTAAAGTTAACCCTAAACCTAACACTAACCCTAACCCTAACCTTAAACCTAAACCTAACTCTAAACCTGACCCTATCCCTAACACTAACCCCAACCCTAACCCAAACACTAACCTCTAAACCTAACCCTTAACCTAACTGTAAATCTCACCCTAAATGTAAGGACTAACCCTAATCCTAAGCCCTACCCTATCCCTAACAGTAATGCTAACACTAACCCTGAAAACTAAGCTTTAACCCTAACCCTAACCTTAACCCTAACCATAATTTCTAAGCCTGAACTTAACCCTAACCATAACCACAAACTCTATCACTACACCCAACGCTAACCTCTAATGATAATCTTACCCTAACACTAACCCTATCCCTAACCCTAACACTAAACCTAACCCTAAATCTAACCCTAACACTAATCTCTAAATCTAACCCTAACCGTAACCATGCCCCTAACCCTAAAACTAACCACTAACCCTAATCCTAACCCTGACCCTGTCCCCATCCCTAACCCTAACCCTAACCCTAACACTAGCCCTAACCCTGAACCTAAGCTTTAACCCTAACCCTAACCCTAACCCTAAGCTCTAAGCATAACACTACCCCTAACCCTTACTTTAACTCTAACCTTAAACGAAACGCTAACCTGTAACCATAACCCTAAGCCTAACCCTAATCGTAACCCTAACTTTAAACCTAACCCTAAATTCTAACCATAACCCTAGCCCAAACTCTAACCGTAACACTGAACTTAAGCTTTAACACTAACCCTATTGCTAGTCCTAACCATAACCTCTAAGCCGAACACTAACAAAAAGCCGAACCCTAACTCTAACCCTAGGGCAAACACTAACCTCTAACCATAACCTAACACTTACCCTTACCCTAATGCTAACCCTAAAACTAAACCTAACTTCTAACCCTAAAACTAACCCTAACCCTAAAACTAAAGCTAACCCGAACCCTAAACCTAACCCTAAACATAAAGCCTAACTCTAACCCTAACACTATCCCTAATCCTAACACTAACCCTAAACTGAAAACTAAACCTATCTCTAACACTAACCCTATCGCTAATACCTAACCTCTAAACCTAACCCTAAAACTAACCCTAAATCTAACCCTACCCTAACTCTAACCCTAACCCTAACTCTAAACCTAAAACTAAACCTAACCCTAACACTAAACCTGACCCTAACCTATAAACCTATCCGGAACACTAACCCTAACCATAACCATAACTGTAACCATTATCTCTAACCCTAATCGGAAACCTAGCCTTGCCCTAACCCTAACCCTAACATTACCCCTAAAAATAACCATAACGCTAACCCCTAAACCCAGCACCTAACCCTAGGCCATAACCCTAAGCCTTACCCTAACCTTAAGCCCTAACACTAACCCTAACCCTAACCCTAACAATAATCCTCAACCTAACCCTAACACTAACAATAACAATAACCCTAACCATAACCTAAACACTGAACACTAACACTAACCATAACGTTAACAGTAACTCTAAACCTAACCCTAAAACTAACCCTAACTATAACCCTATCACTAACACCTAATCCGTAAACCTACCTCTAGCCCTCACTGTAAATCTAACATTAAATCTAACACAAATGCTACCCATAACCTGAACACTAAAGCTAACACTAACCCTAAGCTCATCATAAGCCTAAACCTAACCATAACCAGAAGCCTAACCCTAACCCTAACCCTAACAGTAATCCTAATCCAAATCCTAACACTAACCATAATCCTAAACCTAACCCTAACCTAATTGTAAACCTAAACCTTACCTTAACCCGAAGTCTAGCCGTAACCCTATACCTAACCCTAAAGTTAACCCTAACCCTAAAGCTAACCGTAACGCTAAAGCTAACCCTAACCCTAACAATAACACCAACCCTAACCCAAACACTAACCTCTAAACCTAACCCTAAACCTAACCGTAAACCTCACACTAAACCTAAGGACTAATCCCAATCATAACCCTTACCCTATCCCTAAACCTAACGCTAAAGCTAACCCTAAACGTAAGCTTTAACCCTAAACCTAACCTTGATGCTAAGCATAACCTCTAAGCCTGACCCTAGGCTAACCCTAACCCCAAACTCTATCACGAAACCCAACGCTCCTCTAACGATAATCCTACCCTAACCCTAACCCTATCCCTAACGCTAACACTAACTCTAACACTTAACCTAAACCTAACCCTAACCTTAAAACTAAGCTTTAACCATAACCCTAACACAAATGATTGCTAACCGGTAACCCTAACCATACACCTATCCCTAACCCTAACCCTAACCCTAACAATAACCATAAAACTAACCCTAACCCTAACTCTAACCCTAACCCTAACCCTAACGCTAACCCTAACCCTAAAACTAACCACTAACCCTAATCCTAACCCTTACCCTATCCCTAATGCTAACCCTAACACTAAAACAGATGCTGAACTAAGCTTTAACCCTAACCCTAACCCAAATCATAAGCACAACCTCTAAGATTAACACTAACCCTAACACTAACAATAAATCTAACCCTAAGCCAAAGGCTAACCACTAACCATAACCCTAACACTAACCCTAACCTTGAACCTAACCCTAAACTCTAATTGTAACCCTAACCATAACCCTAACCGTAATCCTGAACCTAAGCTTTAATCCTAACCCTAACCCAAACCCTAAGCATAACTTCTAAGCCTAAACATAACCCTAGCCCTAACCCGAACTCTAACCCTAACCAAACACTAACTTCTAACCATAAACCTAAACTTAACCCTAACCCTAAACCGAACACTAAACCTAACTTCTAATCCTAACACTAACCCTAACTCTAAAACTAAAGCTAACCCTAAGGCTAAATCTACCCTAACCTAACCCTTAACCCTAACCCTAAAACTAACCCTAACCATAAATCTAACCATAACACTAACCATACCCCCAATGCTAACTTCTAATCCAAACTCTAACCCTAACCCTAACTATAACCATAACCCTAAACCTAAACCTTACATTAATCACTTACCTGCACCCTAACCCTAACCCTTAAATTAACCCTAACCCTGACTGTAATATGTAACCCTAACTCTAACCCTAGCATTACCCTAACCCTATCCCTAACTCTAACGCTAACGCTAACCCTAACCCATACCTCTAACACTAGCCCTAAACCTAAACCTAACATTAACCCTAACATGTAACACTAACCCTAACTTTAAACCTGTCCCTAACCCTAACCCTAAACCTAACACTAAACCTAAATTCTAACCCTAAGCATAAACCTCAACCTCAACCTAACCCTAACCATAACATTAAACCTAACCCTACCCTAACCCTAAATTCTAACCCTAACCCGAACACTAACACTAACCCTAACTCATAAATCAATCCCTAACACCTAACCCTTAAGCCTAACCCTAAGCCTAACCCTAACCCTAACCCTAATCCTAAACCTAAACCTAACTCTAACCCTAACTCTAACCCTAACCCTAACCCTCACACTAAAACTAAACTAACACTAACCCTAAAAGTAACCTCTAAATGTAACCCTAAGCTTAACCATACCCCTAACCCTACAACTAACTACTAAACCTAATCCTAACCCTTACCCTACCCCTACCCCTAACCGTAACAGTAACACTAAACCTGAACCTAAACTTTCACCGTATGCCTTACTCTAACCATAACTATAAGCTCTAAGCCTAACCCTAACCCTAACCCTAACCCTACCCCTAACCCAGTATCCCTAACCGTAACTGAAACTGTAAACCTAACCGTAACACTGTGCAGACACTAACCCACTCCCTAACACCTAACCCCTAACCCTAACCCTAAAACTAACCCTAACCCTAACACTAACACTAACACTAACACTAACACTAACCCTACACCTATTCGTAACCATAACCCTAAGCGTAACCCTAAGCCTAACTGTAACCCTAACCCTAGCCCTAACCCTAACCCTAACATTAACCCTAAAACCTAACCCTAAAACTAACACTAACAATAAGCCTAAGACTAACCTAACCCTAACCCTAACCCTAAACCTCACCCTAACCCTAAACCTAACCCTAACCCTATCCCTGAAACTAACTTCTAAACCTAAAAGGAACACTAACCCTAACCATAACCCTAGCCGTAACCATAATCTCTAACCCTAATCGTAACCCTACCCTAACCTTAACCCTAACCCTACTCCTAACCCTAACCATAACGCAAACCTCTAAACTTAACATTTAACCCTAAGCCATAACCCTATCCTAACCCCTGAACTTAAGCCCTGACACTAATCCTAACCCTAACCCTAAACCTCAACCTAACCCTAAAACTAACCATAACACTAACCCTAACCGTAACCCTAAATCTAAACGTTAACACTAATCATAACATTAATCCTAAAACTAAACCTAACTCTAACTATAAACCTATCACTAACACATAATCCCTAAACCTAACCCTAAACCTAACCCTAAAACTAACCCAAAATCTAACGCAAACGCTACACCTAACCCTAACACTAACCCTAACCCTAACACTAACACTAACCTCATAGTAACTCTAAAGCTAACCGTAACACAAAGCCTAACCCTAAAAATATCACTAACACCTAACCCCTAAACATAACCCTGACCCTAAGCCTAATCCTAATATAAATCTTAACACTAACCATAACCCTAAACCTAACCCTAACTCTATCTCTAACCCTAACCTAATTGTAACCCTAAACCTTACCGTAACTCGAAGCCTAACACTAACGCTAAGCCTAACCCTAAAACTAAACTTAAATCCAAACCTAATCTTAACCCTAATACTAACCCTAACACTAACCCTAACACTAACCTCTAAACCTAACCCTAACCCTAAACCTAACCATAAAGCTAACCCTAAACCTAATGGATAACTCTAATCCTAACCCTTACCATATCCCTAACACTAACGCTAACCCTAATCCTCAACCAAAACTTTAACCCTAACGATAACCATAACCAAAACAACAACTTCTAAGCCTAACCCTAACCCTAAATCTAACCCGATACTCTATCACTAAAACTAACACTAACCTATAAGGATAACCCTAACCTGATCCCTAATCCTAACACTAACCTTAACACTAACTCTAAATCTTACCTTAACCCTAAACCTAAACCTAAGCTTTAACCATAACCCTAACCCATACCTAACGCTAAACACTAACCCTAACCCTAAACCTAAACCTAACCCTAACCCTAACCCAAACGCTAACCTAAGTGTAACACTAATCCTAACCATAACCATAAGCCTAATCCTAACCCTAACTCTAAACTTAACCCTAATCATCACACTACACCTAACCCTAAACCTAACACTAACACTAATCTGTAAATCTAACCCTAACCCTAACCATAAACCTAAACGTAAAACTAACCACTAACCCTAATCCTAACCCTGGAACTATTCCTAACCCTAACCTTAACCCTGAAACTAAGATTTAACCCTAACCCTAACACTAACACTAAGCTCTAAGCCTAACACTAACACTAACCCTAACCCCAACTCTAACCTAAACCAAACTAACCTGTAACCATAACGCCAACCCAAAACCTAACCCTAACATTTAACCTAACCCTACACTCTAACCGTAACACTAAAACTAACCCTAACCGTAAGCCTAAACTTAAGCTTTAACCCTAACCCTAACCCAAACCATAACCTCTAAGCCTAACCCTAACACTAAGCCTAAACCTAACTCTAACACTAAACCAAGCATTAACCTGTAACCATAACCCAAACACTTACCCTAACCCTAACCCTAACACTAACACTAACCCTAACACTATACCTAACTTCTAACCCTAAAACTAACCCTAACCCTAAAATTTAAGCTAACTCGAACCCTAAACCTTACCCTAAACATAAACCGTAACCGTAACCCTAACCCTAACACAATCTCTAACCCTATCCCTAACCCTAAACCGAACAGTAAACCTAAGCCTAACACTAACCCTATAGCTAACACCTAACCTCTAACCCTAATCCTTACCCTAACTCTAAAACTAAACCTAAACCTAGCCCAACCCCTAACTCTAACACTAACCCTAAAACTAAACCTAAAACTAAACCTAACACTAACCCTAACCCTGACCCTAACCTCTAAACCTAACTGAAACACTACCCCTAACTATAACCCTAACCATAACCCTAACCATAACGAAAATCTCTAATACTAATTGTAAGCCTAACCCTAACCCTAACCCTAACACCAACCCTAACAATAAGCATAATGCTAACCATTAAACCTAACACCTAACCCTAAGCCATAACTCTAAGCCTAACCCCTAACCTTAAGCCCTAACACTAATCCTACACTAACCCTAACAATAAAGCTCAACCTAACCTTAACACTAACCCTAACTGTAACACAAACCCTAAACGCTAACAATAACCATAACCTTAACCTTAACTCTAAAACTAAACCTAAATATAACTGTATTACTAACACCTAACCCCTAACCCTAACCCTAACCCTCAGCATAAAACTAACCTTAAATCTAACACAAATGCTACCCCTAACCTTAACGCTAAACCTAAACCTAACCCTAAAACTGACCCTAAACCTAACCCTAACTATAACCCTGTCACTAACACCTAACCCCTAAACCTAACCCTAACCCTAAAACTAACCCTAAATCTAAAGCAAAAGCAAACCCTAAACCTAACCCTAAGGCAAACACTAAACCTAAACTCATCATAACCCCTAAAATTAACCGTAACTTGAAGCCTAGCCGTAACCCTATCCCTAACACTAAACCAAACCCTAACCCTAAAACTAACGATAACCCTAAACCTAAAACGAACTCTAAATCTAAACCTAACCCTAACACTAAACCTCACCCTAACCCTAACGCTAACAATAACACTAACCCTACAACTTACATTATCCCTAACCCTAACCCTAACCCTAACCGTAAACCTAACCTTAACCCTACAGTAAACCTATCCCTATCCCTAACAGCTAACCGCTAATCCTAATGCTAAACCTAACCCTAAAACTAACACTAAACCTAGCCTAACCCTAACCCTAACCCTAACCCTAACCCTAGCCCTAAGGCTAACCCTAAACCTAATCGTAACCCTAAACCTAACCGTAATGCGAAGTCTAACCGTGACCCTAACCCTAACCCTAACACTAACCGTAAACCCTTACCTGAAACCTAACACTAACCCTAAGCCTAAGCCAAACTCTAACCCTAACACTAACTGTAACTTCTAACCGTAGCCCTAACCCTAAAACTAAACCTAACCCTCACACTAACACTGACCCTAACCTCTAAACCTAAGCAGAACGCTAACCCTAACCATAACCCTAACCGTAACCATAATCTCTACCCCTAGTTGTAACCATAACCCTAACCCTAACCCTAACCCTAAAAATAAACATAACGCTAACCCCTAAACCTAACACCTAAACCTAAGCCATAACCCTAAGCCTAACCCCTAACCTTAAGCCCTAACACTAATCCTAACCCTAAACCTAAACCTCAATTTAACCCTAACACTAACCATAACACTAACTCTAAACGTAACCCCAAACCTAAACGCTAACACTAACCATAACCTTAAACCTAACGCTAAACCTAACACTAACTATAACCCTATCACTAACACCTATCCATTAAACCTAAACCTAAACCTCACACTAAATCTAACCGTAAATCTAACACAAATGCTACACATAACCCTAACCCTAAACCTAACCCTAACCCTAAACCTAACCCAAACCCTAACCCTAAAACTAACCATAAATCTAATGCAAAGGCTAAGCCTAACACTATCCCTAAGGCAAACACTAACCCTAAACTTATCGTAACCCTAAAAATAACCGTAACTCGAAGCCTAACACTAACCCTATCCCAAACACCTAACCCCTAAACCTAACCTTATTCCTAACCCTAATCCTAATCCAAATCCTAACTCTAACCGTTATCCTAACCCTAACCCTAACCTAATCGTAACCCTAACCCTGACCATTACCCGAATCTAGCCATAACCCTATCCCTAACACTAAACCATACCCTAACACTAAAACTAATGCTAACCCTAAACCTAAACCGAACTACAAACCTAACCCTAACCCTAACACTAAACCTAACCCTAAAACTTAACCCTAACACTAACCCTAAAACTTACACTATCTCTAACCCTAACCCTAACCATAAACCTAACCTTAACCCTACATTAAACCTATCCCTATCGCTAACACCTAACGCCTAATCCTAATGCTAAACCAGCCCTAAAACTAACACTAAACCTAGCCATAACCCTAAACCTAACCCTAACCATAAGGCTAACCCTAAACCTATTCATAACCCTAACCCTAAGCATAATGCGAAGTCTAACCGGGACCCTAACCCTAACACTAATCCTAAAACCTAACCCGAAACCTAACACTAACCATAAGCCTAACCCAAAATCTAAGCCCTAAGCTTAACACTAACCCTATCCCTAACTACTAACCCGTAACTCTAACCTAAACCAAACACTAACCCTAACACTAAACCTAAACCTAAGGCTTACCCCAACCATAACCCTAAACTTATTCATAAACTTAACCCTAACCATAACCCAAAGCCTAACTCTAACCCTAACCCAAAAACCTAACCCCAAACCTAATCCTAACACTAACGCTAACCCTAAACCTAACCCTAACCAAAACCCTAATCCTAACACTAACGCTAACCCTAAACCTAAACCTAACGCTAACCCTAACACTAAGCCTAAACCTAAACCTAATTCTAACCCAAACCCTAAACCTAATCATATCACTAAACCTAACCCTAACACTAACGCAAACCCTAACCCTAACCCTAAAGCCTAACCTTAAACCCAAGCCTAAATCTAACACTAAACCTAACCCTAACCTCTAAACCTAATCCTAACCATAACACTAACCCTAAACAGAACCCTAAACATAAATTTAACCCTAACCCTAAACCTAAACCCAACACAAATCCTAAACCTAACTCTAAACCTAAACCTAACCCGAACCATAAACCTAACTCTAAACCTAAAGCTAACCCTACACCTAACCCTAAACCTTACCCTAAACCAAATCCTAAACCTAAAGTTAAACCTAACCCTACCCTAACCTAAATCTAAGCTCTAATACTAACCCAAAGACTTAACCCTAACACTAACCCTAAAACTAAAACCAGCCCTAACCCTAACCCTAACCCTAACGCTAACACTAAACTTATTCCCTAACGATAAACATAACCCTAACCCTAAATCTAAACCTAACCCTAAGCCTAACTGTAAATCTAACCTCTTACCCTAACACAAAGCCTAACCCTAACACTAACCCTAACCCTAAACCCATCCCTAACACTAACCCTAACCCTAAACCTTACCTTAATATTAACACTAACCTTAACCCTAACCCTAATCTCTAACCATAAACCTAAACCTAACCCTAACCCTAAACCTAAGCCTAACACTAACTCTATACCCTCACCCTTAAACCAACCATAACTGTAACCATAACCCTAACCCAAACCATAAAACACTAACCCTAACCAAAACCCTAACCCTACCCCTAACACTAATCCCTAATCCCTAATCCCAAACCCTGACCCTAACCATAACCATAACCCTAACACTAATCCTAACAACAGCCCTAACCTTGACTAACCATAACCCCAACCCTAACCTGAACCCTCTTGCTAAACCTAACCCTAATCCCGAACCGTAACACTAACCCTAAAGCTAAACCTAAACCTAACCCTAACCCTAAACCTAACCCTAAACCCAAGCCTAAATCTAACACTAAACCGAACCCTAACTTCTAAACCTAATCCTAACCATAACACTAACCCTAAACCAAACCCTAAACATAAACCTAACCCTAACCCTAAACCTAAACCTAACCCAAATCCTAAACCTAACTCTAAACCTAAACCTAACCAGAACCATAAACCTAACTCCAAACCTAAACCTAACCCTAAATCTAACCTCTAACCCTAACCCAAAACCTAACATTAACCAAAACCCTAGTGCTAACACTAAACACGGACCTAATCCTAACCCTAAAACTAACACTAACCATAACCCTAACCCTAACTCTAACACTAATCCTAAATCCTAACCCTAACCCTAACCCTAACCCAAAACATAAAACCCTATCCCTAACCCAAACCCGGACCCTAACCCTAACCCTAACCCCTAATCCCAAACCCAAACACTAACCCTAACCATAACCCTATCCCGAATCATAACCCCAACTATAACCTTGTCCTACAATAACACTAACCCTAACCTGAACCCTAAACCTAACCCTAACCCTAATCCCTAATCCTAACCGAAACCATAAACCTCACTGTAAACCTAATCCTAACCCTAACCCTAACCCTAAAACTAAGCCTAAACCTAACCCTAACCCTAACACTAACCCTAATTCTAAACCCTAACCCTAACGCAAATCCTAACCCTAACCCTCAAACTAAACCTAACACTAACCTTAACCCTAACCCTAACCCTAAACCTAACACTAACACTATCCCTAACCTCTAACCATAAACCTAAACCTAACACTAACACTAACCCTTAACCCTAACCCTAACACTAACCCTAAACCTAACCCTCACCCTAAAACTAACCCTAACTCTAAACTTAACCTTCACCCTAACCCTAAACCTAGCATTAACACTAAAACTAACCCTAAACCTAACGCTAACCTTAACCCTAACCCTAAACCTAATCATAACCCTATCTCTAACCGTAACCCAAAGCCTAACACTAACACTACTCCTAACACCTAACCCCTAGCCCTAACCCTAACTGTAATCCTAACAATAACCCTATACCAAATCTCTAACCGTATCCCTAACACTAACCCTAAACCTAATGGTAACTCTAACCTTAACTTCTAACGATAAGCCTAACCCTAAACATAAACCTAACACTAACCTTAACCCTACACACTAACCCTAACCCTAAACCTTACCTTAAGCCTAAACCTAACCTCTGACTGGAACTCCTATCCCAAACCCAAACACTAACACTAACTCTAACCCTAACCTTAAGAGTAACTCCTAACCGTAAACATAATTCTAACCCTAACACTAATCATAACCCCTAACAATAACCCGAACACAAACCTTAACTGGAACCATATAACTAACCCTAAACCTAAACATAACCTTAACCATTAACATAACTCCAACCCTAACTGGTCTCTAACCGTAACCCTAATCCTTAACCCTAAACCTAATCATAACCCTAACCCAAACCATAACCCAAAGCCTAACACTAAGCCTATCCATAAGACCTAAGCCCTAATCCTAACCCTAACTCTAACCCTAACCCTAAGCTGAAACCAAACACGAACCCTAAACACTAACACTAACAATAAAAGCCTAACCCTAACACAAAACCTATCCCTAACCCTAAACCTAAACCCTAACCCCAAGCTCTAAGACTAACACTAAGCCTAAATATAAATCTAACCCTACCCCTAACACCAACCCTAAACTTGTCTTAACCTAAACCTAACACTAACCCGATAACGAAACCTAACCCTAACCCTAAACCTAACCCTCACCCTAACCCCAATCCTAGCCTCTAACCCCAAACCCAAACCTAAACCTAAACCTAAACCTAACTATAACCCTAGTCCTAACCCTAACACCAACGCAAAACTTGTCTAAACCTAACCCTAAAAGTATCAGGAATCCTAATCTTAAACCGAACCTTAATCCCTAAACCTAACGCTAACCCTAAATCTAAACCTAACCCGAAATGTAACGCTAACCCTAAGACTAAAGCTAACCCTAACCCTAACTTCTAAACCTAACCCGAACCCTAATATTAAACCTAAACCTAACCCTAACCCTAACACGAAACGTAACCCTAACTCTAAACCTAAACCTTAACCCTAACCCAACCATAACCCTAAAACTAACACTAACACAAACCATAAACCTAATGCTAACCCTAACCCTAACACCTAAAACCTAACCCTAACCCTAATCGAAACACTAACACTAACCATAACCCTAAAACTAACATTAACATAACTCTAACCCTAAACCTATTCATAACCCTAAAACTAACCAAAACCTGAAGCCTAACACTAACCCTATCCCTAACATGTAACACGTAATCCTAACACTAAACCTAACACTAATCCCTAAAACTAATGCTAACCTTAAATCTAAACCTATCCCTAAACGTAACGCTAAACCTAAGCCTAAAGCTAACCCTAACCCTAACCTCTAAACCTAACCCTAAGCCTAATATTAAACCTAAACCTAAACCTAAACCTAATCCTAACTCGAACCTTAACCCTAACACTAAACCTAAACACTAACCCTAACCCAACCATAACCCTAAAAGTAACACTAACACTAACCATAAACCTAACCCTAACCCTAACCCAAACACCTAACCTCTAACCCTAACCCTAATCCTAACACTAACCCTAAACATTAACCTAAATCTAACGTTAACCTAATTCTAACCCTAAACCTATTCATAACCCTAAGGCTAACCGTAACCCGAAGCCTAACACTATCCCTATCCCTAATACCTAACCCGTAATCCTAACCCTAAACCTAACGCTAATCCTAAAACAAACCCTAAACCTAACCCTAAAACTAACCCTGAACCTAATCATAACCCTAACCTAACCCTAAACCAAACGCTAATGTAACCCTAAATCTAACCATAACCATAAACCTAACCCTAACACTAACCCTATATCTAACTTCTAACCCAAACCCTATCACTAAACATAACCCTAAAACTAACCCTAAACTTAAACTCTAACCCTAACCCTCACTTCTAACTCTTAACCCTAACCATAACCCAAACATTAACCCTAACCCTAACCATAACCCTAAGCCCTAACCCTACCACTAACACTAACACTAACACTAACACTAAAACTAACACTAACACTAACCCTTATCCGTAATCATAACTTTAACCCTCACCAAAACCCTAACCCTAACCCCTGCCCTAACTTAAATTCTAACGCTAACCCTAACCCTAAACCTAACCCTAACCCAAATCCTAAACTTAAAGCTAAAGTAACTCTAACCCAAACACTAAATTTAACCTCTAACCGTAACTGAAAGCCTAACTCTAACCCTAAGCCTAACACTAAAATTAAACCCATACATAACCCTAACGCTAACACTAAACCTCACCCTAAACCTAATCCTAAACTTAAAGCTAAACCTAACCATAACCCTAACCCTAAAACTAACCTCTAACCCTTACACAAAGCCTAACCCTAACCCTAGACTAAACCTAAAATTCAACCCAGCCTTAACCATAACCATAACCCTAACCCTAACACCTAACAATAAACCTAACCCCAACCCTAACTCTAAGCCTAAATCTAAGCCTAACACTAACACTAACCATAAAACCTAACCCAAACCCTAACCCTAACCCTAACACAAATGCTAACCATAATCAAATCATATAACCCTAACCTTAATCCAAACCCTAAACTTACCCCTAAGCCTAACCCCTAATTCCAAACCCTAACCCTAACAGTAACCCTAATCCTAAGCCTAACCCTAACCTTGTCTTAACCTAACCCTAACCCTAACTCTAACCCTAAACCCTAACCCTTACCCTAACCCTAACCCCTAATCCCAAACCCTAACACTAACCCTAACAATAACCCTAACCCAAATCCTAACCCCAAACTTAACCTTAACCTGAACACTAACCCTAATCCCTAATCATAACCCTAACACTAAACCTCAACCTACACCTATTTCTAACCCTAAGCCTAAACCTAAACCTAAACCTAACCCTAACCCTAACCCTAACCTTTAAACGTAAACCTCACCCTAAACCTAAACTTAAACCTAATCCTAACCCTAACACTAACCCTAAACCTAAACCTTAACCCTAAGCCAAATCCTAAACATAATCCTCAAACTTAACCTAACACTAATCTTAAGCCTAACCCTAAATCTAACCATCATCCTAAAACTAACCCTAACTCTAACCTTAATCCTAACCCTAAACCTAATCATAAACCTAAACCTAACCATAACCCAAAACCTAACACTAACCCTATTCCTAACACCTAACCCCTAACCCTAACCCCAACTGTAATCCTAACAACCCTATAACAAATCCCTAACCCTAACCCTATCCCTAACACTAACCCTAACTGTAATCATAACCCTAACCATAACTTCTAACCATAACCCTAACCCAAAACAAACCTAACACTAACCCTTACCCTATCCCTAACACTAACCCTTACCTGAACCCTGAACTTAAGCTTTAACCCTAACCCTAACCGTAACCATAACCATAACCTCTAAGCCTAACCCTAACCCTACCTCTAACCCTAAACCAAATGCTAACCTCTAAACAAAATCCTACCCCTAACCCTAGTCATATAAACTAACACTAACACTAACCTAATCGTAACCATAACCCTAAACATAACCCGAAACCTAAACATAACCCTAACCCTAACTGTAACACTAACCCTAAACTTAACACTATCCCTAACACTAACCCTAACCATAAACCTAACCCTAGCCGTAACACTAACCCTAACTCTATTCCTAACACCTAACCCATAATTCTAATGCTAAACCTAACCCTAAAACTAACACTAAACCTAACCCTAACCCTAACCATAACCATAAGCCTAACCCTAAACCTAATCGTAACCCTAACCCTTACTGTAACCCGAAGTCTAGACTTAACCCTCACCCTAACACCTAACACCTAACACTAAGCCTAACACCAACCCTAACCCTAAACGTAACCATAACCCTAAATCTACTCCGAACCATAACATCTACTCCTAACCCTAACACAAACCCTAACTCTAATCCTAACCCTAACCCTTAACCTCAACCTAACCCTAACCATAAAACTAACCCTAACCTTAACCCTAACCCTAAATGCTTACCGTAACCATAACCCTAACCTTAGCCCTAACCCTAACCATAACCCAAACCCTAACCCATAACCCTGTCCCTAACCCCTCATGTCGCGAGTGTCTAGTGCATTCGGGACCCTGGGAAGAGGCACACACTCACCAAATCGGGACACGGGGGGTGCAGCGCAAAGAAAAGAAACAGCAGAGAGACACGGCAATTGCAACTGCATGCCAAGTCTTTATTCCAGGGTTCTTATATAGTAAACTGGGTCAACTCACAGTGCATCGATGATTATCTTGAAATAGTATTCTTTGTGACAAGCTTTGTGACAAACTACAATGTTTATCTAAACTATCTAAGTCAAGCAAACAAGCAAAACCAGTTCTTCCTGCCCCACTAACCCAGGAGGAACTCCATTGGCCCAAGAATGTTTATAGTTCTGTTTGTTCTTTAGTGTCACAATGGTGGTCGGCCACTTCCTCATGACTCTGCAAACAAAGCCAAGTCACACAGCATGGGTTCAGAGGGAGGAACATTTTCCTCACTGGGACCAGGCATTCCCGCCCTGTCTCTGTTCCGCATACCAGGGGCTATTGTTTACTGCAGGTCACGAAGGGGCCAGAGCCTCAAAGTGACTCCTCATCCTCCACACCCTCACACATAAACCTAACACTAACCCTAACAGTAAACTAATTGTAACCCTTAAACTAAACATAAACCTAAGCCTAAGGCTAACACTAACCCTAACTCGAACCTAGCCCTAAACATCACACTAACCCTAACCCTAATCCTAACTCTAACATTAACCCTAAACCGAACTCTAAACCTAACCGTAAACCTAACCCTAAAACTACCCATCAAACTAACAGTAAGCCTAACCCTGAACCAAAGCACAAACACTAACCCTAACAATAATCTCTAACTCTAACCCTAACCCTAAAGCAACCTTAACTCTAAGCCTAAACCAATCGCTAACTTCTAACCGTAATCCTAACCCTAACCCTAACCCTATTCATAACCTCTAAGCCCAACTCTAACCCTCACCCTAACCCTACACCTAATCATAAACCTAACCCAACCCTAAACCTAATGCTAACCTAAACCAAAACCTAATCGTAACCATAAAACTAACAGTAACATTAACCCTAAGCCTAACCCTAATTTCTAACCCTAACCCTAACAATAAACATAAACCTAACACTAACCCTAACACTAAACTCTAACCCGAACCCTAACCCGAACCCTAACCTCTAACTCTTAGCCCTAACCCTAACCAAAACATTAACCCTAACCCTAGACATAACCCTAAACCCTAACGCTAACCCTAATACTAACACTAACCCTGACTCCTAACCATAACACTAACCCTCACCCTAACACTAACCCTAACCCCTAACGCTCACCTTAACCCTAACACCAACCCTAACCCTCCTCTAACCCTAAACCTTACCCTAACCCAAATCCTAAACCTAAAGTTAAACCTGACCCTAACCCAAAAGTTAATCCTAAATCTAACCTCTAACCCTAAACCAAAGCCTAATCCTAACCCCAACCCTAACACTAAAACTAAAACTAGCCATAACACTAACCCTAACGCTAACCCTAACACCTAACCATAAAACTAACGCGAACCCGAACTCTAAGCCTAAACCTAAACCTAACACTAACCCTAACCCTAAACACTAACCCTAACCATAACACTAACCCTAAACCTAACACAAACCATAAAACCCTAACCCTAAGCCAAACACAAACCCTACCCCTAAACGTAACCCCTAATCCCAAACCCTAACCATAACCATAACCATAACCCTTAACCTAATCCTAACCCCTACCGTAAACTTGTCTTAATCTAAACTTAACCTGAACCCTAACTCTAACACTAACCCTAATCCCTAACCACAACCCTAAACCTAAACCTAACCTAACTCTAACCCTAACCCTAAACCTAAGCCTAAACCTAACCCTAACCCTAAGCTCTAAATCTAACCCTAACTCTAAACCTAAACCTAACCCTAACACTAACACTAACCCTAAACCTAAACCCTATCCCTAACCCTGATCCTAACCCTAACCCTAAAACTAACCCTAACACTAACCTTAACCCTAACCCTAATCCTAATCCTATCCCTAAATCCTAATCCATAACCCTAAACCTAAACCTAACACTAACCCTAACCATAATCCTAAACTTAACGCTAACCCAAACACTAAACTAAACCTATTCTTAACCCTAACACTAACCATAAACCAAAGCCTAACCCTAACACTATACCAGAACCTAACCCCTAACTATAACCGTAAACCTAACCCTAAACCCAACCCTAATCCTAACCCTAATGATAACCCTAAACCAAAACCTAACGCTAAAACTAACACTAACCCTAAAACTAGCACTAACCCTAACCCTTAACCTAATTGTAACACTAACCCTAACCCTAACCCTAAGGCTAAACCCTAACCCCAAAAGCTACCCCTAATCCTAACACTAACACTAAACCTAACCATAACCCTAAACCAAACGCTAAACCTAACCCTAAAACTGTTCATAATCCTAACGCTAACCATAACCCAAAGCCTAACCCTAACACTATTGCTAAGAACTAACCTGTAACTGTAAACCTGATCCTAACACTAACTCTAAAACAAACCCTAAACTTAACCCTAACCCTAAATCTAATCATAACCAAACCCAACACTAAATCTAACATTAACCTTACTCTAACCCTAAACCTAACCTTAATCCTAACCATAACACTAACCCTAATCCTAACTTCTAACCCAAAACCTAACCCTAAACATAAAACTAACACTAAGCCTAACCCAAAATTCTAACTCTAACCCTAACACTTACCATAACTTCTAACACTTACAACTAACTCTAACCCAAATATTAAACCTAACCCTAACAATAGCCCTAACACTCAACACTAATTCTAACACTAACACTAACCCTAACCCCTAACCCTAACCCTAATTCTAACGCTAATGCTAACCATAAACGAAACCTAACCCTAACCAAACTCTTAAACCTAACGCTAAACCTAATCTTAACCCTGAACCTAACCATAAATCTAAGCTCTAATCCTAACCAAAAGCCTAACATTAACCCTAACACTAACCCGAAAACTAAAACCAGCCCTAAATCAAATGCTAAACCGAACCCTAACCTTAAACCTAACCCTAAACCTACCCTTACATTAACCCTAACCTTAATCATAACATTAAACCTTAACCATAAACCTAACCCTAACCCTAACCCTAAACCTAAGCCTAACATAACTATAAACCCTAACCCTAATCCCAACCCTAACCGTAAACATAACCCTAACCCTAACCACTAATACCAAACCCTAACCCTAACCCTAACCATAACCCTAACCCTAATCCTAAATGCAGCCCTAAACTTGTCTAAACGTAACCCCAACTCTAACCCGAACCTTAACCCTAAACCTAACCCTAATCCCGAACCCAAACACTAAACTTAAACGTAAAAAGAAACCTAGCCCAAACCTTAACCATAAACCCAAGCTTAAATCTAAACCTAACCCTAACCCTAACCTTTAAACCTAATCCTAACCGTAACCCTAAACCTAACCCTGACCCTAACCCTAAACCTAACCCTAACGCTAACCCTAAACCTAAACCTAACCTTAAACCTAACCCTAACCCAAATCCTAAACCTAACGCTAACCCTAACCCTAACCCTTACCCTAACTCTAACCCTAACCATAACACTAAACCTAACTTCTAACCCTAACACTAACCCTAACCCTAAACCACAACCTAACCCTAAAATTAAAGATAACACTTACCCTAAACCTAAGCCTAACCCTATCCCTAAAGGCTAACCCTAACCCTAACCCTAACTCTAACCATAAACCTAACCCTAACCCAAACCCTATCCCTAACACTTAACCCTAACCGTAACGCTAAACCTAATCCTAAATCTAACACTAAACATAACCCTAACCCTAAGCCTAAAACTTAACCTAATTGTAACCCTAAGGCTAACCGTAACCGGAAGCCTACCCTTAACCCTCTCCCTAACATCTAATCCATAACACTTACACTAACACTAACCCTAACCCTAACCCTAACACTAACACTAAGACTAACCCTATCCCCAAGGGCTAACCCTAACCCTTACCCTAACCCTAACTGTAAACCTAACTCTAACTCTAACCCTATCGCTAAGACATAACCCTAACTGTAAAGCTAAACCTAACTCTAAATCTAACACTAAACCTAAACCTAAGACTAAACCTAAACCTTAACCTAATTGTAACCGTAAACGTAACCCGAAGCCTAACCTTAACCCTCTCCCTAACATCTAACCCCTATCACTAACGCTAACACTAAGCCTAACCCTAACCCTAACCCTAACACAAACAATAACACTAACCATAACCATAACCCTAACCCTAAACCTAACACTAACCCTAACCCTAATAGTGACCCTAAACCCAAAAAGTAAACCTAACACTATCCTTAACCCTAACCCTAACCATAAACCTAAACCTAACCCTAACCCTAACCCTATCCTTAACATCTAACCCCTAACCTTAACGCTAAACCTAACCCTAAAACTAACACTAAACCTAACCATAACGCTAACCCTAACCATAAGCCTAACCCTAAACCTAATCATAAACCTAACCCTAACCATAACCCGAAGTCTAACCATAACCCTCTACCTAACATCTAACACCTAACCCTCAACCTAACAGTAACCCTAGCCCTAAACGTAACCATAACCCTAACCCTAAAACGAACCCTAACTTCTAATCCTAACCCTAACCCTAACAATAACCCTAACCCTAAACCTCAAATTAATCCCTTACCTAACCCTAATCCTACTCCTTAAACTAACCCTAACACTGACTGTAAAACCTAACCCTAAAACTACACTAACTCTAGCATAACCCTAACACTAACCCTAACCTTAATGCTCTCCCTAAACGTAACCCATACCTCTAACCCTAACCCTAACCCTGACCCTAACCCTAAACCTAACACTAATCATCACTTCCAACACTCACCATAAACCTAAAGCTATCCCTAACCCTAAACGTTAACCTAACACTATACTTAACTTCTAACCCTAACCCTAACCCTAACGCTAAACCTCAACCTAACCCTATCATTAACCATAACAGGGGCTGGGGATTTAGCTCAGCAGCATAAACGCCTGCCTTGCAAGCAGGCAGTTGTGAGTTTGATCCCTGGTACCGATAAAAATGAAAAAGACAAAAAAAAAAAAAAAACACACATAACAATAACCCTAACCCTAACCATAAACACTAACCCTAAACATAACCCTAACCCTAACCTAAACCTAAGACTAACCCTAACCCTAACCCTTAGGGGCTGGGGGTTTAGTTAGGGGCTGGGGGTTTAGCTCAGCGGCATAAGCACCTGCCTTGCAAGCAGGCGGTCGTGAGTTCGATCCCCGGTACCGATAAAAATGAAAAAGACAAAAAAAAAAAAAAAAAAAGGACTAACCCTAACCTTAACCCTAAGCCATAACCCTATCCCTAACACCTTACCACTAAAACTAACTTCTAATCCTAATCCTAACCATAACAATAACCCTAACCCTAAACCTAACATTAATCCCCTACCCTAACCCTAACCCTACTCCTTAAAGTAAGCCTAAACCTGACTGTAAAACCTAACCCTAACCCTAACCCTATACCTGAACCTAACACTAATGCTAACACTACATCTAACGAATAACTTAAACCTAAACCTAACCCTAAATCTAACCCTAACCCTAACCCTCACACTAAACCTAGCACTAACCCTAAACCTAAAGCTAAACTCTAAACCTAACCCTAACTCTAACCATAACCTTAACCCTAAAACTAACCACTAACCATAAACCTAACATTTACCCTATTCCTAACGCTAAGCCTTATTGTAACCCTAACCCTGAACCTAAGCTATCACTCTAACCCTAACCCTAACCATAACCTCTAAGCCTAACCCTAACCCTAAACCTAACCCTAACTCTAACCCTAAACCAAATGCTAACCTCTAACCATAAACCTAAATCTAACCCTAAACCAAACTCTAAACTCTAACCGTAACACTAACCATAACCCTAATACTAAGGCTAAGAATAACCTCTAACCCTAGCACTAACACTAAAACTAACCCTAACACTAACACTAAACCGAACACTAACACTAAACCTAACCCTACCCCTATCGCTAAAACCTAATCCCTAAACCTAATCCTAACACTAACTCTAAAACTAACCCTAACCCTAAACCTAATCCTCTAACCCTAGCACTAACCCTAACATTAAACCTAACACTAACCCAAACCCTAAACCTAAACCTATCCCTAAACCTAACCCTAACCCTAAACCCTTACTGTAACCCTAACACTATCCCTAACACTAACCCTAACCCTAAACCGAACCCTAACACTGAAGCTAACACCTAACTCCTAACCCAAACCCTAACTCTAAAACTAACCCTAAAATTAACCCTAACCCTAACACTACCCCAAACCCTAACCCGAAACCTAATGGTAACCGTAAACCTAAGAATAACCCAAAGCCTAACCCTAACACTCTCCTTAACTCCTAACCCCTAACCCTAACCTTAATCATAATCCTAAACCTAATCCTAACCCTAACCCTAACACTTACATAAAACCAATCCTAAACTCTAACCATAACACTAACCCTAACCCGAACCTTTAACTCTAACTCTAACCCTAAATCAAAACTTAAACCTAACACTAACATCTAAGGAAAAACCTAACCATAACCATAACTCTAACGCTAACATACACCCCTAAACCTAAACCTAAACCTAATCCTAACCCTAACTGTAAACCTAACCCTAACCTCAAATTCTAATCCTATACCTAACCCTAACCCAAAACCTAACCCTAACCCTCACACTAACCCTAACCCTAACAAAAACCATACCTTATCCCTAACATCTAACTCCTAAAACTAACCCTAATATTAACCCTAACACTAAATTCTAATCCGAACCCTAACCCTAACCCTAACACTGCCTCTAACCCTAAAACTAACACTAGCCCTAACCCTAACCATAACCCTAACCAAAACCATAACCCTATCCCTAACACCTAACCCATAAACCTAACATTAACGCTAACCCTAACACTAAATCTAAGGCAAACACTAAACGTAACCCTAAACCTAAGCTTAACCCTAACAGAAATGTAACACTAAACCTAACCATAACCCTAAGCCTAACCCTAACCCTAACACTAACACTAACCCTAACACTAATCCTAACACTAACGCAAACCTCTAAACCTAACCCTAACAATAAGTGTAACCCTAACCCCAAACCTAACCACTAACCCTAACCCTAACACTAACCTCTAACCCTAACACTAACCCTAACCCTAACCCTAACCCTAACCCTAACCCTAACCCTAACCCTAACCATCACTTCTAAGCCTAAGCTTAACCTTAACCCTAACCCTAACTCTAACACTAAAAGGAATTCTAAACTCTAACCACAACCCTAAGCCTAACACTAACCCTAAAGCTAACCAAACCATAAAACTAACACTAAATTCTAACCGTAACAGAGCTCTAACTCTAATCTTAACACTAACACTAACCATTAAATCTATACCTAACCCTAATAATAACCCTAACGCTAACACTAACCCTAACCCCATAGCAATAAACCTAACCCTAAACCTATCCCTAACCCTAACCCTAAATCTAACACTAACCCTAACCCTAACCCTAAACATAACATTAATTCTAACACTAAAGCTAAACCTAGCATTAATTCTAACACTAATCCTAACCCTAAATCTAACACTAACCCTAACCCTAACACTTAACTCTAACCCTAACACTAAGCCTAACCCTAACCCTAACGCTAACCCTAAAATCTTAAGCCTAACCCTAAAACAAACCCTAACCATAACCCTAAACCTAACCATAACCGTAAGCTCTAACGCTAACCATAATCCAAAACCTAACCCTAAACCTAACCCTAACCCTAAGCCTAACACTAACCCTAACTTCTAATCCTAAGTCTAACCCTAAAATTAACCCTAAACATAAACCTAAATCTAACACTAAACTCTAACCCTGAATCTAACCCTAACTCCCACCCTAACCCTAACACAAAACTCTAAACTTAACCGTAACCTTAACCCTAACACTCCCTCTAACTCTAACCCAAACACTAACCCTAACCCTAAAACTAACTCTAACCTCAAACTGTATCCCTAACCGTTTAACCCTAACCCTAACACTAACCATAACACCCAGTGCCAAACACTAATCTTAACCCGAACTCTAACTCTAACCCAAACACTAACCCAAAACCTAACCCCAATCCTAACCCTAAACCTAACACTAAACCTGTCTAAACCTAACCCTGATTTTAACACTAACCCTAACACTAACCCTAACCCTAAAAGTTACCTCTAACCATAACCTTAATTCTAACCCTACACTTAAACCTAACAGTAACCCTAACCATAACCCTAACCCTAACCCTAACCATAATTGTGACACTAACCCTAATCCTAACCCTAACCCTAACTCTCAACCTAAATCTAACACTAACCCTAAACCTAAATGTAACACTAACATTAACCCTAATAGTAACCCTAAACATAACTCTAAATCTAACCCGCACACTAACACTAACCCTAAACCAAAACATAAACCTAACTGAAACACTGACTCTGAAACTAACCAAAAATCTAACCTAACACTAAGCCTAACCCTAACCCTAACAGTAATCCTAACCATAACTCTAACCCTAACCGTAACCCTAACACTAACCCTAACCATAACTGTAACACTAACCCTCACGCTTTCCCTAACCCTAACTCTAACTCTAACCCTACAACTAACACTAATCCTACCCCTAACCCTAACCCTAATGCTAAACTCTAACCCTAAAACTAACCCTAAAAATAACTCTAAACCTAACCCTAATCCTATCCTTTAACCCTAATCCTAACCCTAACCCTAAACCTAAACCTAATCCTAAACCTAACCCTAAACCCAACCCTAAATCTAACCCTAACAATAACACTAACCCTAAACCTAACCCTACCTCTAAACCTAACCCTAACACTAACCCTCACCCTAACACTAACCCTAACACTCAACTCTAACCCTAACCCTAAACCTAACCCTAACCATAACCCTGAACCCCAACCGTAAACCTACACTACCACTAATTCTAACCCTAAAAATAAACCTAACCCTATCCATAATCCTGAGCCTAAGCTTCAACCCTAACCCTAACCCTAACCCTAACCCAATCCTTAACCCTAACCCTAACTCTAAACCTAACCCTAACCCTAAGCCTAACACTAATCTTAACCCGACGCCTAACCTTAACACTAAAATCTAACCCTAACCCTAAGCCTAAAAATAACGTTAACCCTAACCCTAAACCTATACTCTAACCCTAATCCTAACCTATCAACCCCCTTAAACTATCTCTAAACATAACCCTAAGGCAAAATCTAATATTAATCCCTTAACCTAAACCTAACCCTACACCTTAAACTAACCCTAACTCTGAGTGTAATACCTAACCCTAACCCTAAACTTAGCATAACCCTAACCGTAACACTAAACATAACCCTAAACCTAACACTAATCCTAACACTAAACCCATCCCTAATCCTAACCCTAAACCGAACACTAAACATAATTTCAAACCCTAACCCTAAACCTCCACCTAACCCTAACCATAACCATAACACTAACAGTAAACCTAACCCTAACGCTAAACCTAACCGTAACCCTAAAAGTAAACCTAACCATAACCCATGACACTATGCCTAACTCCTCACCGCTAAACATAACACTAACCCTAACACTAAATCTAACGCAAACCCTAACCCTAACCCTAACCTTAACACTAACCTTATTGTAACACTAACTCTAAACATAACCCTAAGCCTGAAACTAACCCTAAACCTAAATCTAACCATAACCATAACCCTAACACTAACCCTAATCCTAACACTAACACTAACACTAAACTCTAAATCTAAACATAACCCTAACCGTAACCCTAACCCTAAAACTAACTACTAACCCTAATACTAACCGTTGCATTCACCGTAACCCTGAACCTAACCCTAACACTGACCCTGAACCTAAGCTTTAACCCTAACCCTAAACCTTACACTAACCATAAACTCTAATCCTATCCCTAGCCCTAACTCTAACCCTAAACCAAACGCTAACCTCTAACCCTAACCTTCACCCTAACCCTAAACCTAAACCTAACACTAACACTAACCTCTAACCCTAGCACTAACCCGAACGCTAACCCTAAGCTTAACACTAAATCTAACTTATAATCCCTAACACTAACCCTAACCCTAAACGTAAACCAAATACTAACCCTAACCCTAACCCTAACCCTAACCCTAACCCTAACTCTAATCCAAAACTTAACCCTAAAATCTAACCCTAACCCTAAACCAAACCCTAACTGTAACCCTGAAACCAAACCCGAACCCAACACTATCACTAACCCTAACCTTAACACTAAACCTAACCCTAACCCCAAATCTGAGCCTAAGCTTGAACCCTAACCCTAACCCTAACACAAACACTAACCCTAACCCTAACCCTAACTCTAACCCTAACCGAAACCCTAACACTAACCCTAACCCTAAGCCTAACACTAACCCTAACCCAAAGCCTAACCCTAAAACTAAACTGTAACCCTAACCCAAAGCCTAATAAACCGTAACCCTAACCCTAAACCTATACTCTAACCTTAATCCTAACCCATACCCAATCCCTAAATATGACCCTAACACTAAATCTAACATTAATCCCTTACCCTAACCCTAACCCTACCAATTAAACTAACCCTAACCCTGACTGTAATACCTAACCCTAACCCTAACCCTAACCCTAGCATAACCTAAACCTAATACTAACCATAAACCTACCCCTCACACTAAACCTAAGCCTAAACCTATCCCTAGACCTAACCCTAAACCTAACACTTAACATAACTTCTAACCCTAAACCTCAACCTAACCCTAACCCCAACCTTAACACTAACCATAACCTAAAATCTAACACTAAACACTAACCCAAACCATCACCCTAACCCTAAACCTACCCTAACCCAAAACCCTATCCCTAACACCTAACACCTAAACCTAATCCTAACCTTAACCATAACAAAATCTAATGCAAACCCTAACCCTAATCCTAAACCTAACCCTGACGCTAACCCTAACCCTAACCCTAAGCTTCAACCCTAACATTAACACTAAACCTAACACTAAACTCTAACCCTAACCCTAACCTTAACCTCTAAACCTAACCCTAAACCTAAACCTAAACCTAAACCTAAACCTAACCGTAACCCTAACGACAAAGAATAATCCTATCCTTAAGCCTAATCCTAACCCTAACCCTAACCTAAACCTAACCGTAACACTAACCCTAACCTTATCCTTAACACCTAAAACCTAATCACTAACCCTAACTCTAACCCTTACTTTAAACCTAACACTAATTCTAATCCAAAACCTAAAACTATCCCTAACCCTAACCCTAAAACTAACCCTAACACTAACCCTAAATCTAACTGTAACACTAACTCTAAACCTAACCCTAATCCTAAATATAACCCTAACCCTAGCACTAACACTAAGACTCAACTCTAACCCTAACACTAAACTTAACCCTAAGTGTAACCCTGAAACCTAACCCTAACCCAACACTATCACTAACCCTAACCTTAACCGTAAAACTAACCCTAACCCTACCTCTGACCCTAAGCATCAACCCTAACCCTAACCCTAACCCTAACCCTAACCCAAACACTAACCCTTACCCAAACTCTAAACCTAATCCTAACCGTAAGCCTAACCCTAAATTTAAGCTTAACACTGTCTTACACAAAGACTAACCCTAACACTAAACTATAACCCTAACTCAAAGCCTAACAATAACCATAACACTAACCCTAAACCTATACTCTAACACTAATCTTCCCCATTACCTTATCCCTAAACATAACCCTAACACTAAATCTAACATTAATCCCTTACCCTAACCATAACCCTATCCCTTAAACTAACCCTAACACTGACTGTGATACCTAAACCTGACCATAACCCTAGCATAACCCTAACCCTAACCCTAACTGTAAACCTAACCCTAACAATAACCCTAAGCCTAAACCTATCCCTAACCCTAAACCTAAACCTAACACTTACCATAAATTCTAACCCTAAACCTAACCCTAAACCTCAACCTAACCCTAATGCTAACGTTAACACTAACTGGAACCTTAAAACTAACCCTAAACGCTAACTCTAACCATCACCCTAACCCATAATCCTATCCCTAACACCTAACCCCTTAACCTAATCCTAACTTTAACCCTAACACGAAATCTAATGCAAGCCCTAACCTAAAACTAACCCTTACCCTAACCCTAACCCTAACCCTAACCCTAACCCTAAGCCTATCCCTAACACCTAACACCTAACCCCTAAACCTAACACTAACTCTAAACCTAACACTAACTCTAATCCTAATTCTAAAACCTTCCCTAATCCTAACCCCAAAACTAACCCTAAGCCTAACACTAACACTAACACTAAACCTAACTGTAACACTAACCCTAACCCTAACTTATCCCTAAACATAACCCTAACACTAAATCTAACATTAATCCCTTACCCTAACCCTAACCCTACCCCTTAAACTAACTGTAACCCTGAATGTAATACCTAACTCTAACCTAACCCTAACTGTAAACCTAACCCTAACACTAACCCTAAGCCTAAATCTATCCCTAACCCTAACCCTAAACCTAACCCTTAACATAACTTCTAACCCTAACTGTAGCCTTAACCCTAAACCTCAACCTAACCATAACCCTAACCTTAACACTAACCATAAACTTAAAACTAACCCTAAATGCTAACCCTAACACTAAACCTAACCCAAACCCTAACCCTAACCCTAACCCTAACTGTAACCCAAAGCCCAACACTAACCCTAACCCTAACACCTAAATCCTAACCGTAACCCTAACTCTAACCGTAACCCTAAAACTAACCCTAACCTAAACCAAACATTAACCCCAAACCCCAGATCTAACCATAAAACGCTAACCCTAACACAAACCCTAACAGTAACCCTAAACCTAACCCCTAAACCAAAATTCTAACCCTCACCCTAACCCTAAAGATGAATCTAACCCTAAACCTAACCCCAAGCCTAACCTTGTCTTTCCCTAACCCTAACCCTAAACTGATCCCGAAACCTAACCCTAACCCTAACCGTAACCCTAACTCTAACCATAACCCTAACATTCACAGTAACACTAACAGTAACCTTATCCGTAAACATAAACATAACCCTAACCCTAACGCTAAACTTAACCTGAACCCTAAACCAACCCTAACCCTAACCCTAACCCTAAACTAACGCTAACCAAAACCCTAACACTAACCCTAACCATAACCATAACCATAACATGAAGCCTAACCCTAACCTTATCCCTAACGTGAACACCTAACCCTAACTCTAAACCTAACCCTAACGCTAAGATTAACCCTAATCCTCAGCCTAACACTAACCCGAAACCTAAACCTAACCCTAACCCTAACACTAACCCTAACATTATCCCTATACTTAAACCGATTCTTAACCCTAACTCTAACCCTAATCCTAACCCTAACCCTAACCCTAACCCCAAACCCTAAAACTAACACCAACCTTAACCCTAACCCCAAACCCAAGCATAACCCTAACCCTAACAGTAACCGAAGCATAAACCTAACCCTATCCCAAATACCGAACCACTAATCCTGATGGTAACCTACCCCTACCCCTAACCCTAACCCTAACCTTAAACCTACCCTAACGCTAACCCGCAGCCTAACTCTAACACTATATCTGACACCTAAACCCTAAACCTAACCCTAACCTAACCCTAACACTAACACTAACCGTAACCCTAAACGTATCCCTAACCCTAACCCTCAACTGTAACCCTAAACCTAATCCTAACACTAACCCTAACCCTAAAACTAACCCTAAAACTAATATTAACCCTAACCCTAACCTTATCCCTTACTCCTAACCCCTAACCCTAAATCTAACCCTAACCCTAACCCTAACCCTAAACCAAACCCTAACCGTAAACCTAACGCAAACCCCAACACTAACCCTGACCCTAACCCTTAACCTACCCTAATGCTAACCCTAACCCTAACCCTAACCCTAAACCTAACTTCTTACCCTATCCCTAACCCTAACCCTAACACTAACCCTAAACCTAAACCTCACCCTAAAACTAACACTAACCCTAACCTTAACCCGAACGCTAACCCAAATCCTAAACTTAACACTAACCCTATCCCTAACACCTAACCCCTCAACTAACCCTAAACCTAACACTAACCCTAATTGAAACCCTAACCCTAAACCTAAACCTCACGCTAACCCTAAACCTAAGCCTAACCCTAACCATAACCCTAATCCTAAATCTAATTATAACTCTAACCCGATCCCTACATCTAACCGTAACACTAACCGTGTCTTAGTTACTTTATGCTCATCGCTGAGATAAAATACTTGAAGCCCAAAGTTGGGAAAGGAAAGATTTATTTCTTACAGTTTTTGGAGGTTTCAGTTCACGCTCAGTTGGCTCCAAGACAGGCAGGCATAGCTGGGCCGCAAACTCGAACCAGCAAAAAAAAGACACACCTTCTTCCTGCCATTACATCACATCCTGGCTCCACACCTATATGGGTGGAGCACTGACATCATCAATCCAAGCACTATACAATGAACCATCACAAATGAACAAGGCAAACTCATGAGGCCTGGGGGACACAAACATAAATCATGACAAACCCGAAACCTAACCCTAAATGCTAACCCCTAACCCTAACCCTAAACCTAACGCAAACCTTAACGCTAAACCTAAACCTAACCCTAACCCTAACTCTAACACTAACACTCTAACCCTAACCCTAACTCTAATCCTAACTCTAACCCTAACACTACCCCCTCTATCAAATCCCTTACACTATCCCTAACAATAACAGTAAAACTAATCGTAACCCTAACGCTAACTTAGAACCCTAACACTAAAAGTAAACATAAACCAAACACTAACCCTAAACCTACACACTAACCATAACCCTAATCCTAAACCCTAGCACTAACACTAACCGTAACCCAAAACTTAACCTTAACCCAATAACTAAACCTAACCCTAACCATAAATTTAACCCTAACATTAACACTAACCCTATCACTAAACTCTAACCGTAACCCTAACCCTAACCTTAAACGTAATCATAACACTAACCCTAACTGTAACCCAAAGCCAAACACTAACCCTATCCCTAACACCTAACCCATACCTGAACCCTAACTCTAACCCTAACCAAAACCCTAACCCTAAGCCTAAACCAAACACTAACCCTAAACCCTAGCACTAACCATAAAACCCTAACCTAATTCAAAACCTAACCCTAACCCTAAACCTAACCCCTAACCCCAAATTCTGATCCTAACCCAAACCCTAAAGATAAATCGAACCCTAACCATAACCCAAACGTTAATCTTGTCTTAACCTAACCCTAACCCGATCCCGAAACCTAACCCTAAGCCTAAACCTAACCCTAACCTTAACACTACCACTAACACGAACCTTATCCATAACCCTAAATGTAACCCCAACCTTAATCCTAAAGCTAATCCTAACCTTAAACTAACACTAACCCTAACCCTAAACCTAACCTAACCCTAAATCTAAGCCAAACCCTAACCACAACCCTAACCCCTAAGCCCAAACTATAACCCTAACTCTAAACCTTACAATAAACTCAATCGTAAATCTAACCATAAAAGTAAAACGAAGCCTAACCCTAACCGTATCCCTAACACATAACCCCTAAACCTAACGTTAACATAACCCTAACACTAACCCTAAACCTAACAAGAAACGTGACCCTGACAGTAACCCTAAAGCTAACCTTAACCATAACCATAATGCAAACACTAACACTAACGTTAACACTAACCTTATCCCTAACCCTAAACACAATCCTAACCCTAACCCTAAACCTAACCTTAATCCTAAACTAACCCTAAACCTAACCCTAACCTAACCCTAACCCTAACACTAACACTAACGATAACATGAAGCCTAAACGTAACCCTATCCCTAACATCAGCACCTAACCCTAATCTAAACCTAACACTAAACCTATCAATAACACTAATGCTAAACCTAATGCTAACCCTCAAACTAAACCTAAGGCTAAACCTAACACTAAACTTAAACCAAATTGTAACATTAAATCTAACCCTAATCCTAACCCAAACCATACTCTGACACTAACCCAAATCCCTAACCCCAAATACTAACCCTAACCCTAACCCTAAACCGAATCCTAACCCTAAACCTAACAGTAACCCGAAGCCTAACCCTAATCCTATCCCTAACACCTAACCCCTGAACCTAACCCTAACCTAATCCTAACCCTAACCTTAACCCTATCAATAACCCTAACCCTAACCCTAAACCTTAACAGTAGCCCTAATCCTAATCCTAACAATAAAACTAACATTAATCCCAACCCTAACCCTATCCATAACTCCTAAATACTAACCCTAAACGTAAACATAACACTAACCCTAAGCCTAATCATTAACCTATCCCTAATGCTAACACTAAACCTAACTATAACCCTAAAACTAACTTCTTACTCTAACCCTAACCCTAACCCTAACACTAACACTAACCCTAACCCTAACACTAACATTAACAGTAAACCTAACTTCTAACCCTAACCCTAAAGCTAAACGACAACCTAACCCTAACACTTACCATAACGCTAATCCTAAGCTTAACCCTAACCCCAAACATAACACTTACCACTAACCCTAACCCTAACCGTAACCCTAACCCTAACACTAACACTAACCCTAACCCTAAACCTAAGCCCTAACCCTAAACCTAACACTAAACCTAAAACTAACCTCTAACCCTAACCCTAACCCAAACCCTAACCCTAAAACCAGCCCTAACACTAACCCGCAACCTAAACCTCACCCTAAAACTAACACTAACACTAACCTTAACCTGAACACTAACCCAAACCCTAAAGATAATACTAACCCTATCCCTAACACCTAACTCCTAATCCTAAACCTAAAGCTAACAACAACCCTAACCGTAACCCTAACCCTAAACCAAACCCTAAACCTCTCACTAACCCTAACCCTAAGACTAACCCTAACCATAACCCTAATTCTAAATCTAATTATAACGCTAACCCTAACCCTAAACCTAACCGTAAGACTAACACTAACCCTAACCCCTAACACAAACCCTGACTCCTAGCCCTAACCCTAACACTAACCCTAACATAAACGTAAGCCTTAACCCTAAGCCTAAAACTATACATTAACCTAATATTAACACTAGCCCTACACACTAACACCAACCTTAACCCCTATCCCTAACACTTAACACTAACCCTAATCCCAAACTGAACCCTAACCCTATAACTAACCCTAACCTAACCATAATCTTAAACCTAACCATAACACTAACCCTAACACTAAACTCTAACCATAACCCTAACCCTAACCCTAAACCTAACCATAAACCTAACCCTAACCATAACCCAAAGTCTAACACTAACCCTATCCCTAACACCTAACCAATAACCCTAACCCTAACACTAACCCTAACCATGACCCTAACCATAAGCCTAAACCAAACACTAACCCTAAACTTTAACACTAACCATAAAACCCTAACCCTAACACAAACCCTAAACCTAAACCTAAACATAACCCATAACCCCACACTCTAACTGTAACCCTAATTCTAAGGATAAATATAACCCTAAGCTTAAGCCCAACCCTAACCTGGTCTTAACCTAACCCTAGACCTAACCTAATCCCGAACCCTACACCTAAACCTAAACCTAACCCTAGCCCTAAAACAAACACTAACACTAACCCAAAAACTAACATTATCCGTAAACCTAAACATAACCCTAACAGCAATCCAAAACATAACCCTAACCCTAAACTAACCCTAACCCTAAACCTAACCCTAAAACTAACACTAACACTAACACTAACACTAACACTAACCCTAACCCTAAACCTAAGGCTATCCCCAACCCTAATCCTAACCTTAAAATTAACCCTAAACCTAACCCTAAACTTACACTTTACCTAACCCTAACCCTAAACCTAACCCTAACACTAACCCTAAACCTAACCGTAACACTAACACTAAAGCTAACTTCTAACCCTAACCCTAAACCTAACCCTAACACTTACCATAACCCTAACCCAAACCTTAACACTAAAAATAAACCTAACCCATACTGCCAGCCCTAACCCTAACCCTAATCCTGTCCTCTAACCCGAACCTTGACCCCTAGCTCTAACCCTAACACTAATACTAAACCTAAAACTAAGCCATACCACCAAACCTAACACGAACCCAAACACTAACCTCTAACCCTAACTCTAACCCTAACCCTAAACCTAAACCTAACACTAACCCTAACCCTAAACCTAAACCTAACACTAACACCAACCCTAACCCTAACACTAACCGTATCACTAACCCTAACCCTATCCCTAAACCTTAACCTTTCACTAACCGGAAACTAACCCTAACCCTAAGCCTAAAAGTAACCTCTAATTCTAACCCTAAACCTAACCCTATCCATAACACTAACCCTAATCCTACACCAAACACTAACATTAAACCTAACTTCTAACCCTAACCCTAACCTTAACCCTAACCCTAACACTAACCCTTACCCTAATCCTAACACTAACCCCAACAATAACAATAACACTAATCGTTAACCTAACCATAACGCTAATCCTAAACCTAACCCTAATGCTAACTCTAAACCTAACCCTAACCTCTTACCCTAACCCAACTCCAACCCTAAAACTAACCCTAAACCTAAATCTCAGCCTAAAACTAACACTAACCCTAAACTTAACCCGAAGCCTAACCCAAACCCTAAACATAACCCTAACCGTATCCCTAACACCTAACCCCTCAAAAAACCCTACACCTAACACTAATCCTAAGTGTAACCCTAACCCTAAACATAACTCTAAACCTCAAGCTAACCCTAAACCTAAGCCTAACCCTAACCATAACCCTAATCCTAAATCTGATTATAACGCTATCCCTAAACCTAAACCTAACTGTAACATTAAACCTAATGCTAATCCTAACCCTAAATGCTAACCCCTAACCCTAACCATAAGCCTAACCCAAACCCTAAACCTAACCATAAACCTAACCCTAACCTTAACTCTAACTCTAACACTAACACTCTAAACCTAAACCTAACTCTAACTCTAATCCTAACTCTAACCGTAACACTACCTCCTCTACCAAATTCCTAACCCTATGCCTAACAGTAACCGTTAACCTAATCGAAACTCTAACTAACCTCTAATCCTAATACTAAAACTAAACATAAACCTAACATTAACCCTAACCCTAACCACTAACCCTAACCCCTAACACTAACCGCAACACAAAACTTAACCATAACCCTAACCCTAAATCCTAACCCTAACACTAACCCTAAACCTAACACTCACCCTAAAACTAAACCTAACACTAACCTTAACCTTAACCCAAACCTAAACCTAATACTAACCCTAAACCTAACGCTAACCCTAACCCTAACCCTAACCCTAAACTTAATCATAGCGCTAACCCTAACTATAACCCGAAGCCTAACACTAACCCTAACCTAACACCTAAATCCTAACCATAACCCTAACTCTAACCGTAACCCTAAAACTAACCCTAAGCCTAAACCAAACACTAACCCCAAACCCTAGATCTAACCATAAAACACTAACCCTAACACAAACCCTAACACTAACCCTAAAAATAACACCTAACCCCAAATTCTAACTCCAAACCTATCCCTAAAGATAAATCTAACCCTAACCCTAAACCCAAGCCTAACCTTGTCTTTCCTTAAACCTAACCCTAACCCTATATCTAACCCTAACCCTAACCATAAGTTTAACCCTAACATTAACACTAACCCTAACACTAAACTCTAACCGTAACCCTAAAACTAACCCTAAACCTAATCATAATCTTAACCCTAACCGTAAACCAAAGCCTAACACTAACCCTATCCCTAACACCTAACCCCTAACCCTAAGCCTAACTCTAACCCTAAACATAACCCTAACTCTAAGCCTAAAAAAAAACACAAACCCTAAACTCTAACACTAACCATATAACCCTAACACAAACACAACCCTAAACCTAATCCTAAACCTAAACCCTAACCCCAAACTCTGACCCTAAAACTAACACTAAAGATAAAACTAACCCTAACCATAACCCAAACCAAAATCTTGTCTTCACCTATCCCTAACCCTAAGCCTAACCCTAAAATTAAACCTAACCCTAAAACTAACACTAGCCCTAACTCTAACCATATCCATAACCCTAAACTTAATCCTAATCCTGACCCCAACGTTAAACAAACCCTAACCCTAACCTAACCCTAACCATAACCCTAAACCAAATCCTAACCCTAACCCTAACGCCTAAAACCAAACCATAACCCTAACACTAAGCCTAACACTCAAACCAATCATAAACCTAAACATAACAGTAAACTGAAGCCTAACCCTAACCATATCCCTAACACATAACCCCTAAACCTAATGCTAACTTATCCCTAAACCTAACCCTAACCCTAACCGTAACCCTAACCCTAACCCAAAGCCTAACCCTAACCCTATGACTAACACTTAACCCCAAAACTAATTCTAAACTAACTCTAACCCTAACAATTACTGTAACACTAAACCTAAATTTAACACTAACCATAAACCATAAAACCTTACCCTAAGCCTAACCCTAAAACTAAAACTAACCCTAACACTAACCCTAACAATAACCATAACTCTATCCCTAACTTCTTACCCCAAACCCTAAACCTAAACCTAACACTAACCCTAACCATAAACGAAAAACTAACCCCAACCCTAACACTATATCTAACCTTAACACTAACTCTAACGCTAACCCTAAACCTAAACCTTAACCTATCCCTAGCCCTAACCCTAAAACTAACATGTAACCCTAAACCTAACCATAACACTAACCCTAACCACAACCCTAACTCTTCCCCTCACACTAACCCTAAAACTAACCCTAATCCTAAACCTTACACTATCCCTAACCCTAACCCTAACCTTAAAACTAAACCATACACTTAAACCTAACCATAACCCAAAACCTAACCCTAACCCTAACCCTACCCCTAACACGTAATCCAAAACCAAAACCCTAAACCTAACCCTAACCCTAAACTCAATTGTAAACCTAACCCTAACAGTAACTGAAGCCTAATACTAATCTTATCCTGAACACCTAACCCTTAAACCTAACCCTAACCTAACCCTAAACATAACCCTAACCATAACCTTAACCCTAACCCTAACCTAACCCGCAGCCTAACACTAACCTTATGCCTAAAACCTAAAGCCTAAACCTAACAATGACCCTAACCGTAACCCTAACGCTAAAGCTAACCCTAACCCAAAACAGTAACCCTAAGCTAATCCTAATTCCAAATCTAAAACTAACCCTAAATCTAAATTTAACCCTAAACTAACCATAACCCTATCCCTAACCCTTTACCCCTAACCCTAAACCTAAACCTAACACTAACCCTAAACCTAAACCTAAACCTAAACCTAATGCTAACACCAACCCTAACCCTAACCATAACCATATCACTAACCCTAACCCTATCCCTAAACCTTAACCTTTCACTAACTGAAACCTAACCTTAACCCTAAGCCTAAAACTAACCTCTAATTCTAACCCTACCCCAACCCTATCCATAACACTAACCCTAATCCTACCCCAAACACTAACATTAAACCTAACTTCTAACCCTAACCCTAACCCTAACACTAACACTAACACTAACCTTAACCCTAAACCTAACCCTAACAGTAACAATAAACCTTACTTCTAACCCTAAACCATAAACCTAACCCTGACCCCTAGCGCTAACACTAACACTAACCCAAACCCTAAACCTAAACCCTAACCCTAAACCTAACAATAACCCTAAACCTAACCTCTAAACCTACCCCTAAGCCTAACCCAAACCCTAACCCTAAACCCTAACCCTAACAATAACCATAAACCTAAACCTCAACCTAAAACTAACCCTAAACCTAAACTTCACCCTAACCCTATCCCAAACCCTAAACATGACATTAATTCTATTATTAACACCTAACCCATGACCCTAACCCTAAACCTAACTCTAACCCTAATACTAACCCTAAACCTAAAGCTAACCCTAAACCTCACGCTAACCCAAACCCTAAGCCTAACCGTTACGCTAACCTTAATACTAAATCTAATTATAACGTAACCCTAACCCAAACCTAACCGTAGCACTAACCTAACACTAACCCCAACCCTAAACCCTAACCCCTAACCCTAACCCTAAACCTAACCCAAACCCTAACCCTAAACCTAATCCTAACCCTAAACTTAACACAAACCCTAACCCTAAACCTTACCCTAACCCTAACTCTAAAACTAACACTCTAACCCTAACCCTAACTCTAATCCTAACCCTATCCTAACACTAACCCTATACCAAATCCCTAACCCTATCCCTAACTCTAACTGTAAAACTAATTGTAACCTTAACCTAACTTGTAACCCTAAACCTAACACTAAACATAAAACTAACACTAACCTAACCCTACACACTAACCCTCAACTTAACCCCTAACACTATCCCTAACCCCAAACATAACCCTAACCCTATAACTAACCCTAACCCTATCCATTATCTTAAACCTAACCCTATCACTAACATTAATACTAAACTCTATCCGTAACCCTAACCCTATCCCTAAAACGAATCATAACCCTAACAGTAACCGTAACCCAAAGTCTAACACTAACCCTATTCCTAGCACCAAACCACTAATCCTATCCCTAACTTTAACAGTAACCATGAACCTAACTGTAAGCCTAAACCAAACACTACCCCTAAACCCTAACACTAACCATCAAACCTAACCCTAACACAAACCCTAACCCAAAAACTAAACCGAACCCCTAACCCCAAACTCTAACCGTAACCATAACACTAAAGATAAATTTAACCCTAACCCTAAGCCCAACCCTAACCTGGTCTTATCCTAACCCTAACCCTAACCAAATCCCGAAACCTTAAAAATAAACCCTAAACCTAACCCTAACACTAACACTAACACTTACACTAACACTAACACTAATACTAACCTTATCTGTAACCCTAAATGTAACCCTAACCATAATCCTAAACCTAACCCTAAACTAACCCTAAACCTAACCCTAAAACTAACTATAACACTAACCTTAACACTAACCCTAACCATAACACTATCCCTAACACCTTATGCCTAACCCTAACCCTAAACCTAAACCTAACACTACCCCTAACCCTCAACCTAAACCTAAGTCTATCCCCAACCCTAACCCTATCCCTAACACTAACCCTATCACTAAACCTAAACCTTACCCTTTCCCTAACCCTAACCCTAACACTAACACTAACACTAACCCTAAACCTAACTGTAACACTAACACTAAACTTAACTTCTAAGCCTAACCCTAATCCTAACACTAAACCTCCACCTAACCCTAACACTTACCATAACCCTAACCCAAACCTTAACCCGAACACTAAACCTAACCCATACCGCCAACTCTAGCCCCAAGCCTAAACCAAACACTAACCCTAAACCCTAGACCTAACCATAAAACACTAACCCTAACACAAACTCTAACACTACACCCTAAACCTAACCCCTAATCCCAAATTCTAACCCTAACCGGAAACCTAAAGATAAGTCTAACCCTTACCCTAACCCCAAGCCTAACCTTATCTTTCCCTAACCGTAAACTTAAATTGATCCCGTACTATAAACCTAACCCTAACCGAAACCCTAAAGCTAACCATAACCCTAACACTCACACTAACGCTAACACTAACCTTATCTGTAACCATAAACGTAACCCTAGCCCTAACCTTAAACCTAACCCCAAACCTAAACTAACCCTTACCCTAACCCTAACCCTAAACTAACCCTAAACCTAACCCTAACCATAACTCTAAGCATAACCCTAACCCTAACCCTAACCCTAACCCTAAACCTAACCCTAACCCTAAGTCTAACCCTAATCCTAAACCTAACGCTAACCCTCAACCTAAACCTAATCCTAACCCTAACACTAACCCTAACCCTAAAACTAACCTTAAACTTAAACTGAATCGTAACACTAACTCTAACCCTAACACCTAACCCCAAAGCATAACCCTAAAACTAACCCTAAACCCAAACGTTACCCTAACCGAACAGTAACCTGAAGACTAACCCTAAACCTATCCCTAACAACTAAACCCTAAACCTAACGCTAACCTACCCCTAAACCTAACCCTAACCTAACCCTAAGCCTAAACCTACCCGTAACCCTAAACTAATCCTAACCCTAACCCTAATCCATAACCCTAACCTAAATCCTAATGCTAACCCAAAAACTAACCCTGAAACTAATATTAACCCTAACAATAACCCTATTCCTAACTCCTAACAACCCTGAAACTAACCATAAACCAAACCCTAACCTTAACCTAAGCCTAACCCTAAACCTAATGGTAACCCTAACAATAACAGTAACCCGAAGGCTAACCTTAACCCTCTCCATAACACCTAACACCTAACCCTAACCCTAACACTAACCCTACCCCTAACAGTAACCATATCCCTAACCCTAACCCTAACCTTAACTTCTAATCCAAATCCTAAACTTAACCCTAATCCTAACCCTAACCTTAACCCTAACCCTAAATCTAACACTAACACTCAACGTTAATCCTAAACCTATCTCCAGCCCTAACCCGTACCCTAATACTAACTTAAACCCTGATCATAATATCCAACCCTAACCCTAACCTTACCATAAGCCAAACCCTAATACTAAACCTAACCCTAATTCTAACCATAAATTCTAACCCTAAACCTAACCCTAACACTAACACTAACCCTAACCCTAACACTAAACTCTAACCCTAATGCTAACAGTAACCCGAAACCGAATCCTAACCCTAACCCTCACCATAACCCTAACCCTAAAACTAAAACTAACCCTAACCCTGACCGTAATACCTAACCGTAATTGTAACCCTAACATAAGCCTAACAAATACCTCTAAACGTAAACCTAATGTTAACTCAAACCTTAAACTTATCCTAAACCGTAACCCTAACAGTTACCTCTAACCCTAACCTAACCCTAAGCCTAACCCTAACACTAACAATAAAACTAACTTCTAACCCTAAACCTAAACATTAACCTCAAACTAACCCTAATCCTTAACCTAACCCAAACCAAACGCTAACCCTAAGCCTAACCCTAACACTAACAATAAAACTAACTTCTTACCCTAAACCTAAACTTTAACCTCAAACTAACCCTAATCCTTAACTGAACCCTAACCCAACACTAACCCTAACCCTAAAACGAATACTAATCCAAACCCTAACCCTAACTCTAACTGTAACCCTAACACTAACACTAACACTAACTTAATCTTAACAGTAACACTAACCGTAACCTGAAGCCTAAGCATAAGCCTATCCCTAACACTAACCCTAACACTAACTTAATCTTAACAGTAACACTAACCGTAACCTGAAGCCTAAGCATAACCCTATCCCTAACACTAACCCTAACCCTAAACCTAAACCTAACACTTAACATAAGGTTTAACCCTAAACTTAACCCTAATGCTAACCATAACCTCTAAGTCTAACCCCAAAAGTAACCCTAACACTAAACCTAACCTTAACCGTAACCCTAACACTAACACTATCACTAACACCTAACCCATAACCCTAACCCTAAACCTAAACCTAATTGCAACCTAACACAAAGCATAACCCGAAGCCTAACCCTAACCCATTCCCTAATAACTAATCCATAACCCTAACCGTAGCACTAACCCTAGCACTAAACCAAACCCTAACCCTAACACTAAATCTAAGTTTTAACCCCAAGAATAACCCTAAACTTAAACATAACATCTATGACTCACCCTAAACCCAAACTCTATCCCTAACCTAACGCTAACCTCTAAACATAACCCTAATCCTAACCTTAACCATAACGTTTAACTGTAACACTAACCCTAAGCCTAACCCTAACCATAAACTCTAACCGTAACACTAACCCTAACCCTAAACTTAACCCCAAACTTAACCCTAACCCTAACCCTAATATCAAACACTAACCCTAACCCTAAATGAAACCCTAACACTAAACCTAAGCTTAACCCTAAATCTAACCATAACCCTAATGCTAACCATAACCTGGGGTCTAATCATAACCCTCTCCCTAACACCTAACACCTAACCCTAACATTAACACTAACCCTAACCCTAACTGTAAACATAAACCTAACCCTACCATTAAGCCTAACTTCTAATCCTAAACCTATCCCTAGCCCTAACCATAACCATAACCATAACCATAAACATAAGCCTAAACCTAACATTAATACCTAACCTTAACCCTAACACTGACCCTAACCCTAACACTTAAAATAACCCTAAACCTGACTGTAATACCTAATCCTAACCCTAACCCTAAACCTACCATAACACTAACCCTAACCCTAACACTAAACCTAACCCTAAAGCCTAACCCTAACCCTAAAACTGTGACCCTAAACCTAATCGTAAACATAACCCTAACCCTAAACCTAACCGTAACTCTACCCATAACACTAATCCTATCCATAACACTTAACCTTAACCCTAACCATAAAACTAACCGTAAACCTAACCCTAACCTTAACCCTAACCCTAATTCTATCCCTAACCTTAACCCTAAACGTAACCCTAAAACGAACTGTAAACCTAACCCTAAACTAACCCTAAACCTAACCCTAACGCTAAACCTAACCCTAAACCAAATCATAACCCTAACCCTAACCATAACTCAAAGCCTAACCTTAACCCTTTCCCTAATACCAAACCCCTAACCCTAACACTAACCGTAAGCATAACCTAACCCTACCCTTACAACTAACTTCTTTTCCTAACACTAACCCTAACCCTAAACCTAACACTAACCCTAAACTCTATCCCTAAACCTAAACCTAACCCTAACCCTAAGCCTAAACCTAACCCTAAACCTAATCGTTACCCTAAAACAAATGGTAACCTGAAGCCTTACCCTAGCCCTCACCCTAACACCTAATCCTAACCCTAACCCTAACACTAACCCTAACCGTAACCATAACCCTTACCCTACCCCTAACATTAAATTCTAATCCTAACACTAGCCCTAATGCTAAATGTAACACTAACCCTAAACTCTAACCCTAAAACTAACGCTTGAAATAACCCTAACACTCACCCTAAACTCTAACCCTAACACTAACCCTAACTCTAACACTAACCTTTAACTCTAACCCTAACTCTAACTCTAACACTAACCCTAAACCTAACCATAACATTAACCTCTAACCCTAACCCTAACCCTAACATTAACTTATCCCTAAACCTAACACTAAACCTAACTTCTAACCATAAACCTAACCCGAAATCTAACCATAACCCAAAGCCTAACCATAAGCCTAACCCTAAACATAACCCTAACACTATCTGTAACGCTAAACCTAACCGTACACCTAACCAGAACACTAACCCTAACCCTAAAACTATCCCTAACACCTTACCCCTAACCCTAACCCTAAATCTAACCCTGAAACTAACTGTAAAACTAACCATAACCCTAACCATAACAATAACCCTAAACCTAATCGTAACCCTAACACTAACCGTAACCCAAAGCCTAACACTAACACTCGCCCTAACACCTAACACCCAACCCTAAACCTAACATTAACCCTAACAGTAACCATAACTCTAACCCAAACCGTAACCCTAACTTCTAATCCAAACCATAACACTAACCCTTTCCCTAAACCAAACCCTAACACTTAACTCTAATCCTAAACCTAACTCTAACTCTAAGCCTAACCCTAAAACTAACTTTAACCCTGACCGTAATAACTAACTATAACCCTAACCCTAAAACTACCATAAGCCTAACCCTAATGATAAGTCTAACCCTAAATCTAACACTAAATTCTAACCCTAAACCTAACCCAAACCCTAACCCTAACATTAACAACTCTAACCCTAACGCTAACCCAAACCCTAAACCTAACCCTAACAGTAAGCCTCACCATAACCCTAACCCAAAACCTAACCTTAATCTCTAACCATAACACCAAAACTAACACTAACCCTGACTTTATTACCTAACCTTAACCCTAATCCTAATCATAACACTAACATAAGTGTAACTCATACCACTAACCATACACCAAACGCTAACTCAAACCCTAAACCTAATCATAACTCTAAACCTAACACTAACCTCTAACTCTAACCCTAGCCCTAACCCTAAACCTAACCCTAACACTAACACTAAACCTAACTTCTAACACTAACCCTATCCTTAAACATAAACCTCAACCTAACACTAACCCTTAACCTAACCCTAACCCAACACTAACCCTAAACCTAACCTTATCCCTAACCCTAAAACTAACCGTAAAACTAACACTTAACCTAAAACTTACCCAAAACAGTACCCCTAAATCTCACACTAAATATAACCATAACCCTAATCCTAACCGTAAACTTAAGCCTAAACCTAATCATAACCCTAAACCTAACCATAACCCAAAGCCTAAAACTAACCCTGTCTCCAACACCTAACCCGTAATGCTAGCCCTAAATGTAGACCTAACTCTAACCCTAACCGTAACCCTAACCCTAACTCTAACACTAACCCTAACCCTAAATTCTAAACATAAACCTAACTTTAACCCTAACCCTAATCCTAAGACTAAACCCTAACCCTAAAACGAACCATATCCCTAACCCTAACCCTAAACCTAACACTATCCCTAAGCCTAAAACTAACCCTAACACTAACCCTAACCCTAACCTAAACCTCAGTTTTAACCCTAACACTAAACCTAACCTTAACCATAACATCTAAGCCTACCCTAACACGAACCCAAACCCAAACTCTAAGGCTAACCCTAATGCTAACCTCTAACCATAATCCTAAACCTAACCTTAACCCTAATTCTAACCCTAGCACTAACCCTAAACTCTAACCGTAACACTAATCCTAACCCTAACCCTAACCCTAACCCTAACCCTAACATCTAACCCTAACCCTAACCTTAACCCTAGCCAACTTCTAACCCTTACACTAATCCTAACCCTACATCTAAAACTAACACTATTCTTAACCCTAACCCTAACCATAAACCTAACCCTTACCCTAACCCTAACACTAACACTATGCCTAATACATAACCCCAACCCTAACCCTAAACCTAACCCTAAAACTAACACTAAACCTTACCCAAAACCTAACCCTTAGCCCAACAATAAACCTAATCATAACCTTAACGCTAAGCGCAACCCGAAGCCTAATCTTAACCCTCTCCCTAACAGGTAACCCCTAACCCTAACCCTAACACTAAACCTAAGCCTCACTGTAACCATAAACCTAAACCTACCCCTAACCCTAATTTCTAATCCTAAACCTAACCCTAACCCTAACCAAAACTTAACCATAAACATAACCCTAAACATAACATTAATTCCTAAACTTAACCCTAACCTTACCCCTTAAACTAACCCTAAACCTGACTGTAATACCTAAGCATAACCCTAACCCTAACCTCAGAATAACATTAAACCTAGCCCAACCCTAACTCTAACCCTAACCCAACCCTAACCCTAACCATAACCCTAACCCATACCTCTAACACTAACACTAACACTAATGTTAACACTAACCCTAATCCTAACCCTAACCCTAACCCTAAACCAAAACTTAAGCTTTAATGCTAACACTAACACTACCCTTAACAATAAAATCTAAGCCTGACCCTAACCCTAACCTAACACCAAACTCTAACACTAAACCTAACAATAAACTCCAACTATAAAACTAACCCTAATCCTAAAACTAACCGTAACCCTAACCTGAACCCTAAAGCCTAAACCTAACTCTAACACTAACCGTAACCCAAAACCAAACCATCAACCTAACCTTTACCCTAACCATAACCCTATCCCTAACCATCACCCTAATCCTATCCCTAACACTTAACCCCTAATCCTAACACTAACCCTAAACTTAAAACTAACCATAAACCTAACCGTAACCCTAACAGTGACACTAACCCTAAACCTAAGACTAATCCTATCCCTAGCACTTAACCCTACCCCTAAGCCTAAACCTAACCCTAAAACTAACCATAAACCTAAGCCTAACCCTAACCCTGAACCTAACCCTAACTCAGCCTAAAACTTACCCTAAACCTAATTGTAACCCTAAAACTAAACGTAACCTGAAGCCTAACCTTAACCCTCTCCCTAACAACTAACACCTAAACATAACCCTAACACTAACCGTAACCCTAACCATAAGCATAACCCTAACCCTACCCCAAACACTAAATTCTAATCCTAACACTAACCGTAACCCTAAACTGAACCCTAACACTAAACTCTAACCCTAAACCTAACCCTAACCTTAACCCTAACCCTAACACTAAAACTAATACTAACACTAACCTTTAACTCTAACCCTAACCCTAACATTAACGTCTAACCCTAACCCTAACATTAAACAATCACTAAGCCTAACCCTAAAATTAAAACTAAAAGTAATTTCTAACCATAACCCTAACCCTATGCCTAAACCGCAACCTAAACCTAACCCTAGCCAAAGCCCTAACCCGAACTCTAACCATAACCCAAAGACTAAGCATGACCCTATCCCTAACCCTAAAACTAAACATAATCATAACCCTAACCCTAACTCTAACCCTAAACATAATCCTAACTCTAAACCTAACCCTAACACTAACACAAACACTAACCCTAAACCTAACCGTAACTCTAAACTCTAAACCTAACACTAACCCTATACGTAACAGTAATCCTAAACCTACGCTTTAACCCTAACCCTAACACTAACCCTAAACATAACCTCTAAGCCTAATCCTAACCCTAACGCTAACCCAAAACTTTAACACTAAACCTAACGCTAACCTCTTACCATAACCCTAACCCTAATCCTAACTCGAACACTAACCCTAACCCTAAGCATAACCGTAACACTATCCTTAACCCTAAACCTAACTGTAAACCTAACCCTAACACTAAACCTAAGCCTAACACTTAACCTAATGGTAACCGTAACAATAACTGTAACCTGAAGCCTAACTGTAACCCTCTCCCTAACACCTAACAACTAACCCTAACCCTAACACTAACCCTAACCCAAACAGTAATCATAATCCTAACCCTACCCCTAACCCTAACTTCTAATCCAATTCCTAAACCTAACCATAACCCTAACCTTAACCTTAACCCTAAATCTAACACTAACACTCAACGTTAATCCTAAACCTATCCCTAAGCCTAACCCGAACAATAATACTAACTTAAACACTGATTGTAAAACCAGACCATTACCTTACCATAAGCCTAACACTAATCCTAACCCTAACCCTAATTCTAAACCTAAATTCTAACCCTAAACCTAACCCTAACCCTAACACTAACACCAACCCTAACCCTTACACTAAACTCTAACCCTAACGCTAACCCTAACATGAAACCTAACCCTAACGCTAACCCTCATCATAACCCTAACCCAAAACCTAACCTTAATCCCAAACCCTAACCCTAACACTAAAACTAACCATAACCCTGACCGTGATACCCAAACGTAAACCTAACACTAATAGTAACCCTAACATAAGCCTAACCCATACCTCTAACCATAAACCTAAAGCTAACATAAACACTAAACTTAACCCTAAGCCTAAACCTAACACTAACCTCTAACCCTAACCCTAACTCTAAACCTAACCCTAACACTAACAATAAAACTAACTTCTAATCCTAACCCTAAACCTAAACCTTAACCTCAAACTAAACCTAATCCTTAACCTAACCCAACTCAAACCCTAACCCTAACCCTAACCCTAAAACTAATCGAAAACCTAACACTGAACCTAACCCTTACCCTAAACAGTACCCCTAAACCTAACACTAACCATAACCCTAACCCTAAACCTAATCCTAAAACTAACCAAAACATTAAGCCTAAACCTAATCATAACCCTAAACAAAACCATAACCCAAAGCCTAACCCTAACCCTCTCCCTAACATCTAACCCATAATGCTAGCCCTAACACTAACCCTAACCGTAACCCTAAGTCTAACCATAAATTATAAACATAAACTAAAGCTTAATGCTAACCCTAAAACTAAACCTAACCCTAATGTCTAACCCTAAACTTAGAACTAATCCTAACTCTAACACTAACCCCAAACCTAACCGTAAACCAAACCCTAACCCTAACCCTAACCTAAACCCTAACCTAAACCATAACCTTAACCATAATACTATCCCTAAAACTAACCCTGACCATAAACCTAACTCTAACCCTTGCCCTAACCCTAACCCTAACACTATCACTAACACCTATCCCCTAAAACTCACACTAAACTTAACCCTAAAACTAACGCTAAACCTAAACCTAAACCTAATCTTAACCTAACACAAACCATAACCCGAAGCATAACCCGAACCCTTTCTGTAAAATCTAACCCTAAACCCTAACCCTAACCATAATACTAACCCTAACTCTAACCCTAACCCTAACCCTAAACGTAACGCTAACCACTAACCATAACCCTAACACTAACCTTAACCCTAACGTCTAACTGTAACACTAACCCTAACCCGAACACTAACTCTAACCCTAACATCTAACCGTAACCCTAACTCTCACTCTAACCCTAACCATAACCCTAAAACTAAAACCACTTCTAACCTTAACAGTAACCCTAACCCTAAACCTAAACCTAACCCTAACCCTAACTGTAAACCTACGTTTTAAACCTAACTCTAACCCTAACCATAAGCATAACCTCTAACCCTAACCTTAACCCCAACCCTAAACCCTAACTCTAAACATAAACCTAACGCTATCCTTTAACCATAAGCCTAACCTTAACCTTAACGCTAACTCTAACCCTAATCTTAATCCTAAACTCTAACCATAACAATAAACCTAACACTAACCTTAACCCTAAACCTAACCCTAACTTCTAACCCTAATCCTAACTCTAACTCTATCCCTAAACCTAACCCTAACACTAAACCAACTTATAACCCTAACTGTAACCCTATCGCTAACCCTAACCCGAAACATAACCCTAACCCTAAACCTCACCATAAACCTAACCCAAAACCTAACCTTAATCTCTAACCCTAAAGTAACCCTAACCCTAAAACTAACCTTAACCAGGACCGTAATACATAACCCTAACCTAACCCTAATCCTAACCCTAACATAAACCTTACCCAGACCTCTAACCCTAAAACTAACGCTAACTCAAACCCTAAACCTAAACCTAACCCAAAACCTAACACTAACCACTAACTCTAAACCTAACCCTAACACTAACACTAACATTAAACCTAATTTCTAAACCTGACACTAACCCTAAACCTGAACCTCAACATAACCCTAAACCTAATCCTTAACCTAAACCTAACCCTAACCCTAACCCTACCCCTAACCCTAAAACTAACAGTAAACCTAATACTGAAAGTAACCCATACTCTAAAAGTAGCCCTAATACTAACATTAACTATAAACCTAACCCTAAACCTAACCGTAACCTAAGCCTAAACCTAATCATAACCCTAAATCTAACCACAACCAAAGTGTAACTCTAACCATCTCCCTACCACCTAACACTGAAGGCTAGCCCTAAACTGAGCCCAAACCCTAACACTAACCGTAACCCTAACCCTAACACTAAATTCTAATCATAAACCTAACCCTAACCCTAAACCTAATACTAACCATTAAACCTAACCCTAAATGTAACACTAACTCTAATCCTAACACTAACCCTAAACTCTAACCCTAACCCTAACGCTAATGTGAAACCTAACCCTAACCCTAAACCAAAACCTAAACATCAACCTAACCCTAACCCCAACAGTAACCCAAGTCCTAAACCTAAATCCTAACCCTAATGCTAACCCGAAACCTATCCTTAACCCTAACCCTAACATTAAACCTAACACTATCCCTAACGCTAAAACTAAGCCTAACACTACACCTAACCCTAATCCTAAAGCTATCTCTATCCCTAAAACCTAACCCTAACCCTAACCCTAATCCTAACCCTAAACGTAGAACAAACCCTAACCATAACCCTAAACTTAACCTTAAACATAATCGTAACCCTAACACTAACCATAAGCCAAAACCTAACCAAAACACTCTCCCTAACACCTAACCCCTAACTGTAAACCTAAACCTACACCTAACCCTAAATTCTAATCTTAAACCTAACCCTAACCCTTATGCTAAACCTAACCCTAAAACTAAACTCTAACCCTAAACCTAACCCTATCCCTAACCCTAAACTTAACCCTAACCCTAAACTCTAACCCTAAGACTAACACTAACCCTAACCTTAACCCTAACCCTAACTACAACCTTATCCATAACACCTAATCCCTAAACCTAAGCCTAACCCTAACCGTAAAACTAACCGTAAATCTAAAGCAAACGCTAACACTAACCCTAACCCTAAGCCTAACCTAATCGTAACCCTAATCCTACCAGTAACCCGAAGCCTAACACTACTCCTATCGCTAACACCTGACCCCTAAACCTAACCCTAACACGAATACTAATCCAAACCCTAACCCTAACCTTAACCGTAACCCTAACCCTAACCGTAAACCTAACGCTAACCCTAACCCTAACACTAACACTAACACTAACTTAATCTTAACAGTAACACTAACCGTAACCTGAAGCCTAAGCATAACCCTATCCCTAACACTAACCCTAACCCTAAACCTAAACCTAACCCTAAACCTAAGGTTTAACCCTAAACTTAACCCTAACGCTAACCATAACCTCTAAGCCTAACCCTAAACGTAACCCTAACACTAAACCTCATCCTAACCCTAACCCTAACACTATCCCTTACACTATCCCTAACCGTAAACCTAACCTTAACGCTAACCCTAACACTAACACTATCAATAACACCTAACCCATAACCCTCACCCTAAACCTAAACCTAATTGCAACCTGACACAAACCATAGCCCCAAGCCTAACCCTAACACATTCCCTAATAACTAACCCCTAACCCTAACCGTAGCACTAACCCTAGCACTAACCCTAACCCTAACACTAACACTAACACTAAACCTAAGTTTTAACCCCAAGAATAACCCTAAACTTAACCATAACATCTACGCCTCACCCTAAACACATAATCTATCCCTAACCTAACACTAACCTCTAAACATAACCCTAATCCTAAACTTAACCTTAACGTCTAACTGTAACACTAACCCTAACCATAACATTAATCCTAACCCTAACTCTAAACCTAACGCTAACCCTAACCCTAAACTCTAACCATAACACTAACATAAACCCTAACCTTAACACCAACCCTAACCCTAAACCTAACCCTAACATCAAACCCTAACCCTTACCCTAAACAAAACCCTAACACTAAACCTAAGCTTAACCCTAAACCTAACCATAACCCTAACGCAAACCATAACCCAGGGTCTAAACTTAACCCACTCCCTAACACCTAACACCTAACCCTAACATTAACACTAACCCTAACCTTAACTATAAACATAAACCTAACCCTACCACTAACCCTAACATCTAATCCTAAACCTAGCCTTAGCCCTAACCATAACCATAACCATAAACATAAACATAAGCCTAAAACGACCATTAATACCTAACCTTAAATCTAAACCTGACCCTAACCCTAACACATAAAATAACCCTAAACCTGACTGTAATACCTAATCCTAATCCTAACCCTAACCCTAAACCTACCATAACCCTAACCCTAACCCTAACCTTAACCCTAAAGCCTAGCCCTAAACCTAAAACTGTGACCCTAAACCTAATCATAAACATAACCCTAACCCTAACCGTAACTCTAAACATAACACTAGCCATAACACTAATCCTATCCATAACACTTAACCTTAACCCTAACCATAAAACTAACCGTAAACCCAACCCTAACCTTAACCCTAACCCTAATCCTATCCCTAACACTTAACCCCTAACCTTAACCCTAAACGTAACCCTAAAACGAACCGTAAACCTAACCCTAAACCTAACCCTAAACCAAATCGTAACCCTAACCCTCACCGTAACTCAAAGCCTAACCCTAACCCTCTCCCTAATACCTAACCCCTTACCCTAACACTAACCGTAAACATAACCTAACCCTACCCTTACAACTAACTTCTTTTCCTAACACTAACCCTAAACCTAAACCTAACACTAACCCTAAACTCTATCCCTAAACCTAAACATAACCCTAACCCTAAACCTAACACTAACCCTAAGCCTAAACCTAACCTTAAACCTAATCGTTACCCTAAAACAAACCGTAACCTGAAGCCTTACCCTAGCCCTCACCCTAACAACTAATCCTAACCCTAACCCTAACACTAACCCTAACCGTAACCATAACCCTTACCCTACCCCTAACATTAAATTCTAATCCTAACACTAGCCCTAATGCTAAACTTAACACTAACCCTAAACTCTAACCCTAAAACTAACCCTTGAAATAACCCTAACAATCACCCTAAACTCTAACCCTAACACTAACCCTAACTCTAACACTAGCCTTTAACTCTAACCCTAACCTTAACACTAACACTAACACTAACCTATCCCTAAAGCTAACACTAAAACTAACTTCTAACCATAAACCTAACCCGAAATCTAACCATAACCCAAAGCCTAAACATAAGCCTAACCCTAAACATACCTCTAACACAATCTGTAATGCTAAACCTAACCATACACCTAACCATAACACTAACCCTAACCCTAAAACTATCCCTAACACCTTACCCCTAACCCTAAGCCTAATCCTAACCCAGAAACTAACTGTAAAACTAACCCTAACCCCAGCCTTAACCTTAAACGTAATCATAACCCTAACACTAACCATAACCCAAAGCCTAACACTAACACTCACCCTAACACCTAACACCCAACCCTAAACCTAACATTTACCCTAACAGTAACCATAATCCTAACCCAACGTGTAACCCTAACTTCTAATCCAAACGCTAACCTCTAAACATAACCCTAATCCTGACCTTAACCCTAACGTCTAACTGTAACACTAAGCCTAACACTAACCCTAACCCTAACTCTAACCCTAACCCTAACTCTAACCCTAACCCTAACACTAAACTCTAACCATAACACTAACACTAACCCTAACCTTAACCCCAACCCTAACCATAAACCTAACCCTAACATCAAACCCTAACCCTTACCCTAAACGAAACCCTAACACTATACGTAAGCTTAACCCTAAACCTAACCATAACCCTAATGCTAAGCATAACCCGGGGTCTAATCTTAACCTTCTCCCTAACACCTAACACCTAACCCTAACATTAACACTAACCCTAACCCTAACTGTAAACATAAACCTAACCCTACCACTAACCCTAACTTCTAATCCTAAACCTAGCCTAACCATAACCATAACCATAACCATAACCATAACCATAACCATAACCATAAACATAAGCCTAAACCTAACATTAATACCTAACCTTAACCCTAACCCTGACCCTAACCCTAACACTTAAAATAACCCTAAACCTGACTGTAATACCTAATCCTAACCATACCCCTAAACCTACCATAACCCTAACCCTAACCCTAATGCTAACCATAACCCTAACCCATACCTCTAACCCTAAACTTAATAATAACCCTAACACTAATCCTAATCCTAACCCTAACCCTAACACAAAACCTAAGCTTTAACACTAACCCTAACACTAACCGTAACCATAAACACTAAGACTAACACTAACCTTAACCGTAACATCAAACTGTAACACTAAACCTAATGCTAACCTCTAAACATAACCCTAACACTAATCCTAAACATAATCCTAACCCTAACCCTAAAGATAAAACTAACCGTAACCCTAAACCTAACCATAAACCTAACACTAACGCTAAGTGTAACGTAAACCCTACCCATAATCATAACACTAATCCTATCCCTAACACTTAACCCCTAACACTAACACTAACCCTAACCATAAAACTAACCATAAACCTAACCCTAATCATAACCATTACTCTAACCATAAGCCTAATCCTAATCCTATCCCTAACACTTAACCCATAACCCTAACCCTAAACCTAACCCTACAACTAAATGCAAACCTAACCCTAACCCTAAACCTAACCTTAACTGTAACCCTAACACTAAACCTCACCCTAAACCTAATCGTAAGCCTAACACTAACTGTAACCCGCAGCCTAACCCTCTCTCCCTAACACCTAACCCCTAAAACTAACCCTAACAATAAACCTAACCCTAACAAAAACCATAACCCTAACCCTACCCCTAACAGTAACTTCTTATCCTAACACTAAACTTATCCCTAAACCTAACCCTAACCCAAAACTCTAACCCTAATCCTAACCCTAACACTAACCCTAACCTCAATCTAACACTAATCCTAAACTCTAACCCTAACAGTAATCCTATCACTAATACTAAATTTAACTCTAACCCTAACCATAACACTAATGCTAACCTTAACAATAAACCTAACCTTAACCTCTAACCCTAACACTAACCTATCCATAACCCTAACCATAAACCTAACACTAAACCTAACTTAAAACCCTAAAACTAACCCTAACCCTAAACGTCAATCTAACCCTAACCCTAACCATCACCCTAACCCTAACTCTAACAATAACCCAAAGCCTAACTGTAACCCTATCCCTAACCCTAACCCTAACCCTAAAACTAAACCTAAACCTAACCCTAAACCTAACACTAACCATAAAGCTAAACCTAACTCTAACCCTAACCCTAACCCTAACCTGACCCTAACACTAACCTCTAAACCTAACCCTAACCCTTACTGTAAACATAACCCTAAACCTAAGCTTTAACCCTAACCCAAACACTAACACTAAACATAACCTCTAAGCCTAACCGTAACCCTAACGCTAACCAAAAACTCTAACACTAAAATTAACGCTACCTCTAACTATAACCCTAAAAGTAATCCTAACCCTAACTGTAAACCTAACCCTAACCCCAACCTTAAACATAAGCATAACCCTAACACTATCCGTAACCCTAAACCTAACCGTAAATCTAAACCTAACACTAATACTAACCATATTCCTAAAACCTAACCCCTAACTCTAACCCTAAAACTAAACCTAACCCTGAAACTAACCACAAACCTAACCCTAACCCTAACCTTAACACTAACACTAAACCTAACCCTAAACCTAATCATAATACTAACACTCACTGTAACCCGAAGCCTAACCGTAACTCTCTCCCTAACACCTAACACCTAACCCTAACACTAACACTAACCCTAACCCTACCAGTCATCATAACCCTAACCCTAACCCTAACCCTAACTTCTAATCCTAATCCTAACACTAACCCTAACCCTAAACCTAATTCTAACCCTAAACTCTAACCCTAACACTAACCCCAAAACTAACTTCTAATCCTAATCCTAACATTAATCCGAACCCTAAACCTAATTCTAACCCTACAATCTAACCCTAAACCTAACTCTAACCCTAACCCTAACCCTATAACTAACTTTAACACTGACCGTAATACCCAACCCTAACTCTAACCCTACTATAAGCCTAAGCCAAATCCTAACCCTAAACGTAATTCTAACCCTAAATTCTAACGTTAAACCTAACCCTAACCCTAACCCTAACACTAACACTAACACTAACCCTAACCCTAACCCTAAACTCTAACCCTAACCCTAACCCAAAACCTAACGCTAACTCTCACCATAACCGTAGCCCAAAACTTAACATTAATCACTAACCCTAACCCTAAACCTAACCCTAAAACTAACCCTAATCCTGACCATAATACCTAAACCTAACCTAACCCTAACCATAAATTCTAATCATAAAACTAACCCTGACCCTACTCTAACACTAAACCTAACCCTAATATCTAACCCTAAACCTAACAATGACACTAACCGTAACCCTAAACCTAACACTAAACTCTAAGCCTAACCCTAACCCTGACCTGAAACCTAACCCTAACACTAACCCTAAAGCTAAGCCTAACCCTAAACCTAAACCTCAACCTAACAATAACCCTAACCCTAAACCTAAACTCTAACCCTAAGCCTAACCCGAACCCTATTCCTAACCCTAACCCTGAACCTAAACCTAACCCTAATCCTAACACTAAGCCTAATGCTAACTCAATCCCTAACAACTACTAACCCTAGCCCTAATGCTAACCATAACCCTAAGCTTAAAACAAACCCTAAGGATAACCCTAAACCTAATCAAAACCCTAAAACTAACCTTTACCCGAACCCTAACCACAAAAGTCTCCCTAACAACAAAACCCTAACCCCAAAACTAAACCTAACTCAAAGCCTAAAACTAACACTAACCTCTAACCCTAACCTTAACGCTAACCCTAACACTAACCTTAAACCTAACTTCTAACCCTAACCCTAAACCTAAACCTCGACCTAACCGTAACTCGTAACCTAACCCTAACCCAACACTAACTCTAACCCTAAAACTAACTGTAAACCTAACCGTAAACCTAACCCTTACCTGAAACAGTACCCCAAACCTAAAACAAACCATAACCTTAACTCTAAACCTACACCTAACACTAAACCTAACCATAACATTAAGCCTAAACCTAGTTGTAACCCTAAACCTAACCATAACACAAAGCCTAACCCTAAACCTCTCCCTAACACCTAACACCTAACCCTAACCCTAAACTAACACTAACACTAACCCTAACCATAAAACTAACCCTAACCCTAAACCTAAACCTAAGTTTTAAGCCTAACTCTAACCCTAACCCTAAGCCTAACCTTAACCCTAACTCTAACTTTAACCCTAACACTAAACTCTAACCATATCAATAACCCTAACACTAACACTAACCCTAATATCTAACCCTAACCCTAACTATAACTCTAACTCTAACCCTAAACCTAACCCTAAGACTAAACCAACTTCTAACCCTAACACTAACCCTAAACCTAAAACTAACCCGAACCCTAACCCTAACCCTAACACTAACCCTAACTCTAACCCTAAACGCTAACACTAAGATAACACTATTCCTAATCATAAAACTAACTGAAAACCTAACATTAAACCTAACATTAACCCTAACCCTATCTCTAATACCCAACCCCTACCCTAACCCTAAACCTAACCCTAAAACTAACAGTAAACCTAACCTTAACCCTATCCCTAGCCATAACTTCTAATCCTAACCCTAACCTGAATCCTAACCATAACAATAACCCTAAACCTAACATTACTCCCTAACCCTAACCCTAACCCTACCCCTCAACCTAAACCTTCCACTTACTGTAATACCTAAACCTAAAACTAACCCTAACACTAGCATAACCCAAACCCTAACCATAAGCCTAATCCTAACCCTAATCCTAAAGCATACCTCTAACCATAATACTAACCCTAACCTTAACACTAACCATAAAATCTAACACTAGCCCTAACACTAAACCTATCCTAACCCTAACACAAACCTAACACTAAACCTAACATTTAAACTTAACCCTACCCCTAACCCTAAACAAAAAACCTAAAACTACACCTAATCATAATACTAAACCTAACACTAAACGCTAACCCTAAACATAACACTACCCTAATCCTAACACTAAACCTAACCCTACCCTAACACTAAACCTAATTCTAAACCTAACCCTAAACCTAACCCTTACCATAACCCTAACCCTAAATGTAACCCTAAACCTAATGGTAACCCTAACACTAACTGTAACCCGCAGCCTAACCATAACCCTTTTCCTAACACCCTACCCCTAACCCTAACCATAACAATAACAATAACCCTAAACCTAACCATAACCATAACCCTAACCCTACCCCTAACAGTAAGTTATTATCCTATCATTAACTCTAACCCTAACCCTAAACCTAAACCTAAACTCTAACCCTAAACCTAAGCCTAACACTAACCCTAAACTCACCCTAGCACTAACCCTAAACTCGAACCCAAACACTAACCCTAACACTAACACTAACCTTTAACTCTAACCCTAACCATAACCTTAACACTAACCCTAACACGAAACTTAACCGTAGCCTCTAAGCCTAACCGTAACCCCAACACTAACCTATTTGTAAACCTAACCCTAAACCAAACACTAAACCTAACTACTAACCATAACCCTAACCCTAACCGTAAAACTCAACCTAAACCTAACCCTAATCATAACCCTAACTCTAACCATAACCATAACCCAAAGCCTCACCATAACCCTATCCCTAACCCTAACCCTAAACCTAAAACTAACCCTAACCCTAACGCTAAAGCTAAACATAACTCTAATGTTTACCCTAACCTAACTGTAACACTAACCTCTAAAAATAACCCTAACCCTAACAGTAACCCTAACCCTAAACCTAAGCTTTAACCCTAACCCTAACACTAACCATAACCATAATCTCTAAGCCTAACTGTAACCCTAATGCTAAACCCAAACTCTAACACAAAAATTAACGCTAACCTCTAACCATAACCCTAACACTAATCCTAACCCTAACCCTAAGCCTACCCCTAACCTTAATCCTAAGCATAACCATAACACTATTCATAACCCTAAACCTAACCGTAAACCTAAACCTAACACTAACACTAACCATATCCCTAACACCTAACCACTAACCCTAACCCTAAACCTATCCCTGAAACTAACCATAAACCTAACCATAACCCTAACCCTAAACCTAAACCTAATCATAATGCTAACACTAACTGTTACTCAAAGCCTAAACATAACCCTCTGCCTAACACCTAACCCTAACCCTAACACTAATCCTAAACCTACCAGTAATCATAACCCTAACCCTACCACTAACCCTAACGTCTAATCCTAGTCCTAACACTAACCCTAACTCTAAACCTAAACCTAATTCTAATCCTAATCTCTAAACCTACACCTAACTCTAACCCTAACCCTAAACTTAAAACTAACTTTAGCCCTTACCGTAATACCTAACCGTAAACCTAAATCTACCATAAGCCTAAGCCTAATGCTAACCCTAAACGTAATTCTAACCCTAAATTCTAACGTTAAACCTTACCCTAACCCTAACAAAAACACTAAATCTAATGCTAACCCTAAACTCTAATCCTAACCCTAACTCTAAACCAAAACCTAACCCTTGCCTCTTCATAACCCTAACCAAAACCTAACCTTAACTCCTAAACCTCACCAAAACCCTCACCCTAAAACTAACTCTAACCCTAATACCTAATACCCTAATACCTAATACCTAACCCTAACCCTAACCCAAAATTCAAATCATAAAACTAACCCTAATCCTAACTCTAACCCTAAAACGAGCCCTAACCCTAATATCTAAACCTAAACCTAACCCTAACGCTAAAACTAACCCTAACCCTAACCCTAAACCTAACCCTAAACTCTAACCCTAACTCGAAACCTGACTCGAAACCTAACCCTAACACTAACCCTAACCCTAACACTAAACCTAACCCTAAACCGAAACCTCAACCTAACCTCAACCCTAACAATAAGGCTAACTCTAACCTTAACCCTAAACCCTAACCCTAAGCCTAACCCGAACACTATCCCTAACCCTAACCCTAAGCCTAAACCTAACACTATCCCTAACCCTAAACCTAACCCTAACATTAATCCTAACCTTAACCCTAATGCTAACTCTATCCCTAACACCTAACACCTAACCCTCGCCCTAATCTTACCCCTAACCATAACCATAAAACAAACCTTAACCATAACACTAAACCTAACCCTAAACCTAATTGGAACCCTAAAACTAACCATAACCCGAAGCCTAACCATAAGCATCTCTTTACAACGAACCCCTAACCCAAACACTAAACCTAACCCTAAGCCTAAAACTAACACTAACCTCTAACCCTAACCCTAATCCTAACCATAACCATAACCGTAAATCTAACATTAATCCCTAACCCTAAACCTAACCCTTAAACTATCTCTTAACCTGACTGTAATACCTAACACTAAACCTAACCATAACCCTAGCATAATCCTAAAACTAACGATAACCCTAAAACTAACCCTAACCCTAACAGATACCTCTAAATGGAACCCTAACACTAACCATAACCGTAAATCTAACATTAATCCCTAACCCTAAACCTAACCCTTAAACTATCTCTTAACCTGACTGTAATACCTAACACTAAACCTAACCATAACCCTAGCATAACCCTAAAACTAACGATAACCCTAAAACTAACCCTAACCCTAACAGATACCTCTAAATGGAACCCTAACACTAACCATAACACTAACCCAAATAGTAACCCTAACCCTAAACCTAACACTTACCTCTAAGCCTAACCTTAAACTTAACCCTAAAAGTAAAACTAAACCTAACTTCTAACCTTAACACTAACCCAAAACCTAAACCTCAACCTAACTCTAACCCTTAACCTAACCCTAACGCAACCATAACCCTAAACCTAACCCTAACCCTAACCCTAAAACTAAGCATAAACTTAACACTGAACCTAAACCTAACCCTAAACAGTACCCCTAAACCTCACACTAACCATAAACCTAACTCTAAACCTAAACCTAACCATAAACTTAAGCCTAAACCTAATCATAACCCAAAACCTAACCGTAACACAAAGCCAAACCCTAACCCTCTTGCTATGACCTAACCTGTAATGCTAGGCCTAAACCTAGCCCTAAACCTAACCCTAACCGTAACCCTAATCCTAAACCTAACCCTAACCCTAACACTAACACTAACCCTAACCCTAACCATAAACTCTAATCCTAACCCTAAATCAAACCCAAAACCTAACACTAGCACTAACCCTAAACCTAACACTAACCCAAACCTTAAAACTCAAACTAACCCTAATGCTAACAATAACACTAACATTAACCCTAACACTAAACCATAACCCTAACCCTAACATGAACCCTATCCACAAACCTAACCCTAAACCTAAACCTAACACTATCCCTAACCCTAAAACTAACCCTAACACTAAACCTAACCCTATCCCTAATGCTAAACCTAACCCTAACCCATACCTCTAAACCTAAAACTAACACTAACTCAAACCCTAAACCTAACCCTAACCATAACACAAAGCCTAATCCAAACACTAACCGTAACCCTATCCATAACCGTAACCCTAACCCTAAACCTAAACCTAACCCTAACCTGAAGGTTAACACTAACCTAATTGTAACCGTAACCCTAATCGTAACCTGAAGCCTAAGTATAACCCTATCCCTAACACTAACACTAACCCTAACCCTAAACCTAACCCTAAAACTAACCCTAACACTAAACCTAACCCTATCCCTAATGCTAAACCTAACCCTAACCCATACCTCTAAACCTAAAACTAACACTAACTCAAACCCTAAACCTAACCCTAACCATAACACAAAGCCTAATCCAAACACTAACCGTAACCCTATCCATAACCGTAACCCTAACCCTAAACCTAAACCTAACCCTAACCTGAAGCTTAACACTAACCTAATTGTAACCGTAACCCTAATCGTAACCTGAAGCCTAAGTATAACACTATCCCTAACACTAACACTAACCCTAACCCTAAACCTAACCCTAAACCTAAGTTTTAACCCTAACCTTAACCCTAACGCTAACCATAACCTCTAAGCCTAATCCTAAACCTAACCCTAACACTAAACCTAACTCTAACTCTAATACTATCCCTAAAACCCTACCCATAAAACTAACACTAACCCTAACCATAACCCTATCACTAACACCTAACGTTAACCCTAACCCTAAACCTAACCCTAAAACTAACCCTAAACATAACCCTAATGGTAAACCTAACCCTAATTGTAACCTAACACAAACCATAATCAAAGCTTAACCCTAACCCTATCCCTAACACCTAACACCTAACACAACCCTAATACTAACCATAACACTAACCCTAACCCTAAAATTAAAACTAAGTTTTATCCCAAACTATAGCCCTAAACTTAACCATATCATGGAATCCCAACCCTAATCCTAACTCTAAATCCAAACTCTAACCCTAAACCTAACACTAACCTCTAAACATAACGCTAACCCTAACCCTAACCCTAACCCTAACCCTAACACAAAACCTAACCCTAACATCTAACCCTAACCCTAACTCTAACTCTAACACTAACCATAACCCTAACACTAAAAAACTTCTAACCCTAACATTAACCCTAACCCTAAACCTAAACCTAACCCTTAAGCTAAACCTAACCCTAGCCCTAACCTTAAACATAACCTCTAACCCAAATCCCTAACCTTAACCCTAAACCCAAACCCTAACCATAAACCTAACGCTATCCTCTAACCATAACCCTAATCCTAAACTTAACCCTAACTCTAACCCTAACGCTAAACTCTAACTGTAACACTAACGCTAACCCTAACATTAACCCTAACCCTAACCCTAATATCTAAACCTAACCCTAACACTAAACCTAAGCCTAACCCTAAACCTAAGCATAACCTAACACTAACCATAACCCAAAGTCTAATCTTAACCCTCTCCCTAACACCTAACATCTAACCCTAACACTAACACTAACCCTAACCCTAAGTGTAAACATAAACCTAACCCTACCACTAACCCTAACTTCTAATCCTAAACCTGAGCCTAAACCTAACCCTATCCATAACCATAAACATAACCATAACCATAACCATAATCATAAACCTAACATTAATACCTAACCCTAACACTAACACTAACCCTAACCCTAACACTTAAACTAACCTTAAACCTGACTGTAATATGTAACCCTAACACTAACCCTAGCATAACACCCTAACCCTAACCATACCCCTAACCATAACTCTAACCCATACCTCTAACCATAACACTAACATTAACCTTAACACTAACCGTAATCCTAACCCTAACCCTAACCCAAAACCTAAGCTTCAACACTAAACCTAACACTAACCTTAAGCATAAACTCTAAGCCTATCCATAACCCTAACCCTAACATCAAACTCTAACACTCAACCTAACGCTAACCTCTAAACATAACCCTAACACTAAACCTAACCCTAACCCTAAAGCCTAACCCTAACGCTAAACTAACCATAACACTAAAACTAAACGTAACCCTAACCCTAACCCTAACCATAACACTTATCCTATCCTTAACACTTAACCCCTAACCCTATCCCTATCCCTAACCATAAAACTGACTGTAAACGTAACCCTAACCATAACCATCACCCTAACCCTAAGCCTAACCCGAATCCTTTATCTAACACTTAACCCATAATCGTAACACTAAACATAACCCTACAATTAACTGTAATCCTAATCCTAACACTAACCCTAACCCTAACCGTAACCCTAACCCTAACCCTAAACCTAACCATAAACCTAACGCTACCCCTAATTGTAACTTCTTATCCTAACACAAACCCTAACCCTAAACCTAACCATAACCCTAAACGGTAACCCAAAACCTAACCCAAATACTAACCCTAAACTCACACTAGCACTAACCCTAAACTCTAATACTAACACTAACACTAATTTTTAACGTTAATCCTAACCCTAAACCTCAACCTACCCCTAACCCTAACCATAACCCTAACCCTAACTCTAACCATAACCCTAAGCCTAACCATAACCCTATCGCTAACCATAAACCTAAACCTAAAACTAACCCTAACACTAACCCTAAAGGTAAACCTAACTATAACCCTAGCACTAACCCTAACCCAAAAGCTAAACCTAACTCTAACCCTAACACTAACCCTAACCTAAACCTAAAACTAACCTCTATACCTAACCCTAACCCTAACCCTAAACCTAAGCTTTAACCCTAACCATAACAGTTACCCTAAACATAACCTCTAAGACTAACCGTAACCCTAACACTAACCCCAAACACTAACACTAAAATTAAAGGTAACCTCTAACCACAATGCTACCACTAATCGTAACACTAAAACTAACCGTCACCCGAAGCCTAATCATAACCCTCTCCCTAACAACTAACACCTAACCCTAACCCTAACACTAACCCTAACCCTACCAGTCATCATAACTCTAACACTACCCCTAACCCTAACATCTAATCCTAATCCTAACATTAACCCTAACCCTAACCCTAAACCTAATTCTAACTCTAAACTCTAACCCTAACACCAACCCCCAAACTAACTTTAACCCTGACCGTAATACCTAATCCTAACCCTAACTGTAACGCTAACTCTATCCCTAACACCTAACACCTAACCCTAGCCCTAACCCTAACCCTAAACCTTTACGTAAAACAAACCCAAACCATCACCCTAAACCTAATCGTAACCCTAAAACTAACCGTAATCCAAAGAGTAAGCATAACAGTCTCACTAACAACTAACCCCTAACCCCAACACTAAACCCAACCCTAACCCTAAAACTAACACTAACGTCTAACCCTAACCCTAAACCAAACACTAACCCAAAACCTAAATTCTAACCCTAACCCTAAACCTAAATCTTGACCTAACCCTATCTCTTAACCTAACCCTAACCCAAAGCTAACCCTAAACCTAAAACTAACTGTAAACCTATCCATAAACCTATCACTTACCCTAAACAGTACCCCTAAACCTAACAGTAACCATAACCCTAAACCTAAAACTCAACCTAACTATACACCTAAACGTAATCTTAAGCCGAAAACTAATCGTAACCCTAAAGCTAAAAGTAACACAATGCCTAACCCTAACCCTCTCTCTAACACCTAAAACCGAACCCTAACCCTAACACTAACACTAACACTAACCCTAACCCTAACCCTAAACCTAAGTTTTAAACCTAACCCTAACCCTAAACCTAACCCTAACCCTAAATTTAACCCTAACTCTAACACTAACCCTAACCATAAATTCTAACTGTAACACTAACCCTAACACTAACACTAACCCTAATATCTAACCCTAACCATAACTATAACTCTAACTCTAACCCTAACCATAACCCTAAGACTAAACCAACTTCTAACCCTAACACTAACCCTAACCCTAAACATAAACCTAAGCCTAATCCTAACCCTAAACCCAACACTAACACTAACCCTAACACTAAACCCTAACCCTAAACCTAACACTATTCCTAACCATAAAACTAAATGAAAACCTAACACTAACCCTAACCCTCACGCTAACCCTATCCCTAACACCTAAACCCAACCCTAAACCTAAACCTAACCCTAAAACTAACACTAAACCTAAGCCTAATCTTAACCATAACTTCTAATCCTAACCCAACTCGAATCCTAACCCTAACCCTAACCATAACCATAACCATAACCATAACCATAACCTTAAACCTAACATTACTCCCCAAACCAAAATCGTAACCACACACACTAAAATTAACCTTAACACTGACTGAAATACATAACCCTAACACTAACCATAACCCTAACACTAATCCAAACGATAACCCTAACCCCTAACTCTAACTGTAATACTAACCCTAACCTTAACACTAACCATAAAATCTAACACTAACCCTAACCCTAAACCTATCCCTAACCCTAACCCAAAACTAACACTAAACCTAACTTCTAACCCTAACCATACCCCTAACCCTAAACCTAAACCTAAACCTACACCTAAACGTAACAATAACATTAACACTAAACACAAACCCTAAACGTAACACTACCCTAACCCTAACACTAACCCTAACCTAAAACTAAACCTATTTTTAAACCTAACCCTAATGCTAATACTAACCCTAAACCTAACACTAACACTAACCTCTAAACCTAACCCTAACCGTAAACCTCACGACTAACACTTATCCTAACCCTTAACCTATCCCTAACGCTAACCTTAACCCTAACCCTAAACCTAAGCTTTAAACTTAACCCTAACCTTAACTCTAACCATAACTTCTAAGCCTAACACTAACCCTTAACCTGACCCTAAACTCTATCACTAAACCTAATGCTAAACTCTAACGATAACCCTGACCCTAAAACTAACACTAACGCTAACAATAACCCTAACTTAACCCTAACCCTAACCCTAACACTATCCTTAGCCTTAACCGTAAACCTAACCCTAACCCTAACCCAAAGCCTAACACTATCCCTAACACATAAACCCTAACCCTAACCATAAACCTAACCCTAAAACTTACCCTAAAACTAAGCCTAACACTAAAATAACTTCTAGCCCTAACACTAACCCTAACCCTAAAACTAAGCTTTATCCCTAACCCCAACATTAACACTAGCCTCTAAGCCTAACACTAACCCTAACCCTAACCCAAATTCTATCTCTAAACCTAATGCTAAACTCTAACCATAACCCTGACCCTAACCCTAACACTAACGCTAACACTAACTCTAACTTAATCTTAACCCTAACACTATCCCTAACCCTAACAGTAAACCTAACCCTAACCCTAGCCCAAAGCCTAGCACTATCCCTAACATCTAAACCCTTACCCTAAGCATAAATCTAACCTTAAAACTAAGTCTAACACTAAACCTACTTCTAAAACTAACACTAACCCTAACCCTAATCCTAAACCTAAGCTTTACCCTAACCATAACCCTAAACTCTAAGCTTAACACTAACCCTAACACTAACACTAAACTTTAACTCTAACCCTAACCATAAACCTAACGCTAACCCTAACCCTAAACATAAACTTAACCTACAACCCTAACCCAAATCTTAACACTAACCTATTCGTAACCCTAACACTTAACTTAATTCTAAACCTAACTTCAAACCCTAACACTAACACTAACCCTAAACTTCAACCTAACCCTAACACTAAACATAACCCTAATCATAACTCCAATCATAACCCAAATCCTAAACGTAACCCTATCCCTAAACCTAACCCTAAACTTAAAACTAACCCTAAAACTAATCCTAAAGCTAACACTAACCCTTAACTTAACCCTAAGCCTCACCATAACCCTAAACCTAAACCTAACCGTAACGCTAACACTAACCTTAACCTGAAGCCTAACCATAACCCTCTCCCTAACACTTTACACCTAAACCTAACCCTAACCCTACCAGATATCATAACCCTAATGCTACCCCTAACCCTAACTTTTAATCCTATCCTAACAGTAAACATAACCCTAAACCTAAACCTAATTCTAACCCTAAACTCTAACCCTAAACCTAACTCTAACACTAACCCTAAAACTACTTTTAAACCTGAGGTAATAGATAACCCTAACCCAAACCCTACCATAAGCCTAAGCCTAATCCTAACTCTAAATGTAATTCTAGCCCTAAATTCCAACACTAAACCTAACCCTAACTCTAAAATTTACACTAACCCTAACACTAAACCAAAACCTAACCTAATTCCTAACCCTAACTCTAACCCTAACCCTAACACTAAAACTAACCCTAACCCTGACTGTAATACCCAACCCTAAACCTAACACTAAATTTTAATCATAAACCTAATCATAACCCTAACTCTAACCCTAAACCTAACCCTAAACATAACCCTAACCATAACCCTAATCATAAACACTAACCTTAAGCCTAACTCAAAACCTCTCCCCAACCCTAACGCTAACACTAAGCCTAACCATAACCTCTAAGACTAACCGTAATGATAATGCTAACCCCAATCTCTAACACTAAAATTAATGCTAACACTCTAACCATTACCCTAACCCTAACACTAACCCTAACCGTAAACCCAACCCTAACCCTAACCCTAAACCTAAACCTAATGTAATGCTAACACTAACCACAACCCGAAGACTAACCATAACCCTCTCCCTAACACCTAACACCTAATCCTAAACCTAACACTAACCCTAACCCTACCAGTAATCATAACCCTAACCCTACCCCTAACCCTAACTTCTAATCCTAATCCTAACAGTAACCCTAACCCTAAATCTAAACATAATTCTAACCTTAAACTCTAACCCTAAACCTAACTCTAAACCTAACCTTGACCCTAAAACTAACTTTAACCCTGACCATAATATCTAACCCTAAACCTAGCCCTACCATAAGCCTAAACCTAATCCTAAACCTAAACGTAATTCTAACCCTAAATTCTAACGCTAAACCTAACCCTAACCCTCACACTAATACTTACACTAACCCTAAACTCTAAACCTAACCCTAATGCTAACCCAAAACCTAACCCTAAAACTCACCATAACCCTAACACAAAACCTACCCTATTCCCTAACCTTAACCCTATCCCTAACACTAACCCTAAACCTGAGCCTAATCATAACCCTAAACCTAACACAATTCCTAACCATAAACCTAACCAAAAAACTAACCCTAACCCTAACCCTATCCCTAACACCTAACCACAACCCTAACCCTAAACCTAACCCTAAAACGAACACTAAACCTAACTCTAACCCTCACACTAACCATAACTTCTAATCCTAACCTAACCCGAATCCTAACACTAACCCTAACCATAACCATAACCATAGCCCTAAACCTAACATTACTCCCTAACCCTAACCCTTACCCTTAAACTAACACTAACACTGACTGTAATACCAAACCCTACAACTAAACCTAACCCTAGCGTAACCCTAAAACTAACCGTAACACTAAACCTAACCCATACCTCTAACCGTGATACTAACGATAACCCTAACACTAACCATAAAATTTAACACTAACCCTAATCCTAAACCTATCCCTAACCCTAACCCAAACCTAACACTAAACCTAACTTCTAACCCTAACCCAACTCTTAACACTAAACCTTAACCTAAACCTCCCCCTAATCATAACACTAACCCTAACACTAATTGCTAACCCTAAATATAACACTAACACTAACACTAAACCTAACACTAAACCTAATTCTAAACCTCACCCTAAACCTAATACCAACCCTAACCGTAACATTAACACTAACCTCTTAACCTACCCCTAACCCTAACCCTAAACCTAACGACTAACTCAAATCCTAACCATAAAACTATCCCTAATGCTAACCCTAACCCTAACCCTAAATCTAAGCTTTAAACCTAACCCTAACCTTACTTCTAACCATAACGTCTAAGCCTAACACTAAAACTAACACTAACCCCAAACTCTATCACTAAATCTAATGCTAAACTCTAACCATAACCCTAAGCCTAACACTAACACTAACCCTAACACTAACCCTAAATTAACCCTAACCCTAGCCCTAACACTATCGCTAACCCTAACCTTAAATCTAACCCTAACCCTAACCCTAACCCGAAACTGTAACCCTAACCCTAATCATGACCCTGACATTAAACCTCTGACCCAGCCCTAACCCTAACCCTAACACTAACACTAACTCTAACCCTAATCGTAAACTAACCATAACCATAAACCTAACCCCAACTCTGAAACCTAACCTTAAGCCCTAACACTAACACTAACCCTAAACTCTAACCCTAACATAAACCTAACCCTACCCATAAACCTAACCCTACCATCTAACCGAAACACTATCCCTAAACTTAACTAAAACTTACCCTAACACTTACGCTAAACTTAATCCCTATCCCTAACCCTAACTCTAACCCTAACACTAACCCTACACCTTACCCTAACCCGGTTCACTATCCCTAAACTTAACACTAAACCTAACCCTAACTCTAAACCTAACCTAACTCTAACCCTAACCCTTACCCTAACACATAACCCTGTCCCTAACCCTACCCTAACACTAACCCTAACCCTAACAATAACCCTAACCCTAAACCCGAACTCTAACCCTAACACCTAACAATAAGGTCTAACCCTAATACTAACCCTAACTCTAACTCTAACCTCTAACCCTAACCGTAATGCTAACCCTAACCCTAACCCTCACCTCTAACCCGAAACCTATCCCTAACTCTACCATGATCCCTAAACCTAAGCATAACCTTAACACTAACCGTAACACTAATCCTAACTCCAACAGTAACCCTAAAAATAACCCTAACCATAATGCTAACCATAAGCCCAAGCCTAACTTTAAATCTAACCTGAACCGCTAACCCTAAACCTACCATAACCGTAACACTAACCCAAAGCCTAAACCTAACCCTAACCCTAACCCTAACCCTAACCCTCTAACACTAACCCAAACACTAACCCTAAACTTGACATTAATGGTAGTGCTAACCCTAACTGTAACCCCAACACGAACCCTAACACTAACCATAATCATAACCCTAACCTCTAACCATAAACCTAACCATAAACCTAACTCTATCCTTAACCCTAAGGGTATTGCTAACACTAACCGTAACCCTAACACGAACCCGAAATCTAACCCTGACCCTAACCCCTAACCCTAACTCTAACCCTAAACCTAAACCTAACACTAAATTTAACGCTAAACTTACCCCTAACCCTAACCATAACCCTAACCCTAACCATAACCCTAACCTCTAACCATAAACCTACCCCTAAACCTAACCCTAACCCTAACCGTAACCCTAACCCTCACCCTAATCCACTAACCCTAACCCTAACTCTATCTCTAATGCTACGCCTAACCCTAACACTAACCCCCATCGAAAAACTAAACCTAACACTATATCTAAACCTAAGCCTACACCATAACCGTAACCCTAACTCAGACTCTAACCTTAAACCTAAACCTAACCCTATCCCTAAAGCTATCCCTAAGCCTAACCTTAACCCTAACCCTAAAAATAACCCTAACCCTAACCCTAATACCAAACCCTAAACCTAACACTAACTCTATCCCTAACTATAAACGTAACCCTAACCCTAATCACTAACCCTAACCCTACCCATAAAACTAAACCTAACAGTATCCCTAACACAAAACCCTAACACTATCCCTAACCCTAATCTTAACCCTAAACCAAATCTGTAGCCCTAAGTCTAACCCTAACCCGAAACCTAATGCTATCCCTAACCCTAACCCTAAACCTAAGCTTTAAACATAACCCTAACCTTAACTCTAACCATAATCTCTAAGCCTAACAGTAACCCTGACCCTAACCCCAAGCTATTTCATTAAACCTAATGCTAAACTCTAAACGTAACCCTAACCCTAACCTTAACACAAACACTAACACTAACCCAAAATTAACCCTAACTCTAACCCTAACACTATCCCTAACCCAAAATTAACCCTAACTCTAACACTAACACTATCCCTAACCCTAACCGTAAACTAAACACTAACCCTAACCATAAGCCTAACACTATCACTAACACCTGAACCCTAACCCTAACCATAAACCTAACCCTAAAACTTACCCTAAAACTAGCCCTAACACTAAACCAACTTCTAATCCTAACACTAACCCTAAGCCTAACCCTAAACCTAAGCTTAAACCCTAACTCTAACCCTAACCCTAAACCTAACCTCTAAACCTAACCCTAAACCTAACCCAATCCCAATCTCTAACACTAAACCTAATGCTAAGCTCTAACAATAAACCTAAGATGAACACTAACCCTAAACCTAAACCTAAACATGCCCCTTAAACTAACCCTAACGCTAACCCTAACGCTAACACTAACCCTAACCCAAATCTCTAACCCTAACTGTAACCTTAACTCTAAAACTAAATGTAACCCTAACCTTAAACCTAACCACAACCTTAACCTCTAACCATAAACGTAAACCTAACCCTAACCCTAACCTCTAAACCAAACCCTAACACTAACAATAACCCTAATCCTAACCCTAACCCTAACCCTAACCCTAACACTAACACTAACACTAATATTAAACATAAACCTAACCCTAACATTAACCCTAACCCAAACCCTAACCCTAACCCTAACCCTAACTCTAACTCTAACCCTAAACCTAAACCTAAACCTAACCCTAACCCTAACTGTAAATCTAACCCTAAACGTAACCCTAAGTTCTAATCCTAACACTAACCCTAACACTAATCCTAACCCTAACCATAACCATAACCATAACCATAACCATAACACTATCCCTAAATCCTAACACCTAAACCTAACCCTAACACTAAACCGAACCCTAACCTTAAATCTTATGCAAACCCTAACACTAAGCCTATCTAATCTAATTGTAACACCAACACTAACCATAACCCTAAGGCTAACCCTAAACCTAACCCTAACATTAACACTAACACTAACACTAACATCTAAACCAAACCCTAACACAAACCATAATTCTAACCCTAAACCTAACCACTAACACTAATCCTAACCCTATTCCTATTCCTAACCCTTACAATAAACCTAAACCTGAACGTATGATTTAACCCTAAGCCTAACCCTAACTCGAACCATCAACTTGAAGCCTAACCCTAACACTAACTCTAACCCTAAACTGAATGCTAACCTCTAACGATAACCCTAACTCTAACCCTAACCCTAACCTTAACCCTAAACCTAAAACTAAACTCTAACCGTAACACAAACCCTAATCCTAACTGTAACACTAACTTCTAACCCTATCACTAACCCTAACCCTAACTCTAACCCTAACATTAATCCTAAATTCTAACCCTAACACTAACCCTAACCCTAACCCTAACCCTAATCATAACCCTAACCCTAACCATAACCCGAAGCCTATGCGTAACACTATCCCTAAACCTAAACCTAAACCTAACTCAAAACCTAACCCTAACCCTAACACTAAACATAACCCTAACTCTTACCCTAAAACTAACATCTAAATCTAAGCCTAACCATAACTGAAACCTAACGCTAAACCTACCAACTAACCCTAATCATGACCCTTACCCTATCCCTAACTCTAAACCTAACCCTAACCCTAAAGCTAAGTTATAAACCTAAACCTAACCATAACCATAATCATAACTTCTAAGCCTAACCCTAACCCTAAACTGAACCCCAAACTCTATCACTAAACCTAACGGTAACCTCTAACAATAACCCTAACCCTAACCCTCAACCTATACCTAACACTAACTCTAAACATATCCCTAAACCTAAGCCTAAGCTTTAACCCTAACCCCAAAACAAACCTAAAGCTAAACACTAAACCTAACACTAACACTAACCCTAACCCTAAAATCTAACCATAACACTAACCCTAACCCTATCCCTAACATCTAACCTTAACCCTAACCTAATCCTAACCCCAACCATAACCCTAATCCCAACCCAATCGTAACCCTAACCCAAACTGTAATACGAAGCCTAACCGTAATCCTAACCATAACCCAAACCATAACACTAACCCTAAACCCTAACCCTCAACAAAACACTATCTCTAACCCTAACCCTAACCCTAACCCTAACCGTAAACCTATAACACCTAACCCATAACACTAACGGTAAACCTAACACTAAAACTAACACTAAACCTAACCCTAACCCTAAGACTAACCCTAAACCTAATCGTAACACTAACCCTAACCATAACAAGAATCCTAAACATAAACTTCTCCCTAACAACTAACCAATAACACTAACCAGAACCCTAAACGTAACCATAACCCTAACCCGACCCCTAACACTAACTTCTAATCCTAAACCTAACCCTAACCATATCATACCCCTAAACATAACTCTAAAACTAACATTAATCCCTTACCCTAACCCTAAACCTACCACTTAAACTAACCCTAAACCTGAATCTAATAGCTAACCCTAACACTAACCCTAACATAACCCTAACCTTAACCCTAAACATAACCCTCACCCGAACCCTAACCCTAAACCTAAACCATACCTCTAACCCTAACCCTAAACCTAAGCCTAAACCTCACCCAAACACTAACCCTAAGCTCTAAAACTAACCCTAACACGAAACCTATCCCTAACTCTAACCATAAACCTAACACTAAACCTAACTTCTAACCCTAACACTAACCCTAAACCTAAACCTCAACCTAACCCTAACCCTAACCATAACACTAAACCTAACACTAAACCTAACCATAAATGCTACCCTAGTCATAAACCTAACCGTAACACTGACCATGACCTTAAACACAACCCTAACACTGACCCTAACCCATAACCTTATCCCTAAAACCTAACCCCTACACCTAACCCTAACACTAACCCTAACTCTAAAATCTAATCCTAAACCTAACCTTTAACCTAACCCTAACCCTAACCCTAAACCTAACCCTAAACCTAACCCTAATGATAACAAAACACTATCCCTAACACCTAACCCATAAACCTAACCCTAACCCTAAATCTAACCAAACGTGAAACGTAACCCTAACCCTAACCCTAACACTAACCCTCTAAACCTAACCCTAACACTACCTGTAATCCTAACCCTAAATATAACCACTAACCCTAATCCTAATGCTTACCCTATCCCTAACCACAACCCTAACCCTAAACCTTACATTGAACCTAAGCTTTAATGCTAAGCTTAACCCTAACCCTAACCATCACCTCTAAGCCTAACACTAACCTTAACCCTAACCCGAACTCTAACCCTAATCTGAATGCTAACCTCTAACAATAACCCTAACCCTCACCCTAACCCTAACACTAACCCTAAACCTAACCCTAAACTCTAACCATAACACTATCCCTAATGCTAACTGTAACCCTAACACTAACCTCTAATTTTAGCACTAAACCTAACCAGAACCCTAACTGTAACACTAAACCTAACTTCTAACCCTAACACTAAACCTAACCCTAAACCTAAATCTAAACCTAACCCTAACCCTAACACTAACCCTAATCCTAAACCCTAACACTAACCTTAACACTATCCATAACCCTAACCCTAACCCTAACCCTAAGCCTAACCATAGCCCTAATCCTAAAGATAACGCTAGCCCCTAAATCTAACACCTAACCCTAAACCATAACCCTAAGCCTAACCCCTAACCTTAAGCCCTAACACTAATATTAAACTTAACACTAACTATAAACCTCAACCTAACCCTAACCCTAACCATAACACTAAACATAAACCTAAGTCAAACCTTGAAGGGTAATGCTAACCATAAACTTAACCCTAACCCTAATTATATAACCCTATCTCTAACACCTAACCCCTAAACCTAACCCTAACCAGAATCCTAATCCAAATCCTAACCCTAACCGTAACCCTAACCCTAACCCTAAACCTAACCCTAACACTAACTATAACCCTATCCCTAATACCTAAATGCTAAACCTAACCCAACCCTAACCCTAAAATTAACCCTAAATCTAACGCAAATGTTATGCCTAACACTAAACCTAACCATAACCCTAAAATCATCGTAACCATAACCCTAACTGTAACCCGAAGCCTAAACCTAACCCTATCCTTAAAACCTAACCCCTAAACCTAACCCGAATACTAATCCAAATCCTAACCCTAACCGTCAAACTAACCCTAACCCTAACCCTAACCCAACGCTAACTTAATTGTAACCCTAACCCTAAAAGTAACCCGGAGCCTAAATGTAACCCTATTCCTAAACCTAACCCTAACCCTAACTCTAAACCTAAACCTAACTCTAAACCTAACCGTAACCCTAACACTAACACTAACCCTAGGTCTAACACTAACACTAACCTCTAAAACTAACCCTAACCCTAACCATAAACCTAAACTTAAACCTAACAACTAACCCTAATTCTAACCCTTACCCTATCCCTAACCCTAACCCTAAACCTAAGATTTAACCCTAACCCTAACCCCAACCCTAACCATAACCTCTAAGCCGAACAGTAACTCTAAACCTAACCCCAAACTCTATCACTAAACCTAACGCTAACCTCTAACAATAACACTAAACCTAGCCCTAACCCTAACCCTAAAAATAACCCTAACCCTATACCTAACCGTAACTCTAACCCTAACCCTAAACCTAAGCTTTAACCCTAACCTTAACCCAAAGCTAATGCTAACCGCTAACCATAAGTGTAAACCTAACCCTAAACTCTAACCAAAACATTAACCCTAAACCTAAGCCATCCCTAACCTCTAAGCCTAACCCTAACCGTAACCCTAACCTTAACCCTAATACAAACCTAATTGTAACTCTAACCCTCAACCTAACCCGAAGCCTAACCGTAACCCTAACCCTAACACCAACACTAACCCTAAACCCTAACCCTAAACTTAACACTATCACTAAACCTAACCCTAACTGTAAACCTAATCCTAACACTAACCTAACTGTAACCCTATCCCTAACACATAATGCCTAACACTAACGCTAAACCTAACCTTAACACTGACCTCTAAACCTAACCCTAACCCTAACTGTAAACCTAACCCTAAACTTAAAGACTAACCGTAATCCTAATGCTTACCCTATACCTAACCCCATTGCTATCCCTAATACTAAGCCTTAGCTTTAACCCTAAACCTAACCGTAACCATAACCGTAACCATAACCATAACTTCTAAGCCTCACCCAACCCTCACCATAACCCCAAACTCTATCACTAAACCAAACGCTAATCTCTAACCATAACCCTAAACATAACCCTAACCCTAAATCAAACCCTAAACCTAAACCTAACCCTAACCCTAACTTTAACCCTTACCCTAAACCAAAACTAATGCCAACCACTAACCCTAACCCTAACCCTAAACTCTAATGGTAACACTAACCCTAACACTAAACCTATTACTAACATCTAACCCTAAACCTAACCCTAACATTAACCTATACTTAACCCTTACCCTAACCCTAACCTAAATGTAACTGTAACATTAACCATAACCTGAAGACTAAATGTAACACTAAGCCTAACCGTAAACCTAACACTAACCCTTAAGCCTAACCCTAAACCTAACACTATCCCTAACCCTAAACGTAACCATAAAACGAACCCTAACACTAACACTAACCCTGAACCTATACCTAACAGCTAACACCTAACCGTAATGCTAAACCTAAACAGAAAACGAAAAGTAAACTTAACCCTAAACCTAACCCTAATGCTAAGCCTGACCCTAAACCTAATAATAACACTAACGCTAACCATAACCCAAAGCCTAACCTTTACACACTCCCTAACACCAAACCCCTAACCCTAAACATAACACTAAACGTAACCTGAAATGTAACCATATCCCTAACCGTACCCCTAAAGCTAACTTCTTATCCTAACCCTAACCCTAACCATAACCATAACGCTAACCCAAACATAACACTGATCCCTTACCCTAACCCTTAAACTAACACTAAGACTGACTGTAATACCTAACCCTAACCGTAACCCTAACCATAGCATAACCCTAACACTAAACCTAACCATAACCCTAACACTAACCAAACGCTAACATCTAACCATAATCCGAACCCTAACCCTAAACCTAACCCTAAACCTAAGCTTAACCCTAACCCTAAACTTAAACCCTCACCCTAAACCTAACACTATCCCTAACCCTAAACCTAACCCTAAACCGAACCCTAAACCTAACCCTAAACCTAACCCTATCGCTAACACCTAACCGCTAACCCTAACCCTAACCCTAAATCTAATACTAACTGTAAACCTAACCCTAACTCTAACCCTAACCCTAAACCTAACCCAATTGTAACCTTAATACTAACCATAAACCAAAGCCTAACCCTAAAACTCTCCCTAACACGTAACACCTAACCCTAACCTTAATCATAACTCTAACACTAAGCATTACACTAACCCTAACCCTAAGCCATAACCCTAAGCCTAATCCCTCACTTAAAGCCCTAACACTAATCCTAACCCTAACCTTAACCCTAACTGTAAACATAACTGTAAGCCTACCCTAACACTAACCCTATCAATAACACTTAACCGCTAACCCTAAGGCTAAACCTAACCCTAAAACTAACACTAAACCTAACACTAACCCTAACACTACCCTAAGCCTTGCCCTGAACCTAATTTTAACCCTAACACTAACCATAATCCAAACACTAACTGTAACCCAAGCCTAACCATAATTCTAACAAAAACACTATAACATAAACCTAAACCTAACACTAACCCTATCCCTGACCCTAACACTAACCCTACCTTATAGCCCTAACCCTAACCCTAAACCTAAACATAACCCTAACCCTAACCCTAACCCTAACCCTACACTAATGCTAACCCTAACCCTAACACTAACACTAAACTTTAACCTAAACGAAACCCTAACCGTAAACCTAACCCTAACCTAACAACTAAACATAACCCTATCCCTTACCTTATCCCTAACCCTAATGCTAACCCTAACCCTAAACATAAGCTTTAACCCTAACCCTAACCCAAACACCAACGTATATCACTAAACCTAATGCTAACTTCTAACCATAACCTTAACCCTAACCCAAACCTAACTCTAACCCTAACCCTAACATTAACCCTAACCCTAAACCTAAGCTTTCACCATAACCCTAACCCAAATCTAATGCTAAGTGCTAACCCTAACACCAACCCTAACCCTAAACTCTAACCGTAACACTAACCCTAACTCTAAACCTATCCCTAAAAAATAAACCTAACCCTAAACCTAACACTAACCCTAAGCCTAACCCTAACCTAAACGTAACTCTAACCCTAACCGTAACCCGAGGCCTAACGGTAACCCTAACCATAACCCTAACACTAACACCAACTATAAACCCTAACCGTAAACCTAACACTATCCCTATCCCTAACCCTAACCCTAACCATAAACCTAACCCTAACACTAACTCTAAGATTATCACTAACACCTAACCCCTAACCCTAATGCAAAATCAAAACCTAAAACTAACATTAAACCTAACCCTAACCCTAACCCTAACCGTATTGCCAAGAGCTAACCCCAAACCTAAATGTAACCCTAACTTTAAACTAACTCTAAACTTAACCCTAACCCTAACCCTAACCCTAACCCTAACCCTAACGCTAACCCTAAAACTAATCGTAATTGTAACCCTAACTGTAATTCTAAGCCTAACCATAACCCTCTCCTTAACACCTAACTCCTAACCCTAACCTTATTCATAAATCTAACACTAAGCATAACCCTAACGCTAACCCTAACCCTAAGCCATAACACTAAGCCTAACAACGCAAATTAAGCCCTAACACTAATCCTAATCCTAACCCTAAATGTAAACCTAATCCTAACCCTACCCTACCACTAACCCTATCCATAACACCTAACCCCTAATCCTAATGCTAAACCTAACCCTAAAACTAACACTAAACCTAAAACGAACCCTAACCTTACCCTAAGCCTAACCCTAAACATAATTGTAACTGTAACCATAACCCTAACCCGAAGCCTAGCAGTAACCGTAACCCTAATCCTAACCCTAACACAAACACTAAACCCTAAACCTAAACATAATACTAACCCTAACCCTAAGCCAACACATACCCTAACATCTAACCCTAACCCTAACCCAAAAATTAACCTAACCCTAACCCTTACCCTAAGCCTAACCTCTTATCCTAACCATAACACTAAACCTAACCATTACCATAAAGTAACCATAATCTCTAAACCTAATTGTAACCCTAACCCTAACCCTAACCGTAACCCTAAATCTAACACTAAACCTAACCCTACCCCAACCCTAACCATAACGGTAAACCCCTAAACCTAACACCTAACAGTAAGCCATAACCCTAAGCCTAACCAAAATCTTACCACTAAACGTAACCCTAACCATAACCCTAACAATAACACTATCACTAACCTAAACCTAACCCCAACCCCAAACCGAACCCTAAAACTAACACTAACACTAACCGTATCGCTAACACCTAACACCTAACACCTAACACTAACCCTAACCCTAAACCTAAATCTAAAACTAACCCTAAACCTAACCCTAACACTAACCCTAAACCTAATCGTAACTCTAACGCTAACTGTAACTCAAAGCCTTACTCTAACCCACTCCATAAAACCTAACGCCAAACACTAACCTTAATCATAACCCTAAAACTAAGTGTAACCCTAACCCTAACACTAACACTCACCCTAACCCTAACCCTAAACCGAGCCATAATGATAAACTATAACACTAAACATAACAATAACCCTAAACATAACCTAAAATAACCCTTACCCTAACACTAACCCTAAATTATAACCATAATCCTAAACCTAACCTTAAATTTAACTCTAACCCAAACCCTAACCCTAAACCTAAACCTAAAGCTAATGCTAACATCTAACCATAACCGTAACCCTAACTCTAACCATAACCCTAACCATACCCCTAAAACTAACCCTAACCCATAACCCTATCCCTAAGACCTAACCCCAAACCTAACCCTAACCCTAATCCTAACACTAAATCTAACGCATACCCTAATCTGAACACTAATGCTAACGTAATTGTAACAATAAGCCTAACCATAACCTTAACTCTAACCTTAACTCTAACGCTCACACTAACCCTAACCCTAACCCTAAACCGAGCCATAACGATAAACTATAACACTAAACATAACAATAACCCTAAACCTAACCCTTACCCTAACACTAACCCTAAATTCTAACCGCAAACCTAAACCTAACCTTAAATTTATCTCTAACCCAAACCCTAACAGTAACCCTAACCCTAAAGCTAATGCTAACATCTAACCATATCCATAACCCTAACTCTAACCGTAACCCTAACCATAACCCTAACACTAACCCTAACCCATAACCCTAATCCTAACACCTAACCCCTAAGCCTAACCATAACCCTAACTCTAACCCTAAAACTAAATCTAATGCAAATCCTAACCCTAACCCTAACTAAAACGCTAACCTAATTGTAACTCTAACACTAACAATAACCCTACGCCTAACCCTAACTCTAACCCTAACCCCCACACTAACCCTAACAAGAATCCTAACACTAAACTCCAAACCTAACTCTAACCATAAACGTAACCCTAACCTTAAAAGTAACCAGTAACGCTAGTCCTAACTCTTAGCATATACCTAACTGATCCCTACCACCAACCCTAACACTCAAATTAAGCTTTAACCCTAACCATAACCCTAACCATAACCATAACCTCTAAGCCTAACACTAGCTCTAACAGTAAATCTAACTCTAACCCTAAACCAAAAGCTAACTTCTAACCATAGCCCTAAATTTAACCCTAACTTAATCCTATTCCTAAACTCTAACTGTAACCATAACCTTAACCCTAACTGTAAACCTGAACTTAAGCTTTAATCCTAACCTGAAACCTAACCATAAACTTTAAGCCTAACCCTAACCCTTACACTAACTCTAACCCTAAACCAAACGCTAACCTCTAACCATAACCCTAACCCTAAACCTAACTGTAACACTAACATGAAAACTAATTTCTAGCCCTAATACTAAGCCTAACCCTAAACCTAAACATAACACTAAACTTAATGCTAACCCTAAACCGAACCATAAACCTAACCCTAACCATAACCGTATCACTAACACCTAACCCCTAACCCTAACCCTAACCCTAAATCTAAAACTAACCCTAAACCTAAACCTAATTGTAACACTAACCCTAACTGTAAACCGAAGCCTAACCATTACACTTTCCCTAAAACCTAATCCCTAACACTAACCATAACAGTAATCCTAAACCTAAATGTAACCATAACCCTAACTCTCTCCTCCTAACCCTATTTTCTAATCCTAACCATAACCCTAACCCAGACCTAACATTAATCCCTTACCCTAAACCTAAACCTAAAATGAACCCTAACCCTAAACCGAACTATAATCCTAAACTTTAACCCTAAACCTAACCCTAAAACTAAACCTAACCTTTACCCAAACACTAACCCTAAACTCTAACCATAACACTAAACCTAACCATAACTTTAACTCTAACCCAAACCCAAACCCTGACCCTAAACCTAACGCTAACCCTAATGCTAACCTAATTGTAACCCTAAAAATAACCATAACCCTAAGTCTAACCTTAACCATAACCCTAACTCTAACCCTAACGCTAACCCTCACACTAAACCCTAACCCTACCACTAACCACTAAACCTAACCTTAACCCTTACCCTAACCGTAACCCTAACTCTAAAACTAACCACTAACCCTAATCTTAACCCTTAGCACATCCCTAACTGAACACTACTCCTAAACCTAACCCTCAAAATAAGATTTAACCCTAACTGTAACTCTAACCATAACCATAACCTGTAAGCCTAACATTAACCCTAACTCTAACCCTAAACCAAAAGCTAACCTCTAACCCTAACCCTAACCTTAATCCTAACCCTAATCTCTAAGCCTAATGCTAACCCTAACTCTAACCCTAAACCAAACGCTAACCTCTAGCCATAACCCTAACCCTAACCCTAACCCTAACACCAAAACTAAAACTAACTTCTAACCCTAACACTAAGCCTAACACTAAAACTAAACGTAACCCTAACCCTAAACCCTAAGCCTAAAACTAACACTATCCCAAGCCCTATCCCTAACACTATCCCTAATCCTAACACTAAACCAAACCCTAAATCTAACCCTAACCTTAACCCTATCGCTAACACCTAACACCTAACACTAATCCTAACCCAAACTCTAAAACATACCCTAACATAACCTTAACCCTAACACTAAGCCTAAGGCTAACCCTAATCCGAACACTAAAACTAACCGTAAACCGAAGTCTAACCTTTACACTCTCCCTAAAACTTAACCCCTAACCCTAACACTAACCCTAACCCTAACCATAACCATAACCATAAGACTAATATTAAGCATAAACCTAAATCTAACCCTCACACTAACCCTAACCCTAACCCTAACCCTAACCCTAACCCTAACACTAAACTCTAAACTCTAAACCTAATCCTAACCTTAACTGTAACCCTAACCCTAAAACTAACCACTAACCTTGATCCTAACCCTTAGCATATCCCTAACCTAACCCTACCCCTAACCCTAACCCTCAACTAATTTTAACCCTAACTGTAACCCAAAACATAACCATAAGCTCTAAGCCTAACACTAACCCTAACACTTAGCCTAACTCTAACCCTAAACGAAAAGCTAACCTCTAACCATAACACTAAGCCTACCCCTGAGCTTAATCATAACCCTAAGCTCTATCCGTAGCCCTAAACATAACCCTAATTGTAAACCTGAACTTAAGCTTTAAACCTAAACCTAAAACCAACCCTACCCCTAACCCTAAACTCTAAGCCTAACCCTAACCCTAACTCTAAACCTAAACCAAATGCTAACCTCTAAACATAACCCTAACCCTAACCCTAATACTAACACTAAACTAACTTCTAACCTGAACACTAACAATAACCCTATACCTAAACATAACCATAACCCTAACACTAAACACTAACCTTAACCCTAACACTATCCCTACCCTAACCTTAAACATAAAATGAAATATAAACCTAAAACAAACCCTAACCCTATCGCTAACAACTAACTCCTTATCCTAACCCTAACCCTAACTCTAAAACTAACACTAAACCTAACCCTAACACTAACCCTAACCTAAACTTAACTCTAAACCTAACAATAACTCGAAGCCTAACCATAACCCAAATCCTAACCCTAGTATTATCCCTAACACTAACCCTAACCCAAAACCTAAGGCTAACCTCTAATCATAACAGTAACCCTAACTCTAACTGCTAACACTAACCCTAATGCTAACCCTAACCCTAATCCTAACCCTAACCCTAAACTCTTAGCGTAACACTAACCCTAACCCTAAACTTATTACTAACATTAAACCTAAGGCTAACCTCTAACCATAACAGTAACCCTAACTCTAACTGTAACCCTAACCCTAAACCTGACACTAACCCTAACCCATAACCCTATCCTAACACCTAACCCCTAACCCTAACCATAACCCTAACTCTAACCCTAACACTAAATCTAATGCAAATCCTAACCCTAACCCTAACTATAACGCTAACCTAATTGTAACTCTAACACTACCAATAACCCTAGGACTAACCCTAACCATAACCCTAACTCTAACCCTAACCCTCACACTAACCCTAACAAGAATCCTAACACTAAACTCCAAACCTAACTCTAACCATAAACGTAACCCTAACCTTAAAAGTAACCAGTAACGCTAGTCCTAACTCTTAGCATATACCTAACTGAACCATACCACCAACCCTAACACTCAAATTAAGCTTTAACCCTAACCATAACCTCTAAGCCTAACGCTAGCTCTAACAGTAAATCTAACTCTAACTCTAAACCAAAAGCTAACTTCTAAGCATAACCCTAAAACTAACCTTAACCTTAATCCTATCCCTAAACTCTAACTGTAACCATAACCTTAACCCTAACTACAAACCTGAACTCAAGCTTTAATCCTAACCTGAACCCTAACCATAACCTCTAAGCCTAACCCTAACCCTTACACTAACTCTAACCCTAAACCAAACGCTAACCTCTAACCATAACCCTAACCCTAAACCTAACTGTAACACTAACATGAAAACTAATTTCTAGCCCTAATACTAACCCTAACCCTAAAACTAAACATAACACTAACACTAACCCTAACCCTAAACTGAACCATAAACCTAACCCTAACCATAGCCATTTCACTAGCACCTAACCCCTAACACTAAGCCTAACCCTAAATCTAAAACTAACCCTAAACCTAAACCTAAACCTAAACCTAATTTTAACACTAACCCTAACTGTAAACTAAAGCCTAACTGTTACACTTTCCCTAAAACCTAATCCCTAACCCTAACCATAGCAGTAACCCTAAACCTAAATGTAACCATATCCCTAACTCTCCTCCTAACCCTATTTTCTAATCCTAACCATAACCCTAACCAAGACCTAACATTAATCCCTTACCCTAAACCTAACCCTAACACTTAAACTAACCCTAAGCCTGACTGTAATACCTAACCCTATCCCTAACCCTAAGCTGGCATATCCCTCACCCTAACTCTAAACCTAACCTTAACACTAACCCTAACCAATACATCGAACCCTAACCCTAACCCTAATCCAAACCCTAACACTAACCCTAACATCTAACACAAACCCTAATCCTAAACCTATTCCTAACCCTAACCCTAAACCTAACACTAAACCTAAATTCTAACCCTAACCTTCACCCTAAACCTCAACCTTACTCTAACCCTAATCATAACACTAACCCAGACCATAACCCTAACCCTAAAGTCTAACACTAAACCTAACCCTAACCCTAGCAATAACACTAACCCTAATCTATAACACTATCCCTAACACCTAACACCTAAACCTAACCATAACCCTAACCTAACCCTAACCCTAACCCTAACCCTAACGCTAACACTAACCTAATTATAACCCTAACACTAACTATAAACCTAAGCCTAACCCAAACTCTAACAATAAAACTAAATCTAACAGTAACCCTCACACTAACCCTAACCCTAACCATAACAATAACCCTAATATCTAAACTAACCCTAAGCCTAACTGTAACCCTAACCATAAAACTAACCACTAACCCTAATGCTAACACTTACCATATCCCTAACCCTAACCCTAATCCTAACCCTAACCCTGATCCTATGTTTTAACCCTACACCTAACCCTAAACCTAACACTAACCATAACCTCTAAGCATAACACTAACCCTAACACTAACCCTAATTCTAACCCTAAACCAAATGCTAACCTCTAACACTAACCCTAACCCTAACCTTAACCTTAAAACTAATCCTAAACTCCAACCGTAACCCTAGACAAAACCTAAATGTAAACCTGAGCCTAAGTTTAACTCTAACCATAACCCTTAAACTAACCATAACCTCTAAGCCTAACCTGAACCCTAAACCTAACCCTAACTCTAACCCTAAACCAAATGCTAACCTCTAACCATAACCCTAACCCTACACTAAACCTATCTTCTAAAACTAACACTAAACCTAACCCTGAACCTAAACCTAAACCTAACTCTAACCCTAACCCTAAACTCTAACGCTAACCCTAACACTATCCCTAACCCTAACTCTAATAGTAAACTGAACCCTAAATCTAACACTAACTCTAAGCCTATTGCTAACACATAATCCCTAACGCTAACCCTTATCCATAACACTATCCCTAACACCTAACACCTAAACCTAACCCTAACCCTAACACAAACCTAATTATAACCCTAACACTAACTATAAACCTAAGCCTAACCCAAACTCAAACACTAAAACTAAATCTAACAGTAACACTCACACTATCCCTAAGAATAACCATAACAATAACACTAACATGTAAACTAACCCTAAGCCTAACTGTAACCCTACACGTAAAACTAACCACTAACCCCAATGCTAACCCTTACCATATCCCTAACCCTAACCCTAATCCTAACCCTAACAATGATCCTATGTTTTAACCCTAGACCTAACCCTAAACCTAACCCTAACCATAACCTCTAGGGCATAACACTAACCCTAACACTAACCCTAACTCTAACCCTAAACCAAAAGCTAACCTCTAACCCTAACCCTAACCCTAGCCTTAAACTTAAAACTAATCCTAAACTCCAACCGTAACCCTAGCCATTAACCTAAATGTAAACCTGAGCCTAAGTTTAACCCTAACCCTAAACCTGAAACTAACCATAACCTCTAAGCCTAACCCGAACCCTAAACCTAACCCTAACTCTAACCCTAAACCAAACGCTAACCTCTAACCATAACCCTAACCCTACACTAAACCTATCTTCTAAAACTAACACTAAACCTAACCCTGAACATAAACCTAAACCTAACTCTAACCCTAACCCTAAAACCTAACCCTAACCCTAACTCTAATCATAAACTGAACCCTAAACCTAACACTAACCCTAAACCTATTGCTAACACCTAATCCCTAATGCTAACCCTAACCCTAACTCTAAAACTAAACCTAAACCTAACCCTAACGTTAACACTAACCCTAACCTTAATACTAACCCTAACTCTAAACCTAAACCTAATCATAACCGTAACCTTAACCGAAACACAAAGCCTAACCCTAACCCTCTCCCTAACACCTAACTGCTAACACTAACCTTAATCATAGCCCTAACACTCAGCGTAACCCTAACCCTAAACCTAAAATTAACCCTAACCCTAAACCGAACTATAATCCTAAACTTTAACCCTAAACCTAACCCTAAAACTAAACCTAACCTTTACCCAAACATGAACCCTAAACTCTAACCATAACACTAAACCTAACCATAACCTTTAACTCTAACCCAAGCCAAAACCCTAACCCTAAACCTAACGCTAACCCTAATGCTAACCTAATTGTAACCCTAACACTAACCATAACCCTAAGCCTAACCTTAACCATAACCCTAACTCTAATCCTAACACTAACCCTCACACTAAACCCTAACCCTACCACTAACCACTAAACCTAACCTTAACCCTTACCCTAACCGTAACCCTAACTCTAAAACTAACCACTAACCCTAATCCTAACCCTTAGCATATCCCTAACTGAACACTACCCCTAAACCTAACCCTCAACATAAGATTTAACCCTAACTGTAACTCTGACCTTAACCATAACCTGTAAGCCTATCATTAACCCTAACTCTAACCCTAAACCAAAAGCTAACCTCTAACCCTAACCCTAACCTTAATGCTAACCCTAATCTCTAAGCCTAACCCTAACACTAACTCTAACACTAAACCAAACGCTAACCTCTAGCCATAACCCTAACCCTAATCCTAACACTAACACCAAAACTAAAACTAACTTCTAACCCTAACACTAAGCCTAACCCTAAAATTAAACATAACCCTAACCCTAAACCCTAAGCCTAACCCTAACACTATCCCAAACCCTAACCTTAACACTATCCCTAACCCTAACCCTAAACCAAACCCTAAATCTAACCCTAACCCTAACCCTATCCCTAACACCTAACACCTAACACTAATCCTAACCCAAACTCTAAAACAAACCCAAACCTAACCTTAATCCTAATACTAAGCCTAAGGCTAACCCTAATCCGAACACTAACCCTAACCGTAAACCGAAGTCTAACCTTTACACTCTCCCCAAAACTTAACCCCTAACCCTAACACTAACCCTAACCCTAAACCTAACCATATCCCTAAGCCGACCCCTAAACCTAACTTCTTAATCTAACCCTAACCCTAACCCTAACCATAACCATAACCATAAGACTAATCCTAAGCATAAACCTAAATCTAACCCTCACACTAACCCTAACCCTAACCCTAACCCTAACACTAAACTCTAAACCTAATCCTAACCTTAACTGTAACCCTAACCCTAAAACTAACCACTAACCTTAACCCAACCCTTAGCATATCCCTAACCTAACCCTACCCCTAACCTGTAACCCTAAACATAACCATAAGCTCTAAGCCTAACACTAACCCTAACACTTAGCCTAACTCTAACCCTAAATGAAAAGCTAACCTCTAACCATAACCCTAAGCCTACCCCTGAGATTAATCATAACCCTAAACTCTAACCGTAGCCCTAAACATAACCCTAATCGTAAACCTGAACTTAAGCTTTAAACCTAACCCTAAAACTAACCCTAACCCTAACCCTAACCTCTAAGCCTAAGCCTAACCCTAACCTTAACCCTAACTCTAAACCTAAACCTGCTAACCTCTAAACATAATCCTAACCCTAACCCTAATACTAACACTAAACAAACTTCTAACCTGAACACTAACAATAACCCTATACCTAAACATAACCATATCCCTAACACTAAACACTAACCTTAACCCTAACACTATCCCTACCCTAACCTTAACACTAAAATGAAACATAAACCTAAAGCAAGCCCTAACCCTATCGCTAACAACTAACCCCTTACCTTAACCCTAACCCTAACTCTAAAACTAACACTAAACCTAACCTTAATACTAATCCTTACCTTAAACCCTAAACCTACTCATAACACTAAACCTAACCGTAACCCAAATCCTAACCCTAACGCACTCCCTAATACCTAACACCTAACCCTAACCTTAATCATAACTCTAACACTAAGTGTTATCCTAACCCTAACTCTAACATTAACCCTAACCATAAAGCAAACCATAAGCGTAAATTCTAACCCTAAACCTAACCCTAACCCTAAACCTAAACCTTACCCTAACACGAATCCTAAACTCTAACTGAACCACTAAACATAATCATAGCATTTAACTCTAACCCAAACCCTAAACCTAACGTGAACTTTGAACCATAACCATAACCTCTAAGCCTAACACTAACCCTAACACTAACCCTAACCCTAAAACAAGACTTAACCCATAACATTATCCCTAACACCTAAGCTCTAAACCTAACCCTAACCCTAACACTAAATCTAACGCAAACATTAACCCTAACCCTCACATTAACCTAATTGTAACCCTAAAACTAACCATAAACCTAAGCCTAACCATAACCCTAAGCCTAACCCTAAGCATAACCCTATATTTAACCGTAACCCTAACCCTCACACTAACACTTACCCTAAACCTAACCCTAACAGTAACCTCTAAACCTAACCCTAAAATTAACCGTAACCATAATCCTAAAACTAACCACTAACCATAATCCTACCCCTTTGCATATCCGAAACCGACCCCTACCACTAACCCTAACCCTCAACCTCAGCTTTAAACCTACTTGTAACCCTAACCATAACCATAAACTCTAAGCCTAACATTAACCCTAACACTAACCCTAGGTCTAACTCTAAAACAAAAGCTAACCTCTAACCATTACCCTAATGCCAACCCTAACCTTAATCCTAAACCTAAACTCTAACCGTAGATCCAACCTTAACCCTAACTGTAAACCTGTATTTAAGCCTTAACCCTAACCCTAACCATAACCATAACCTCTAAGCCTAACCCTAACTCTAACACTAAACCAAACGTTAACCTCTAAACATAACCCTAACCATAACACTAACACTAAAACTAACTTCTAACTCTAAGACTAACCCTAACCCTAAACATAAAACTAACCCTAACATTAACCCTAACCCTAAACACTAACCCTAACCCTAACCATAACAATAAGACTAAACCAGAACTAACTTTTATCCCTTACCCTAAACCTAACCCTAAACCTTAAACTAACCCTAAGGCAGACTGTAATACTTAACCCTAACCCTAGCATAACCCTAAACCTAAATCTAACCCTAAACCTATCAATAACACATACAAGTAACCCTAACCCTCAACCTAACCCTAACCCTAACCCTAACACTAACCCTTACCTCGAACACTAACCCTAACCCTAAACCAATGCCTAACCCTGACCCTAAACCTAACACTAAACCTTACTTCTAACCCTAACCCTCACCGTAAACCTTAACCTAACCCTAACCCTAACCATAACACTCACCCAAACCCTAACCCAAACCCTAAACTCTTACGCTAACCCTAACCCTAACCCTAACAATAACACTAACCCTAACCCATAACACTATCTTTAACACCTAAGCCCTAAACCTAAACCTAAACCTAAACCTAACTCTAACCCTAAACCTCAGGCTAACCTAATTGTAACCCTAACATTAACCATAACCCTAAGCCTAACCGGAACCCTAACCCTAACTCTAAACTTAACCCTAACACTCACACTTACCCTAAACCTAACCCTAACATTAACACTAACGTCTAAACCTAACCCTAACCCTAACCGTAACCCTAACCTTAAAACTGACCACTAACCCTAATCCTAACCCTTTCCATGTCCCTAACCGTAAGCCAAATCCTAACACTAACCCTGAAACTAAGCTTCAACAGTAACTTAACCCTAAATGTAACTCTAACCATAACCTCTAAGCCTGACACTAACCATAACACTAACCATAACTCTAATCCTAAACCAAAAGATAACATCTAACCATAACCCTAACCCTGACCATAACCTTAAACCTAATCCTAAACTTTAACCGTAATCATAACCATAACCCTAAACGTAAACCTCAACCTAAGCTTTAACCTTAACCCACATATTAACCTTAAACTTAACCATAACCTCTAAGCCTAACCCTTAACCTAAACCTAACCTTAAGTCTAACCCTAAACCAAAAGATAACCTCTAACCATAAGCCTAACCCTAACCCAAAACTAAACCTATCTTCTAAACCTAACACTAACCTTAACCCTAAACCTAAACATAAACCTAACCCAAACCCTAACCCTAAACCCCAACCATAACACTAGCACTATCCCTAACTCTAAGACTAACCCTAAACCGAACCCTAATCCTAACCCTAACCCTAAACCTATAGCTAACACCTAACACCTAACCCTAACCCTAACCGAAACCCAAAGCCTAAACCTAACCCACTCCCTAACACCTAACTCCTAACACTAACCTTAATAATAATCCTAACACTAAGCATAACCCTAATCCTAACCCTAACCATAAACCTAACATGATACTGGACTATAACCCTAAACTTTAACCCTAAAACTAACCCTAAACCTAAACCTAACCCTTACCCTAACACTAACCCTAAACTCTAACAATACACTAAATCTAACCATAACCTTTAACACTAAACCAAACCGTAACCATTACCCTAAACCTAACGCTAACCTCTAACCATAACCACAACCCTAACTCTAACCGTAACCCTAACCCTAACCCTAACCCTACACTAACCCTAACCCATAACCCTATCCCTAAAACCTAACCCCTAAACCTAACCCTAACACTAACACTAAATTTAACGCAAACACTAACCCTAACCCTAACGCTAACCCTAACGCTAACCTAATTGTAACTCTAACACTAAACATATCCCTAAGCCTAACCCTAACCATAACAATGACTCTAACTCTAACCCTAACCCTCACACTAACCCTAACCCTAACCCAAACTCTAACCCTATCACTAACCTCTAAACCTAACCCTCACACTAACGGAAACACTAACAATAAAATTAACCACTAACCCTAATCCTAACCCTTAGCATATCCGTAACCTAAGCACACCCCTAACAATAACCCCGAAGCTAAGCTTTAACCCTAACCCTAACCCTAACCATAACCATAACCTCTAAGCCTAACACTAACCCTATCACTAACCCTAATTCTAACCCTAAACAAAAAAGTAACCTCTAACCCTAACCCTAAGCTTAACCCTAACCTTAAAACAAATCCTACACTCTAACCGTAACCCTAACCTTAACGCAAGCTGTAAACCTGAACCTTAGCTTTAACACTAAACCTAACACTAACCATAACTTCTAAGCCTAAACCTAACCCTAACCCCAAGCCTATACCAAACGCTAACCTCTAAGCATAAACCTAACCCTAATCCTAACCCTAATCCTAACCCTTACACTAAACCTATATTTTAACCCTAACACTAACCCTAAACCTAAACCTAACCCTAACCTTAAGACTAACCTTAAAAGCTAACCCTAACATTAACACTATCACTAACCAACACTCTAACCCTAAACCAAACCCTAAACCTAACCCTAACCATAACCCTATCGCTAACACCTAAAACCTAACCCTAACAGTGACCCTAACTCTAAAACGAACCCTAAACCTAACCCTAACCCTAACCTTAAACTTAACCCTAAACTTAATCGTAAACCAAAACCTAACTGTAACCCAAAGCCTAACCCTAACCCTAAACATAACGTAACCTCTAACCATAACCGAAACCGAAAACCTAACTCTAACCCTAACCCTAACCCTTACACTAACCCTTACCCATAACCCTATCCCTAACACCTAACACCTAAACCTAACCCTAACTCAAACCCTAACCCTAACACTAAATCTAACGCAAACTCTAACCTTAACTCTAATGCTAACCTAATTGTAACCCTAACCCTAACCATAAAACTAAGACTAACCCTAAACCTAACCCTATCTCTAACCATAACCCTAACCCTCACACTAACCCTAAACCTAACCCTAACACTAATACTAACGTCTAAACCTAACCCTAACTCTAACCATAACCCTAACCATAAAACAAACCACTAACCCTAACCTAACTCTTAGCATATCCCTAACCATAATCCTAACCCTAACCCTAACACTAACGCTGAATGTATGCTTTAACCCTAACCCTAATCATAACCTCTAAGGGTAACACAAAACCTAACACTAACCCTAACACATACCTCTAACCCTAAACCTAACCCTAAGCCTAAGCCTAACAATAACCCTAACCCTAACCCTAACCCTAACACTAACCCTAACCTATAACACTAACCCTAACCATAAACCTATCCCTAACCCTAAACCTAAACCTAACAATAAACCTAACTTGTAACCCTAAGCCTAAATTCTAACCGTAAAATTAACCCTAACTCTAAACCTACCCATAACATCTAACCCTCAATCTAACCCTAACTCTAACCCTAACCCTAAACCTAAACCAAACTTAATCGTAACTCTAACCCTAACTGTAACCCGAAGGCTAATCGCAATCCTAACCATAACCTAACACTAACACTAACCCTATACCATATCCCTAAACCTAACACTATCCCTAACCCTAACCCTAACTGTAAACCTAACCCTAACACTAACCCTAACCTAACCCTAACCCTATCCCTAACACCTAACCCCTAACCCTAAGGCTAAACCGAACCCTAAAACTAACACTGAACCTAACCCTAACCCTAACCCTAAACATAAGCCTAACACTAAACCTAATTGTAACCCTAACCCCTACCATAACCCGAAGCCAAACCACAACCCTAACCCTAAAACTAACACTACACCCTAACCCTAAAACTAAAACTAACCCTAAGCCTAACACTAAACCTAACCCTAACACTAACTCTAATATCTAAGCATAACCTTAAGTCTAAGCCTAAACCTAACCCTAACCTTAACCCTAAACATAAACTTAACTTTTACACTAATACTAACCCAAAACTCTAACCATAACCCTAAACCTAACCCTAATGTTTAACTCTAACCCTAACCCTAAACCTAAAGCTAATCTCTAACCATAACCGTAACCCTAAACTTAACCCTAAACACTAACACTAATCCTAACCCTTAGCATATCTCTTACATAACACAAACCCTAACTGAATCTAAGCTTTAACCCTAACCCCAACCCTAAACCTAACCATAACCTCTAATCCTAACACTACCCTAACACTAAGCCTAACTCTAACCATAAAACAAAAGCTAACCTCTACCCATAATCCTAACCCTAACCCTAAACTTAAACCTAACCCTAAACTCTAATCATAACCCTAACACTAACCATAATCCTGAAACTAAGCTTTAACCCTAACACTAACCATAACCTCTAAGCATAACCCTAACCCTAACACTAACCCTAACAGCTACCCTAAAACAAACGCTAAGCTCTAAACATAACACTAACACTAACCGTAACCCCAACCCTAACCCTAACACTAAACCTAACTTCTAACTCTAACACTAACCCTAAAACTAAACCTAATTCTAACGCTAAGCCTAACCCTACCCCTAACCTTAAACACTAACCCTAACCATAACACTAACCATAAACCTAACCCAAAACTGAAACCGAAACCTAAACATAACCCTATCCCTAACCCTATCGCTAACACCTAACACCTAACCCTAAACCTAACCCTAACCCTAACCCTAACTCTAAAACTAACCCTAAACTTAACTCTAACCCTAACCCTAACCCTAAACCGAATAATAACCCTAAACCTAACCGTAACACAAAGCCTAATGCTAACACACTCCCTAACACCTAATCCCTAACCTTAATTATAACACTAAATGTAACCCTAACACTAACCCTAAAAGTAGCCCTAACCCTAAACCGAACCATAATCCTTATCTCTAACCCTAAAACTAACCCTAACCCTAAACCTAACACTTAACCTAGCACAAACCCTAAACTCTAAACGTAACCCTAACCCTAACACTAAAATTTAACTTGAACCCAACACTAAACCTAACACTCACCTGTAACCTAATGCTAACCTGTAACTATAACTCTAACCCTAACCCTAACCCGTAAACCTAATCTTAACCCTAACTCCAACCATAACCCTAAATTCTAATCCTAAACCTAACCATAATCCTAACCCTAAATTTAAATCTAACCCTAACCCTAACCTAAAACTAACCATAACCATGACTGTATCCATAACAAAAATCCCTAAATCTAAACCTAACCCTAACCTAAAATTCTAATCCTAAAACTAACCCTAACCCTAACACTAACCCTAACCTCGAAAACTAAGCCTAACCCTAATTCTAAACCTAACACTAAACCTAAATTCTAACCCTAACCCTAACCCTATCCTAAATATAATCCTAACCCTAACCATTACCCTAAGCCTAGCCGTAACCCTAACACTAACCCTATCCATAACCTTAATGCTAAACCTAACCCTAAACCTAAGCTTTAACCCTAACCCTAACCAAAACACTAACCATAACTTCCAAGACTCTACCTAAACCTAAACCTAACCACAAACTGTATCACTAAACCTAACGCTAACCTCTATCCATAACCCTAACTCTAACCCTAACCCTAACACTACACTTAACCCTAACACTAAATCTAACACTAAACCTAAGCTTTAACCCTAACCCTATGCCAAACCTACCGCTAACCACTAACCCCAACCCGAACCCTAAACTCTAACCCTAAAAATAACCCTAACCCTAAACCTATACCTAACATCTAACCCTAACTCTAACCCTAACTCTAACCCTAAACTAAACGTAACTTTAACCTTAACAGGAACCCGAAGCCTAACCGTAAACATAAACCTAACCCTAACCCTAACACTAACCTTAAACCCTAACCCTAACCCTAACACTAACACTAACCCTAAACGTAAACATATCCCTAACACCACCCCTAAGCCTAAATTCTAATAATAAACCAAATCTTAACCCTAACCCAGACCTAACATTAATAACTTACCCTAAACCTAAGCCTACCCCTTAAACTGAACCTAAGCCTAAGTCTAATACCTAAACTTAACCCTAACCCTAACCATAGAATAACCATAAACCTAACCCTAAACCTAAACCTCAACCTCAACCTAACCCTAACCATAACACTAACACTAATCCTAACCCTAAATGTAAACGCTCACCATAACCCTAACCCTAACCCTAACCCAAACCCTAACACTAATACTAATCCTAATCCATAACCCTATCACTAAACCTTACCCTATCCCTAACCCTAACCGTAAACCTAAACCTAACCCTGAACCTAAGTTTTAACATTAACCCTAACACTAACCCTAAAGCTAACACTATCGCTAATCCTAACCCTAACCCAAAACTGAACTGTAAACCTAACCCTAACCTTAACCTTATTGCTAAGACCTAACCCCTAACACTAACCCTAACCCTAACTCTAAAACTAAGCCTAACTCTAACCGTAACCCTAACTCTAAACCTAACCCTAATCCTAAACCTCATCGTAACCATAACCCTAACAGTAACCCACAGCATAAATCTAACCCTCTCCATAACACCTAATCACTAACCATAAAGTTAATCATAACCCTAACACTAAATGTAACCCTAACACTAACCCTAACCTTAAACTGAATCATAACCCTAAACACTAATGCTAAACCTAACACTAACCCAAACCTAACACTTACCCTAACACTAACCCTAAACTCTAACTGTAACCCTAACACTAACCGTAACCTTTAACTCTAACTCTAACCCTAAACCTAACCCTAACACTAACCCTAATCCTAATGCTTAACAGTAACCATAACTGTAACCCTAACACTAAACCTAACCATAACCATTACCCTATCCATAACACATAATCCCTAAACCTAACACTAACCCTAACCCAAAATTCTAATCCTAACCCTAACCCTAACACTAACACTAACCCTAACCTCTAACACTAACCCTACCCCTAAAACTATACCTAACCCAAACCCTAAACCTAAAAGTAAACCTAAATTCTAACCCTAACCCTAACCCTAACCCTAACCCTAAAATAAATGTAATCCTAACACTAAACAGAACCCTAAGCCAAGCCCTAACACTAACAGTAATGCTATCCCTTACGCTAACACTAACCCTAACACTAAACCTAAGCTTTAAACCTAACCCTAACCATAACACTAACCATAACTTCTAAGCCTCACCCTAACCCTATACCTAAACCTAAAACTAACCCTAACCACAAACTCTATCACTAAACCTAATATTAACCTCTAACCATAACCTTAAACCCTAATCCTAACACTAACCCTAACCCTAACCCTAAGCCTAAGCTTTAACCATAACCCTAACCCAAACCTAATGGTAACCATTAACCCTAACACTAACCCTTAACTCTAACCATAACACTAACACAAACCCTAAACCTATCACTAACATTGAACCCTAACACTAACCTAAACATAACTCTAACCCTAACCGTAACCCTAAGCCTAAACCAAACCCTTTCCATAACACCTAATGCCTAAGCCGAAGCCTAACCCTAAACCTAACCAGAAACCTAGCTCTAACCCTAAAACCTACCCTAACCCTAACAATAACCCTAAACACTAAACCTAAAGCTAACACTGTCACTAAACCCAAAACTAACCATAAAATAACCCGAACCATAACCTAAATCCTATCCCTAATAACTAACCCCTAACCCTAACGCTGAACATAACCATTAAACTAACCCTAAAACTAACCGTAACCCTAATCCTAACCCTAAGGCTAACCCTAAACCTAATCGTAACACTAAACCTAACCATAATCCAAACCCTAACCTTAACCCTATCCCTAACACCTAACCCCTAAGCCTAACCCTAACCCTAACACTAACCTTAACCCTAACCACAACCCTAAATTCTAACCCTAACACTAACCCTAACCCTAACCATAACAATAACTCTTACCCAGACCTAACATTAATGCCTTAACCTAACCCTAACACTACCCCTTAAACTAATGCTAAGCCTGACTGTAATACATAAACCTAAGCCTAACCCTAACCCTAGCCTAACCCTAACCATAACACTAAACCTAACCATAACACTAACCCATACATCTAACCCTAACCAAACACTAACCCTAAAATTAAGCCCAACCCTAACACTAACACTAACTCTAACCCGTAACACTAATTCTAATCCTAAACTATCCTTACACCTAAACCTAAAACTAGCACTAAAACAATCTTCTAAACCTAAACCTAGCCCTAAGCCTTAACCTCAACCTAACCCTAACCCTAACAATAACACTAACCCTAATCCTAACCATAACCCTAAACGCCAACCCTAACCATAACCCTAACCCTAACCCGAAGCCTAACTCTAACATTAACCCTAATCCATAACCCTATCCCAAACACCTAATCATTAAACCTGACCCTAACCCTAATCCTAACCCTAACACTAAATCGAATGCAAACCCTAAACCTAACCCTAACCCTAAACCTAACACTAACCTAATTGTAACCCTAACCCTAAGTGTAACACTAAGCCTAACCCTAACCCTAAACCCAATTCTAAGACTAACCCTAAGCCTCACACTAACGGTAACCTCTAAACCTAAACCTAACTGCAACCCTAACCCTAAAACTAACCACTAACTCTAATCCTAACCCTTACCATATTCCTAAACCTAACCTTAACCCAACCCCTACCCCTAAACCTAATCGTAACCCTAACCCTAACCGTAATACAAAGCCTAAACCTAACCCTCTCTGTAACACCTAAAACTAACCCTAACCTTAATCATAACCCTAACCCTAAGTGTAACCCTAACCCTAACTCTAACCCTAAAACAAACCCTAACTCTAAACCTAACACTTACACTAACACTAACACTAAACTCTAACCGTAACCCTAAAACTAACCCTAACTTTTACTCTAACCAAAACCCTAGCCCTAACCCTAACACTAAACCTAACCTAACCATAACTTCTAACCGTAACTGTAACCCTAACCTTAAACATAACCATAACCCTAACCCTAAACCGAACACTAACCCTAATCCATAACCCTATCCCTAACACCTAACCCCTAAACCTAACCATAACCCTAATCCTAAACCTAACACTAAATCTAACGCAAAACCTAACTCTAACCCTAACCCTAACGCTAACCTAATTGTAACCCTAAACCAAACAATAACCCTAAGCCTAACCTTAAACCTAACCCTAACTCTAAGCCTAACCCTAACCTTCACACTTACCCTAAACCTAACCCTTACCCTAACACTTACCTCTAAAACTAAGCCTAAACCTAACCATAACCCTAACCCTAAAACCAACCACTAACACTAATTCTAATCCTTAGCGTATCCCTTACATAACACTAACACCGAACCTAAGCTTTAACACTAACCCCAACCCTAAACCTAACCATAATCTCTAAGCCTCACACTAAACCTAACACTAAGACTAACTCTAACCCTAAACCAAAAGCTAACCTCTAACCATAAACCTAACCCTAAACCTAAACTTAAACATAACCCTAAACTAATCGTAAACCTAACCGAAACCACAAACTGAAGCCTAACCATAACCTGAACCCTAATCGGAACACTAACCCTAAACCCTAGACCTAAAGCTAACACTATCCCTAACCCTAACCCTAACCGTCAAACTAACCCTAACCCTAACCCTAACCCTAACCTTAACCCTGACCCTAACACTTAACCCCAAACCATAACATTAATTCTAACCCAAAAACTAACACTGACCCTAACTCTAACCCTAACCCTAACCCTAACCTTAAGCCTAACTCTAAACATAATAGTAACCCTAACACTAACCATAACCCGAAGCCTAACCTTAACACTGTCCCTAACAACTAACCCCTAACCCTAACCATAACACCACCCTAACCCTAAACTTAACCATAACCCTAACCCTTCCACTAAGCCTAACTTCTAATCCTAAACCTAACCCTAACCATAAGCATAACCATAACCCTAACCGTAAACCTAACATTAATCCCTTACCCTAACCAAACCTTACCCCTTAAACTAAAGCTAACCCTGTCTGTAATACCTAACACTAAACCTAACCCTAACCTTAGCATAATCCTAACCCTAACCCTAACCCTAACCCTTATCCTAACCCTAACACTAAACCTAACCCTAACACATATCTCTAACCCTAAAACTAACCCTAACCTCTAACATTAAACCTAACCCTAAACATATCCCTAACACTAACTCTAAACCTAACACTAAACCTCACTTGTAACCGTAATCTTAACCTAACTATAAACCTCAACCTAAACCTATCCCTAACCATAACACTAACCCTAACCCTAAGCCTAACCCTAAAGCCTAACCCTAACGATATCACTAACCCTAACACTAATACTAACCCTAAACCTATCCCTAAAACCTAACCCGTAAAGCTAACCCTAACCCTTACCCTAGCACTACATCTAACGATAACTCTAACCCTAACCCTCAACTTTACCCTATCCCTAATGTTAACCTAAATGTAATCCTTATCCTAATCATAACACTAACCCTAACCCGAAGCCTAACCCTAAAGCCTAACCCTAACCATATCACTAACCCTAACACTAATACTAACCCTAAACCTATCCCTAACACCTAACCCGTAAAGCTAACCCTAACCCTTACCCTAGCACTACATCTAACGAAAACCCTAACCCTAACCCTCAACTTTACCCTATCCCTAATGTTAACCTAAATGTAATCATTACCCTAACCAAAACGCTAAGCCTAACCTTAAACTTAACACTAACTCTAACCCTAACCGTAATTCTCACACAAACCCTAAGCCTAACCCTAACACTAAAATTAACCCTTAAAGCTAACCCTAACCCTAACCATAACCCTAACCTTAAAAATAATTACTAAACCTAATCCTAAACCTTACCATATCCCTAACCCTTACCTTATCCCTTAACCTTACCCTGAACCTAAGCTTTTACCCTAACCCTAACCATAACCTCTAAGCCTAACCCAACAATAACCTTAGCCCTAAATCTAACCCTAAACCAAACACTAACCTCTAACCATAACCCTAACACTAACCCTACCCTAAACCTAAACCTAACCCTAACCATAAACATAACCCTAAATTCTAACTGTAACACTAACCCCAACCTTAACCCTAACACCAAACTTAAACCTAAACCTAAACCTAACCCTAACCCTAAACCTAAACCCTAAACATAACATTATCCCTAACCTTAACCCTAACCCTAAACCAAACCCTAACCCTAACCCTATCGATAAAACCTAACCCCTATTCCTATGCCTAACCCTAACTCTAAAACTAACCCTAAACCTAACCCTAACCTTAACCCTTACCCTAACCCTAAACCTACACCTAATTGTCACCCTAACCCTAACTGTAACCCAAAGCCTAACCCTAACCCTCTCCCTAATACTTGACCCCTAACCCTAACCTTAATCATAATCCTAACATGAAGTGTAACCCTAACCCTAACCCTAACAATGACCCTAACCCTAAACCTAACCCTTACGCTAACACTAACCCTAAAACTCTAACCGTAACCCTAACCCTAACCCTAACCTTTAACTTTAACCCAAACCCTAACACTAATCCTAACCCTAAACCTAATGCTAACCTCTAACCATAACCGTAACCCTAACCCAAACCTTAAACCATAAACCTAACCCTAACACTAAATTCTACTCCTAACCTGACCCTAGCCCTAACCTGAACACGAACCTAATTGTATCCCTAACTCTAAACATAACCTTAAGCTTAAACCTAACCCAAACCCTAACTCTAACCTTAACCCTAACCCTAACACTAACCCTAAGCCTAATCCTAATCCTAACACTAACACTAACCTCTAAACCTAACCCTAGCACTAACCGCAATCCTAACCCTAAACCTCACCACTAAGCTAATTCTAACCCTTACCCTATCCCTAAACCTAACCCTAAACTTAACCCTGAACCTAAGCTTTAACACTAACACTCACTCTAACCCTAACACTATCGCTAAAATTAACCCTAACCCTAAACCGAACGCTAAACCAAACCTTAACACTAACACTATCGCTAACAACTAACCCCTAACCCTATCCCTAACCCTAACTCTAAAACTAACCCTAACGTAACCCTAACCATAACCCTAACGCTAAACCTAAACCTAATCATAACCCTATCCCTAACCATAATGCAAAGACTAAACCTAACCCTCTCCATAAAACCTAATCCCTAACCCTAACATTAATCATTACCCTAACCCTAAGCATAACACTAATGCTAACCGTAAAACTAACCCTAACCATAAACTGAATCATAACCCTAAACTCTAACCCTAAACCTAACACTAACCCTAAACCTAACACTTACCATAACACTAACCCTAAACTCTAACCATAACCCTAATGCTATGGTAACATTTAACTCTAACCGAAACCCTAACCCTAACCATAACTGTAACCCCAAACCTAATGCTAACCTCTGACCATAACCGTAACCCTAACCCTAAACCTAACCATAACCATTACCCTATACATAACACATAACCCCTAAACCTAACACTAACCATAACCCAAAATTCTAATCATAACCCTAACCCTAACCCTAACACTAACACTAACCCTAACCTCTAACACTTACCCTAACCCTAAACCTATCCCTAACCCTAACACTAAACCGAACAAAAAGCCTAAATTCTAACTCTAACCCTAACTCAAACCCTAACCTAAATGTAATCTTAACCCTAACCATAACACTAAGGCTAGCCCTAACCCTAACACTAACCATATCCCTAACTCTAATGCTAAACCTAACAAACTAATTCCAACCATAGCACTAACCATAACTTCTAAGCCTCACCCTAACCCTAACGCTAACCCTAACCACAAACTCTATCACTAAAACTAATGCTAACCTCTAAACCTAACCCTAAACCTAATCCTAAACCAAATCCTAACCCTAACACTAACACTAACCCTAAGCCTAAGATTTAACCATAACCCTAACCCAAATCTAACGCTAACCTCTAACCCTAACCCTAACACTAACACTAACACTAACTGTAAACCTAAACTCTAGCCATAACACTAACCCAAAACCTAAACCCATCCCTAACATCTAACCCTAAACCTAAACATAACACTAATCCTAACCTAAATGTAATTCTAACCCTAAACGTAACCTTAAGCCTAAACCCAACACTCTCCTTAACACCTAATCCTAACAACTAACCCCTAAGCCTAACCCTACCCCTAACCTAACCCTAACAGTAACCCTAACCCTAACAATAAACGTAAACACTAACCCTAAACCTAACACTATCCCTAAACCCAACCCTAACCGTAAACCTAAACCGAAACCTAACCCTAACCCTATCCCTAACACTAATAATAACATCTAAGGCTAATATTAACCATAATCCTAACCCTAATGCTAACCCTAACCCTAACACTAACCCTAACACTAACCCTAACCTATAGCCCTAACCCTAACCCTAACACTAACCCTAAACAATAACCCTGAACCTAACACTATCCCTAACCCTAACTGTAAATCTGACCATAAACTTACCCTAACCCTAACCCTATCCCTAACACCTAACGGCTAATCCTAGGGCTAAACCTAACCTTAAAACTAACACTGAACCTAACCCTAATGCTAATCCTAACCGTAAGCCTAAGGCTAAAACTAATGGTAACCCTAACCCTACAGTAACCCGAAACCTAACCATAAGCCTAACACTAACCCTAACCCTAACACTAACATTACACCCTAACCCTAAAACTAACACTAACCCTAAGCCTAACCCTAAACCTAACCCTAACACTAACACTAATTACTAACCCTAACCCTAAGGCTAACCCTAAATCTAAACCTAAACCTAACCCTAACTTTATACCTACCCCTAACCTCTTACCCTAACCGTAACACTAACCCTAACCATAAGCCTAAGCATAACAATAATCTCTAACCCTCATCATAACCCTAACCCTAACCCTAACCGTAACCCTAGCCCTATGCCTAACACTAAACCTACCCCTAAGCTTAACTATAACACTAACCCCTATACCTAAAACCTAACCCTAAACAATAACCCTAAGCCTAACTCCTAACCTTAAGACCTAACACAAATCCTAACCGTAACCCTAACCCTAAACGTCAACCTAACCCTGACCCTAACAATGACACTAACCCTAACCCTAACCCTAACCCTAAAGGCTAACACTAACCATAATTTTAACACTAAAACTTTAACCTATTCCTAAACCTAACGCTTTGCCTGACCCTAAATATAACCTTTTCCTAAGAACTAATCCCTAATCCTAACCCTAACCATAACCCTAAAACTAAGCCTAAATCTAACGCAAACGCTACCCCTAACCATAACCCTAACCCTAACCTTAAAATTAAACCTAACCTCATCATAACCCTAACCCTAACCATAACCGGAAGCTTAACCCGAAACCTATCCCTAACACCTAATCCCTAAACCTAACCGTAACCTTAACACTAATTCTAATCCACATCCTAAACTTAAGCGAAAACCTAACCCTAACCCTAACCCTAAGCCTAAGGTAAACCTAACCCTAACCGTAAACCTAACCCTAAACCTAACGACTAAACCTAATCTTAATCCTTACCCTATCTGTAACTCTAATGCTAACGCTAACACTAAACCTAAGCCTTAAACCTAACCCTCATCCTAACCCTAATGATAACTTCTAAACCTCACACTCACCCTCACCCTAACCACAAACTGTATCACTAAACCGAATGCTAACCTCTAAGGAAAACCCTAACCCTAACCCTAACTCTAACACTAAACCTAACCCTAAAGGTAACAGTAACACTAATGCTAAACATAAACCTAAACCTAAGATTTAAACATAACACTAACATTAACCCAAACCTAACAGTAACCATTAACCCTAACCCTAAACCTAACTCTAACCCAAACCCTAACCCAAAACTCTAACCGTAGCACTAACCCTAACACTAAACCTATCGCTAACATCTAACCCTAAAGTAACCCAAATCTACTCCTAAACCTAACACTAACGCTAACCTAAACATAATTCTAACCCTAACCATAAACCGAAGAATAACCATAACACTAACCCTAACCCTAACCGTTACACTAACCAGAAACCCTAACCCTAAACCTAACACAATCCCTAACACTAACCCTAACCATAAACCTAACCCTAAACCTATCCCTATCACTAACACCTAACCCCTAAATCTAACACTAAAACTAACACTAAAATTAACACTAAACCTAACACTAACCCTAACCCTGAGCCTAACCCTAAACCTAATCGTAACCCTAACCCTAACCGTAACCCAAAGCCTAACCCTAACCCGCTCCCCAACACCTAACAACTTACCCTAACCTTAATCATAACCCTAACACTAAGCATAACACTAACCATAACGCTGACACTAACCCTAAACCTAAACTGAAACATAACCCTAAACTCTAATCCTAAACCTAACCCTAACGCTAAACCTAACTCTTACACTAACACTAACACTAAACTCTAACTGTAACCCTAAACCTAACCCTAACTTTTAACTCTATCTCAAAGGCCAATCTTAACCCTAACCCTAAACCTAACGCTAACATCTAACTGTAACTGTAACACTAACCCTAACCATAACCATAACCCTAAACCTAACCCTAACACTAACACTAACATTAACACTAATCCATAACCCTATCTCTAACACCTAACCCCTAAAACGAACCCTAACCCTAGTCCTAACCCTAACACTAAATCTAACGCAAATTCTAAACCTAACCCTAACCCTAACGCTAACCTAATTGTAACCCTAACCCTAACCATAACAATAAACCTAACACTAAACCTAACCTTAAATCTAAGCCTAACCATAACCCTCACCCTCACACTTACCCTAAACCTAACACTTACCCTAACACTAACCTCTAAACCTAACCTAACCCTAACTGTAACCCTAAACCTAAAACTAAGCACTAATACTAATCCTAACCCTTAGCATATCCCTTACATAACACTAACACTAACCCTAACCGTGAAACTAAGCTTTAACCTTAACCCCAACACTAAACCTAACCATAACCTCTAAGCCTAACACTAAACCTAACACTAAGCCTAACTCTAACCCTAAACCAAAAGCTAACCTCTAACCATAAACCTAACTGTAACCCTAAACTTAAACCTAACCCTAAACATAATATGAAGACTAACCATAACCCGAACCCTAATCGTAACGCTAACTCTAAAAACTAACCATAAAGCTAACACTATCCCTAAGCCTAACCCTAACCTTAACCCTGACCCTAAAACCTAACCACAAAACCTAACGATAAATCTAAGCCTAAAACTAACTCTAACCCTAACCCTAACCCTAACCCAAACCCTAACCCTAGCCCTAACCCTAAACCTAACGCTAACCTCTAACCATAACCGTAAATCTAAACCAAACCCTAAACCGTAAACCTAACCTTAACCCTAAATTCTAATCCTAACCCTGACCCTAGTCCTAACCCGAACATAATTGTAACCCTAACCCTAACCATAAATATAAGCCTAAACCTAACCCTAACCCTAATTCTAACCTTAAACCTAACCCTAACACTAACCCTAAGCCTAATTCTAATGCTAACACTAACCTCTAAACCTCATCCTAGCACTAACCGTAATCCTAACTCTAAAACTAACCACTAAACCTAATTCAAACCCTTACCCTATCCCTAAACCTAACCCTAAACCTAACCCTGAAACTAGGCTTTAACCCTAACCCTAACCCTAACCCTAACTCTAACTCTAACCTTAACCCTAACACTATCACTAACCCTAACCCTAAACCAAACCGTAAACCTATACCTAAACCTAACCCTATTGTTAACCCCTAATAACTAACCCTAACCCTAACCCTAAGACTAAAACTAACTCTAACTCTAATCCTAACCCTAACCCTAACCCTAGAACTACTCGTAACCCTAATCCTAACCCTAACGCAAAGCCTAAACCTAACCCTCTCCGTAACACCTAATCTCTAACCCTAACCTTAATCATAACCCTAAAACTAAGTGTAACCCTAACGCTAACCCTAACACTAACCCTAATGCTAAAGTGAATCATAACCCTAAACTCTAACCCTAAACCTAACACTAACCCTAAACCTAACACTTACCCTAACACTAACCCTAAACTCTAACCATAAACTTAACAGTAACTGTAACCTTTAACTCTAAACGAAACCCTATCCCTAAATCTAACCCTAAACCTAACACAAAACCTAAATTCTAACCCTAACCCTAACCTTAACCCTAACCTAAATGGAACCCTAACCCTAACCATAACCCTAAGCCTAGCCTTTAACCTAAAACTAACCCATCCCTAACCCTAACAGTAACCCTAACCCTAAACCTAAGCTTTAAAACTAACCCTAACCATTACACTAACCCTAGCTTCTAAGCCTCACCCTAACCCTAACCCTAAACCTAACCACAAACTCTATCACTAAAAATAATGCTAACCTCTAATCATAACCCTAACCCTAACCCTAAGCCTAAGTTTAACTATAAGCCTAAGCCAAACCTAAAGCTAACCAATAACCATAACTCTAACCCTAAACCTAACCTTAACCCTAAACTCTAACCATAACACTAACCCATACCCTAAACCTATCCCTAACATCTAACCCTAACCGTAACCTAAACGTAACTCTAACCCTAACTGTAATCCTCGGCTTAAACCCAACCCTCTCTGAAACACCTAACCCTAACACCTAACACATAAGGCAAACCCTAAGCCTAACACTAACACTAACCCTAACCCTAACAATAACCCTAAACACAAACCCTAAACTTAACACTATCCCTAAACCTAACCCTAACCGTAAACCTAACCCGAAAGCTAACCTTAACCCTATCACTAACACATAACCTCTAACCCTAATGCTGAACATAACCATAAAACTAACACTAAACCTAACCATAACCCTAACCCTAACCCTAACCCTAAGGCTAACCCTAAACATAATCGTAACACTAACCTTAACCATAATCCAAAGCATAACCTTAACCCTCTCCCTAACACCTAAACCCTAAGTGTAACTCTCACCCTAACCCTAACACTAACCCTAACCATAGCCACAACCTGAATTTCTAAAGGTAATCCTAACCCTAACTTCAACCCTAACCATAACAATAACCCTAACTCAGACTTAACATTAATCCCTTACCTTAACCCTAACCCTATCCCTTAAACTAATGCTAAGCCTGACTGTAATACCTAAACCTAACCCTAACCATGCCCCTTAAACTAACTCTAAGCCTGAGTGTAATACCTAAACCTAACCCTAACCCTAACCCTAGCCTAACCCTAGCCTAACCCTAACCATAACACTAAACCTAACCCTAAACCTAACCCATACCTCTAACCCTAATCCTGACCCTAAACCTAAACCTAACCAGAAGCCTAACACTAACACTAACCCTAACTTCTAACACTCACCCTAAACCTAAACCTTAGCCTCAACCTAACCCCAACCCTAACCATAACACTAACCCTAATCCTAACCCTAACCCTAAAGGCTAACCCTAACCATAAACATAACCCTAAGCCGAAGCGTAACTCTAACACTAACCCTAATCCATAACCCTATCACTAACAGCTAACCATTAAACCTGACCCTAACCCTAATCCTAACCCTAACACTAAATCTAACACAAACCATAAACCTAACCCTAACCCTAAACCTAACGCTAACCTAATTGTAACCCTAAACCTAACTATAACCCTAAGCCTAAACCTAACCCTAACTCTAATACTAACACTATCCCTCACACTAACCCTAACCCTAACTCTAAAACTAACAGTAACTTCTAAACCTAACACTAACCCTAATCCTAATCCGAACCCTAATCCTAACCGTTATGCTATTCCTAATCCTAACCCTAACCCTATCACTAACACTAAACCTTAACTTAAGATTTAACCCTAACCTTAACCATAACCAATAAGCCTAACACTAACCCTAACACTAACCCTAAATCTAACACTAAACCAAACACTAACCTCAAGCCATAACCCTAACCGTAACCCTAACCCTAAACATAACTCTAACACTGAACCTCAGCTTTAATACTAACCATAACCATAACCATAACCATAACTTCTAGGCCTAACCCTACCCGAAAACCTAACCCTAACTCTAACACTAAACCTAACTTCTAACCCTAACACTAACCCTAACCCTACACCTAAACCTAAAACTAACCCTAAGCCTAACCCTAACCCTATCCCTAAAACTAATCTAAAACCTACCCTAATTGTAACACAAAGCCTAATCCTAAACCAAACCCTAACACCTAAACCCTAACCCTAACCTTAATCATAACCCTAACCCTAACAGTAACCGTAACCCTAACCCTAACCTAACCCTAATGCTAACCCTAACAGTAACCCTAACCCTAAACCTAACCATAACCATAAACGCTAACCCTAAACCTAAACCAAACACTACACCTAACCCTTACCCTAACATTAAGCCTAAACTCAAATGTAACCCTCACCCTAACACTAACCTTTAACTCTAACCCTGACCCTAACCCTAACTCTAACCCTAAACCTAAACCTAACACTAACCTCTAACAATACCCCTAACACTAACCCTAACCTATTAACCTAAACCTAAAACTAACTCTATCCCTAAATTCTAATCCTAACCCTAACCCTAAACCTAAGCCTAACCCTAAACCTAACCCTAACCCTAACCCTAACCCTAAACCTAACCCTAAACCTAACCCTAACCCTAACCCTAAACCTAACCATAACCATAACCCTGCCCCTAACACCTAACTCCTAAACCTAACCCTAACACTAACCCTAACCCAAAATTCTAATCCAAAGCCCAACCGTAACACTAAACCTAACCCTAAAACTAACCCTAACACTAACCCTAACCATAACCATAACCACAACCATAACCTTAACCCATTCCCTAACACCCAACCCGTAAACCTAAGGCTAACTCTAAACCTAAAGCTAAATCTAACGCAAAACCTAAATGTAACCCTAACCCTATCCCTAACCTGAACCTAAATTTTTTTTTATTTTTTATTTTTATTTTTTTTATTTAAGAGGAAAAAGAGAAAAACACAAAACAAACCAAAGCGTAAGGGTACACGCAATACAGAACTACAAAACAAAACAAAACAAAACAAAACAAAACACCATAACAGTAAGAAATTACCTGCTAGTAGATTACACACTATTTTCTTGAAAATAGTTCCTCAAATCACAGTATCAAAGAACACAAGGTGGACATTCAAACAGGGAGACTGCAAACAGCTGTGTTCAATGTTCCAAAAACATTGATAAAGTCAGCTATTTAACACCCCCAAACACACTTGCTGTTATATCCGTTAGAGCTCCTTTTCTTTTTTTTTTTCCCTCTCTTTTTTACAACAAAATTTACACATCTTGGATTTTATTACTCCTTAGTGCTTATTACTTTCTTTGGGGGGGAGGGGGAAGAATACAGTCAAATATGGCAAAACAAAGCTGCCTGAACCTAAATTTAATCCTAACACTAACCTTAATCCTAAGCGTAAACCTAAAGCTAACTGTAACTATAACCTTAACCCGAACACTAACACTAAACCTAACCCTAATCCAAACATTAACACTAACCTCTAAACCTAACCCCAGCACTAACTGGAATCCTAACCCTAAACCTAACCACTAACCCTAATCCTAATCCTTACCATATCCTTAATCCTAAACCTAAACCAAACACTGAACTTAATATTTAACACTAAGCCTAAACCTAACCCTAACCATCACCTCTATGGCTAACCCTAACCCAAACCCTAACCCTAACCCTAACCCTAACCCTAACTCTTACCCTAAACAGAAAGCTAACCTCTAACCATAAACCTAACCATAACCATAACCATAACACTAACCCTAACACTAAACGTAACCCTAAAACCTAACCATAACACTAACCCAAGCATAACTCTAACACTAAAACTAACCTCTATCACTAACCCTAACCCTAAGCATAACCATAACCCTAACCATAACCCAACCCTAAAACTAACATTAATCCCTTACGCTAACCCTACCCCTAACCTTTAAACTAACCCTACCCAATCGGTAATACCTAACCCTAACCCTAATACTAATTCTAGCATAACCCAGCCCTAACCCTAAACATGACCCTAACCGTAACACTAACCCTAAACCTAAACCTAACCCGTAACTTTAACCCTAAGCCTAAAACTAACCCTAACCCTAACCCTAACCCTAACACTAACACTAACCCTTAACTCTAACACTAACCCTAACACTAAACCTATCCCTACTCTAACCCTAAACCTAAGACTAAACCTAACTTCTAACCCTAACAATAACTCTAAACTTAAACCTCAAGCTAACCCTATCCTTAACCATAACACTAACCCTAAACCTAACCCTAAATGATAACCCTAACCATAACCCTAACTTTTACCCTAACCCATAACCCTATACCTCTAACCTAACGCCTAACCCTAACCATAACCCTAACCTAATTATAACCCTAAAACAAACTATAATCCTAAGCCTAAACCTAAGCCTAGAATGAACTCTAACACTAACTCTAACCCTAACTCTAACCCTAACCTCTGGACCAAAACCTTAACATAACTATAACCTTAACCCTAAAATTAACCAGTAATCTAATCTTAACCCTTACCCTATCCCTAACCCTAACCCTAACACTGAACCTAAGCTTTAACCCTAACCCTAACACTAACCATAACCTCTAAGCCCAACTCTAACCCTAACTTCTAACCCTACCCTAACTCTATCCCAAAACCTAAACGTAACCCTAACCCTAACCCTAACACTAAATTATACCTAACCCTAATCCTAAACCTAACACAAATCCTAACTTCTAAACCTAACCATAACCCTAACCCTAACCCTAAATCTCAAGCTAACCCTAACCCTAAACATTACCCAAAAAGAAGCCATAACCCTATTCCTAACACTAACACTAGCCCTCATCCTAACCCTAAGCCTAACCCTAACACTAAACCTAACCCTAACTCTAAAAATAACCCTAATCCTAACACAAACACTAACACTAAACCTAACACTAACACTAACCTCTAAACCTAACGCTAACCCTAACCGTAACCCTAAACATAAACTTAAGCTTTAAACCTAATCATAACCTCTAAGCCTAACCCTAACCCTAATGCTAACCACAAGCTCTAACCTCTAAATCTAACCCTAACCATAACCCTAAGCTTTAACCCTAACCCTAACCCTAAACATAACTATCAATTCTAAACCTAACCCTAACTCTAATCTTAAACCTAACCGTAACTGTAACCTTATCCCTAACACTAAGGCTAAACCTAACTCTATCCGAAACCCTAAAACTAACCATAAACATAACTCTAACACTAACCCTAACCCTAACCCTAACCCTAACCCTGTCCCTAACAGCAGCCCTAAACCTAACCCTGAAACTAACCGTAAACCTAACCCTAACCCTTACCCTAAGCCTAACCCTAATCGTAACCACAAAACCTAACCGTAACCCGTAGCCTAACCCTAATCCTTTCCCTAACAACTAACCCCTAACGCTAACCCTAAACTTAGCCCAAATGCTAACCCTAAACATAAACTTAACCCTAACCCTAACCCTAAATTCTAATCATAAACCCAACCCTAACCCTAACCCTAAACCTAAACCTAACCCTAAGCCTAATATCTAACTCTGACGCTAACCCTAACCCTAAAACACAACCTAAACCTAACCCTAACACTAAACTCTAACCCAAACCCTAACCCTAACACGAAACCTAACCCTAACCATAACTGTAACCTTAAACCTAACCCTTACGCTAAACCTCAACCTAACACTAACCCTAAAAATAACCCTAACACTCAACGTAACCCTAAACGTTAACCCTAACCCCAACCCGAACCAGTCCCTAACCTTAACTCTAAACCTAACACTATCCCTCACCCTAAACCTAACCCTAAACCTAACACTAACACTAAACCTAACACTAACACTAACGCTAACTCTATCCATAACACCTAACCCCTATCCCTAACCCTAACCCTAACCCTAAACCTCACCCTAACCCTAAACCTAATTGTAACCCAAAACCTAAACCTAACATGAAGCCTAACCAAAACCCTCTCCCTAACACCTAAAGCTTACCCTAACACTAAACCTAACCCTAACTGTAAACATAACCTTAACCCTAAACCTAAACATAACCATAACCATAACCTTAAACCTAAACCTAAACCTAAATTCTATTCATAACCCTAAACCTAACACTAACCCTAAACCCAACCCTAAACCTAAACTCTAACCCAACCCTAAACCTAAATCTCACTGCCACCTTATCACTAACAACTAACCCTTAAACATAACACTAACCTTAACCCTAAAACTAACCATAAATCTAAAGCAAACACTAACCCTAACACTAACCCTAACCTAATTGTAACCCTAAAAATAACCGTAACCCGAAGCCTAACAATAAACCTATTCCTAACATGTAATCCCTAAACCTGACCCTAACCATAACCCTAATCCTAATCCATACCCTAACCCTAACCATAACACTAAACCTAATCCGAAACCTAACCCTAACTATAACCTTAACCCTAACTCTAACACTAACCCTACCATAACCAAACCCATACTTCTAACCCTAACCCTAACCCTAACTGAAACCCTAACCCTAACCCTAATCCTAACACTAACCTAATCCTAACCATACCCATAACCCTAACCTTAACCGTAATCCTAACCATAACCCTAACCCTAACACTAACCTAATCGTAACCATAACCCTAAACATAACCTGAAGCCTAAGCATAACCCTATCCCAAACTCTAACCCTAACTCTAAAACTAAACTGAACCCTAAGCCTAAGCTTTAACCCTAACCCTAACCTCTAAGCCTAATCCTAACCTTAACCCTAACACTAACCCTAACTCTAACCCTAACCTAAATCCTAACCCTAACGCTAATACTATCCCAAACCCTAACCCTAACTCTAACCCTAACACTATCACTAACACCTAACCCCTAACTGTAACCCTAAACCGAACCCTAAACCTTACCCTAAAACTAACCGTAACCCTACCCCTAACCCTAAACCTAAACCTAAGTTTTAACAGTAACCCTAAACCTAACATTAACCATAACCTCTAAGCCTAACCCTAACCCTAACCCTAAACACAAACTCTAACCTAAACCTAACGCTAACCTCTAATCATAACCCTAACCCTAACCTTAACCCTAACTCTAACTCTAACTCTACCCCTAATGATAACCCAAACCTTAGCCCTAACATCTACCCTAACATCTACCTTAGCCCTAACATCTACCCTAACCCTAACTCTAAATCTATACCTAACCCTAACATTGAACGAACTTCTAACCCTAACACTAACCCTAAAACTAAACCTAAACCTAACCCAAACCCTAACCCAAATCATAATCCTAAACCTAAACCTAAACCCTAACTGTAAACCTAACATTTTCCTAAACCTAATCTCACCGTAAACCTAACCCTTACCCTAAACCGAACCCTAACCCTAACCCTATCCCTATCCCTAACACCTAACCCCAACCCAAACCATGAACTTAACCTTAAAAATAACACAAAACCTAACCCTAACCCTAGCCCTAACCCTAAACCTAATCGTAAACCTAACACTAACCATAACCCAAAGCTTAATCTTAACCCTCTCCCTAACAACTAACCCCTAACCCTAAACATAACACAAACCTAAACTAACCGTAACCATAACCCTAACCCTAACATCTAATCCTAACCCTGACACTAATTCTAAACCTTACCCTAACCATAACCATAACACTAAACCTAACATTAATCCCTAACTGTAACCCTAACACTAACACTTAAACTAACACTAAAACTCAGTGTAATACCTAACCCTAAACCTAACTGTAACCATAACACTAACCCATACCTCTAACCCTAACCCTAACCCTAACCATAAACCCTAAGACTAACCCTAACCCTATCCTACCCCCAAACTCTAACCCTGAAACTAATGCTAACCTCTAACCATAACTCAAAACCTAATCCTAACCCTCACCCTAACCCTAACCCTAATGCCTAACCCTAACCCTAACACTATCTGTAACCCTAAACCTAACTGTAAACCTAACCCTAACCCTAACCGTAATCCTAACCCTAACCCTAACCATTACCCTAATCCTATCGCCAACACCTAACCCCTAACCCTAACCCTACCTCTAACCCTAAAACTCACTGTAAAGCTAACCCTAACCCTAACTCTAACCCTAACCCTAATCCTATCCCTAACACTTAACCCCACACCCCAACCCTAAATCTAAACATAAAACTAACCATAAATCTAAACCTAACCATAACTCTAACCCTGACTGTAAACTAAATCATAACCGTAACCCTAACCGTAACCCGAAGCCTCAACCTAAACCTCTCCCTAACACCTAACCCCTACCACTAACCCTAGCACTAACCCTAATCCTAAGCGTAACCAAAACCCTAATCCGACCCCTAACACTAACTTCTAATCCTAAAATTAACCCTAAACCTAACCTGAACCCTAACCCTAAATGTTAACCCTAAACCTAACCCTAACACTGACCCTAAACCTCAAGCTAGCACTAACCCTAAACTCTAACACAAACACTAACCTTAACCCTATCAATAACCTTTAACTCTAACCCTAATCCTAACCCTAACCGTAAACCTAATGCTAACCTGTAACCATAACCCTAAAGCTAACACTACCCCTAAACTTAACCCTACCCCTAAACCTAAACCTAACCCTAAAATCTAACCGTAACCAAAACCCTAATGCTACTACTAAACCAAATTCTAAACTCTAACCCTAACCCTAACCCTAACCCTAGCCCTAAACATAATCGTAACCCTAACCATAACAGTAACATGAAGCCTAACCCTAACAATCTCCCTAAGGCCTAACCCATAAACCTAACACTAACCCTAACACTCTCCCTAACACCTAACCCTTAACCCTAACCCTAAACCTTACCCTAACCCTAACCGTAACCATAATCCTAATGCTTAACCTAACCCTAACTCTAAATTCTAATCCTAATCCTAACCCAAACGCTAACCCTAACCCTAACACTAACACTAACACTAACCCTAACCCTAAACTCTAACCCAAAACCTAATCCTAACCATAACACTAAACCTAACCCTAACCCTAAACATAAAACTAACCCTAAACCTAACTTTAATCCCTAACCCAAACCCTAACACTACACCTTAAAAAAACCCTAAAGCTGACAGTAATACCTAACCCTAACACTAACACTAACATAACCCCAAACCTAAAGCTAACCCTAACAGTAACACTAAACCTAACCCTATCCCTAAACCTAACGCTAACCTCTAACATAAACCTAAATCTAACACTAACCCTAACCCTAACCCTAAACTCTAAACGTAACCAAAACACTAACACTATCCATATTCCTAATTTTCAACTCTAACCTTAACCTAACACTAACCCTAAACCTAATTGTAGCCTTAACCCAAACCGTAACACGAGCCTAACCCTAACACAGTCCCTAAAACCTAAACCCTAACCCTAATGTTAACCTAAATCTAAACCTAAACCTAACCTTAACCCTAACTCTAACTCTAACACTCACCCAAAACTCTAACCATAACACTAACTCTAACCCTAAACCTAACCCTACCCCTAAACCTAACCCTAACCCATACCTCTAACACTAACCCTAAAGCTAACCATAACCCTAACCCTAACCTCTAACACTAACCCTAACCCTAACCCTAAACCTATCCCTAAACCTAACACAAAACATAACATTAAACCTAACTTCTAACCCTAAACCTAACTGTAACACTAAACCTCAACCTAACCCTAATCCTAAACTTCAACCTAACCCTAACCCTAACCATAACACTAACACTAACCATAACTGTAACCCAAAGACTAACCGTGACCCTAAACCTAACCCTAAGCTTAAGCCTAACCCTAATTCTATCCTTAACCCTACCACTAACCCTAAAACTAAACATAATTCTAAACATAACCCAAACCATAACACTAATATTAACCCTAAACATAACCCTAACAATAACTTCTAAACTAACCCTAACCCTAACCATGATGCTAAACCTAAACCTAAACTTTAACCCTAACCCTAAAGCTAACCCTAACCATAGCCTCTAACCTAACCCTAACACTAACCCTAACCATAAACCCTAACCATAAACCGAACATTATTCCTAAAAATAAACCTCACCGTAAACCTAACCCTTAGCATAAACCTAAACCAAAACCTAACACTAACCCTATCCTTTTCCCTAACAACTAACCCCAACCCAAACCCTAAACCTAACCCTAAAACTAAAACTAAACCTAACCCTAATCCTAACCCTAACCCTAACCCTAACCCTAAAGCCTAACCCTAACACTAACACTATCCGTAACCCTTAACCTAACTGTAAACCTAACACTAACCCTAACCGAAATCCTAACCCTAACCCTAACCATAAATCTAATCCTAACCCTAACACTTAACCCCTAACCCTAACTCTACCTCTAACCCTAAAACTAACCATAAAGCTAACCCTAACCCTAACTCTAACCTAACACTAATCCTATACCTAACAATTAATTCCTAACACCAACCCTAAACTTAAATTTAAAACTAACCTTAATCATAAACCCAAACCTAACCATACCCATAAACCTAACCCTACACCTAATCATAACCATAACACTAACCATAACCCTAAAGCCTAACCCTAACCCTCTCCCTAACACATAACCCCTAACACTAACCCTAACACTAACCCTAACCCTAACCATAACCATAACCATAACACTAACCCTACACCTAACACTAAATTTTAATCCTAAAATTAACCCTAACCCAAAACCTAACCCTAACACTAAACTTTAACCCTAAACCTAACCCTAAAACTCACCCTAACACTCAAGCTAGCACTAACACTAAACTCTAATGGTAACACTAACTCTAACGCTAACATTAACCTTTATCTCTAACCCTAAACCTAACCCTAACCGTAAACCTAATGCTAACCTCTAACCATAACCCTAAAGCTAACAATACTGCTAAATCTAACCCTAAATTCTAACAGTAACCAAAACCCTAACGCTACCCTTAACCCAAATTCTAAACTCTAACCCTAACCCTAACACTAACCCTAAACATAATCGTAACCATAACCCTAAAAGTAACATGAAGCCTAACCCTAACACTCTCCCTAAGACCTAACCCCTAAACCTGACACTAACACTAACAGTCTCCCTAACACCTAACACTTAACCCTAAACCTAAACCTAACACTAACGCTAACCTTAACACTAACCCTAACCCTTTCCCTAATCCTAACCCTAACCCTAAACTCTAACCCAAAAACCTAACCCTAACCGTAACAATAAATCTAACCATAACCCTACACATAACACTAACCCTAAACCTAACAATAATCTCTAACTCTAACCCTAACACTACCCCTTAAACCCTAAACCTGACAATAATACCTAACCCGAACCCTAACACTACCATAAACCCACCCTAAAGCTAAACCTAACCCTAACCCTAAAACTAACACTAACCCTAAACATAACCCTAAACCTAACCCTAAAATCTAACCATAACCAAAACACTAATGCTACCCCTATCCATCAATCTAAAATCTAACCTTATCCCTAACACTAACCCTAAACCTAATCGTAACCTTAACCCTAACCGTAACACAAGCCTAACCCTAATACTCTCCCTAACACCTAACCCCTAACCCTAACCCTAAATCTAAACCTAAACCTAACCCTAACCTTAACCCTAACTCTAACGCTAACACTCACCCTAAAATCTAACCGCAATCCTAACTCTAACCCTAAATCTAACACTACCACTAAACCTAACCCTAACCCATACCTGTAACACTAAACCTAATGCTAAATCTAACCCTAACACTAACCTCTAACGCTAACCCTAACCCTAAACCTATCGCTAAACCTAACCCTAAAGCTAACATTAAATCAAACTTCTAAACCTAACCCTAATCCTCAACCTAACCCTAACACTAACCATAACCCTAACACTAACCATAACCGTAACCCAAAGCCTAATGTGACCCTAAAGCTAACCCTAACCCTATTTCTATTCTTAACCCTAACACTAACCCGAAATCTAAACATAACTCTAAACCTAACCCAAACCCTAACACTAACATTAACCCTAAACATAACCCTAACACTAACCTCTAAACCTAACACTAACCCTAATGGTGACGCTAAACCTAAACCTAAGCTTTAACACAAAGCCTAACACTAACCCTAACCATAACCTCTAAGTCTAACCCTAACACTAACCCTAACCCTAAACTCTACTCCTAAACCTAACCCTAGCACTAACAATAACCCTAAACCTAACACTAACCCTAAACTCTAAACCTAACACTAACACTAATCCGAACAATAACCCTAGACATCAACCTAACACTAAACCTAACATTAATCCCGACCCCTTAACCCTAATCCTACTCGTTAAACTAACACTAACACCGACCGTAATACGTAACCCTAAGGCTAACCCAAAAACTACCAAAACACTAAACCTAACCCTAAACCTAACCCTAACCCATACTTCTAACACTAACCCTAACCCTAAACCTAAACCTAAACCTAACCCTAAAGCAAACCCTAACCCTAACCCTAACCGGTACCTCGAAACCCTAAATCTAACCTTAACTCTAACCTTAATCCTAAACCTAACTCTAAACCTAACACTAACCTCTAACCCTAACACTAACACTAACCCTAAACATAACACTAACACTAAACCAAACTTCGAACCCTATACTTAATCCTAACCTTTAACTCTAATACTAACACTATCCAAAACCTAACCCTAACACTAAATCTTACACTAAACCTAAAATTATCCCTAACACCTAACCCCTAACCCTAACACTAAAACTAACCTAAAACAAACCCTAAATCTAACACTAACCTAAACCTAAACCTAATCATAACACCAACCTAAACCCAAAGCCTAACCCTAACCCACTTCCTAATACCTAACCTCTAAACTTCATCATAATCATAACCCTAACCCTAAGCCTAACCCTAACACTAACCCTAACCCTAACCTAACCATAACACTAAACTCTAAACCTAAACCTAAACCTAAACCTAACATTAACTCTAAATCCTAACTCTAAACCTAACACTATTCCTAAACCTAACCCTAACGGTAAACCTAACCCTAACCCTAAACCTATCCCTAAAACCTAACCCTTAACCCTAATCCTAAACCTAACCCTAAAACTAACACTAAAATTAACCCTAACATTAACCCTAGCCCTAAACCTTACCCTAAGCTAATCCTAAATCTAACCCTAACCGTAAACTGAAGCCTAACCTTAAGCCTCTCCCTAATCCCTAACTGCTAACCTCTAAACCTAAACCTAACACTAACCCTAACCCTAAACTCTAACCATAACCAAAACACTAAAGCTACCCATATCCCTAATGCTCAACTCTAACCTTAACTCTAAAACTAACCCTAAACGTAATCGTAACCTTAACCCTAACTGTAACACGAGCCGAACCCTAACACTCTTCCTAACACCTAACCCCTAACCCTAACCCTAACCCTAACCCTAACCCTAACCCTAAACCTAAACCTAACCCTAACCTTAACCCTAACTCTAACGCTAACACTCACCCTAAAATCTAACCGCAATCCTAAATCTAACCCTAAATCTTACGCTACCACTAAAACTAACTCTAACCCATACCTGTAACACTAACCCTAACGCTAAATCTAACTCTAACACTAACCCTAACCCTAAACCTATCGCTAAACCTAACCCTAAAGCTAACATTAAATCTAAATTCTAAACCTAACTCTAACCCTAACCCTAATCCTCAACCTAACCCTAACCCTAACCATAACACTAACACTAACCATAACCGTAACCCAAAGCCTAATGTGACCCTAAAGCTAACCATAACCCTAACCTTATTTCTATCCTTAACCCTAACACTAACCCGAAACCTAAACATAACTCTAAACCTAACCCAAACCCTAACACTAACATTAACCCTAAACATAACCCTAACACTAACCTCTAAACCTAACCCTAACCTTAATGGTGACGCTAAACCTAAACCTAAGCTTTAACCCTAACCCTAACACTAACCCTAACCAAACCTCTAAGTCTAACCGTAATACTAACCCTAACCCTAAACTCTACACCTAAACCTAACCCTAACATTAACAATAACCCTAAACCTAACACTAAACCTAAACTCTAAACCTAACACTAACACTAACCCTAACAATAACCCTAGACATAAACCTAACACTAAACCTAACATTAATCCCAACCCCTAACCCTAACACTACCTGTTACACTAACACTAACACTGATGGTAATACGTAACCCTAACGCTAACCCGAAAACTACCAAAACACTAACCCTAACCCTAAACCTAACCCTAACCCATACTTCTAACACTAACCCTAACAATAAACCTAAACCTAACCCTAACCCTAAAGCGAACCCTGACACTAACCCTAACCCTAACCCTAACCCGTACCTCTAACCCTAAACCTAATCTTAACCCTAACCTTATCCTAAAACTAACTCTAAACCTAACACTAACCTCTAACACTAACACTAACACTAACACTAAACTAACACTAAACATAACACTAACTCTAAACCAAACTTCTAACCCTAAACTTAATCCTAATCTTTAACTCTAACACAAACACTATCCAAAACCTAACCCTAACCCTCAATCTTACACGAAACCTAAAATTATCCATAACACCTAACCCTTAACCCTAACACTAAACCTAACTCTAAAACAAACCCTAAATCTAACCCTAACCCTAAAACTAAACCTAATCCTAACACTAACCCTAACCCAAAGTCTAAGCCTAACCCTCTTCCTAACACCTAACCTCTAAACTTCACCATAATCATAACCCTAACCCTAACCCTAACCCTAACCCTAACAATAACACTAACACTAACCCTAACCCTAACCCTAACCTAACCCTAAACCTAAACCTAACATTAACTCTAAATCCTAACTCTAAACCTAACAATATTCCTAAACCTAACCCTAACAGTAAACCTAACCCTAACCCTAAACATATCCCTAAAACCTAACCCCTAACCGTAATGCTAAACCTAACCCTAAAACTAACACTAACACTAACCCTAACCCTAACCCTAAACCTTACCCTCAAGCTAATTGTAACCCTAACCCTAACCATAAACTGAAGCCTAACCTTAAGCGTCTCTCTAATGCCTAATCGCTAACCTCTAAAACAAACCTAAACCTAACACTAACCCTAACCCTAACCCTAAATTCTAACCTTAACCAAAACACTAACGCTACCCATATCCCTAATTCTCAACTCTAAACTTAACCCTAACTATAACCCTAAATCTAAATGTAACCTTAACCCTAACTGTAACACGAGCCTAACCCTAACACACTCAATAAACTCCTTACCCCTAACCCTAACGCTAAACCTAAACCTAAACCTAAACCTAAACCTAAACCTAACCTTAACCCTAACTCTAACCCTAACACTCACCCTAAACTCTAACCGTAACACTAACTCTAACCCTAAACATAACCCTACCCCTAAACCTAACTCTAACACATACCTCTAACCCTAACACTAAACCTAACCATAATGCTAACCATAACCCTAACCCTAACCTCTAACACTAACCCTAACCCTAAACCTATCCCTAAACCTAATATTAAACCTAACTTCTAAACCTAAATCTAACCGTAACACTAAACCTCAAACTAACCCTAATCCTAAACCTAAACCTCAACCTAACCCTAACCCTAACCATAACCCTAACACTAACCATAACCATAACCCAAAGCCTAACCATGACCCTAAACCTAACCCTAACCCTAAGCCTAACCATAATTCTATCCTTAACCCTAACACTAACCCTAAAACTAAACATAATTCTAAACCTAACCCAAACCCTAATACTAATACTAACCCTAAACATAACCCTAACAATAAATTCTAAACCTAACACTAACCCTAACCGTGATGCTAAGCCTAAACCTTAACTTTAACCCTTTAAAATTAACCCTACCCATAACCTCTAAGCCTAACTCTAACCCTAAAATCTACACCTAAACCTAACCCTAACACTAACAATAACCCTAAACATAACTCTAACCCTAAACTCTAACCCTAACACTAACCCTAAACCTAATGATAGCCATAAAGCAACACTAAACCTAACATTAATCCCTATCCCTAACCCAAACCCTATCCATTAAAATAACACTAACACTGACCATAATACGTAACCCTAACCCTAACCCAAAACCTACCATAACCCTAACCCTAACCCTAACCCTAACACTGAACCAAATTTTAACACTAACACTAACCCTAACACTAAACTTAAACGTAAATCAAACCCTAACCCTAACCCTAAACCTAACCATAAATCCTAACCGTAAACGTAACACTATTCCTAAAAATAAACCTCACCGTAAACCTAACCCTTAACATAAACCTAAACCTAAACCTAACGCTAACCCTACCCTTTTCCCTAACAACTAACCCCAATCCAAACCCTAAACCTAACCCTAACCCTAATGGTAACCTAACCATAAACCTAAGCTTTAACCCTAACCATAATCTCTAAGGCTAACACTAACCCTAAAGCTAACACCAAACTCTAACCTCTAAATGTAACCATAACCCTAAGCGTAACCCTACCCATAACCCTAATCTTTAACCCTAACACTAACGCTAACCCTAACCTTAACCTCTAAGCCAAACCCTAACCCTAACACTAAAACTAACCCTATCCCTAACACTAAGCCTAACCCTAACACTATCCATAACCCTAAACCTAACCATAATGCTGACCCTAACACTAACCCTAACCGTAAACCTAACCCTAACTCTAACCCTATCCCTAACACCTAACCCCTAACCCGAACCCTAAACCTAACCCTGAAACTACTGTAAACCTAACGCTAACTCTAACACAAACACTAACCCTAAAACTAAGCCTAAACCTAATCATAACCATAAACCTAACCATAACCTGAAGCCTAACCCTAACCCTTTCACTAACACCTAACACCTAATGCTAAGCCTAAACCTAGCCCTAACCCTAACCCTAACCCTACCCGTAACCCTAACCTTAACTCTTACACTAACCCTAAATTCTAATCATAAACATAACCCTAACCCTAATCCTAAACCTATACCTAAACCTAAGCCTAATATCTAACTCTGAACCTAACCCTCACACAAACCCTAACACTAACGCTAACCCTAAATTCTAACACAAACCCTAAACCTAATCCGAAACCTAACCCTAAAACTAACCCTAACCCAAACCCTAACCCTAACACTAAACCTCAACCTAACCATAATCCTAAAAATAACCCTAACGCTAAGCCTAACCTTAAACGCTAACCCTTACCCTAACCCTAAACCTATACCTAAACCTAATATCTAACCCTGAACCTAACCCTAACACAAACCCTAAGCCTAACCCTAATGCTTAAACCCTAACCGTAACCCTAACCCTATTCTTAACCCTAACCTTAACCCTAAACCTACCACTAACACTAAACCTAACCCTAACCTTAACGCTAACTCTATCCCTAACACTTAATACTAACCCTAACCCTAACACTAACATTAACACTAACCCTAACCATAACCATAACCCTAAACCTAATCGTAACCCAAAAACTAACCGTAACCCGAAGCCTAACCAAAAACCTCTTCCTAACACCAAAAGCTTAACCCTAAACCTAAACCTAACCCTCACCCTAACCGAAACCGTAACGTTAACCCTAAACCTAAATTCTAATCATAACGCTAACCCTAACACTAACCCTAAACTTAACCTTAAAACTAAACTCTAACCCTGACCCTAACCCTAACCCTAACCCTAACTGCAACCTTATCCCTAACACCTAACTCTTAAACCTAACCCTAAACCTAACCCTAAAACTAACCATAAATCTAATGCAAACGCTAACCCTAACACTAACCCTAACCTAATCATAACCTAACCCTAACCGGAACCTGAAGCCTAACCCTAAACCTATCCCTAACACCTAAACCCTAAAACTATCCCTAACCCTAAAGCTAATCCTAATGTAAATCCTTAGACTAAACCTAACCATAACCGTAACACTAACCCTAACCCAAACACTAACCTAATCATAACTGTAAACCTAACCATAAGCCTAAGCTTAACCCTATCCCTAACCCTAACACTAACCCTAAACCTAACCCTAAAGCTAAGCTTTAACCCTAACCATAACCTTAATCATAACCTCTAAGCCTAACCCTAATCCTAACCCTAAATTAACCCTAACACTAACACTAACTTACACCCTAACCCTAACCCTAATATTATCCCTAACAGTAACCCTAAACCTAACACTATCAAGAACAACTAACCCAAAACCATAACCCTAAATCGAAGCCTATAATTAACCTTACCCTAACCCTAAACCTAAGTTTTAACACTAACCCTAAGCTAACCTTAACCATAACCTCTAAGACTAACCCTAACCCTAACCCTAAACACAAACTCTAACCCTAACCCTAACCCTAACCCTAACCCTAACCCTATCCCTATTGCTAACACCTAACCCTAAGCAAACCCTAAACTTAACCCTAAAACTAACACTAAACATAAACCTAATCACAATCCTAAGCCTAACCCTAAACTTAATTGTAACCCTAACGCTAAGCCTAAACCGAAGCCTAATCTTAACCCTTTCCCTAACAACTAACCCCTAACCCTAATCCTAAACTTAAACCTAACCATAACCATACACCTAACCCTACCATTAACCCTAATGTCTAATCCTAACCCTAACACTAACCCTAACCCTAACACTAACCATAAACATAACCCTAAAACTAACATTAATCCCTAAACCTAACTCTAACCCTACTCCTTAAACTAACACTAAAGCTGACTGTAATACCTAACCCTAACCCTAATCGTAACCATAGCATAACACTAAACCTAACCCTAACCCTAAACCTAACCATAACCCTAACACATTCCTCTAACACTAACCTAAAGACTAAGACTAACACTAACCTAACCATAACCATAACCATAAAACCTAAACCTAAGCCTAGCCCTAACCCCAAACTCTAACACTAAACTTAATCCTTACCTTTAACCATAACCCTAACCCTAATCCTAAACCTAAACCTAAACATAAACCTAAGCCTAAAGCCTAACCCTAAACCTAACACTATCCATAACCCTAAACTTAACCGTAAACCAAACCCTATCCCTAACCTTAACCCTAACCCAAACCCTAACCCTAAAACTAACAGTAAACCTAACTCTATCACTAACCCTAATCCTATCCCTAACACTTAACCCCTCACCCTAACCCTAAACCTAACCCTAAAACTAACCATAAAACTAAACTTAACTCTAACCCTAACCCTAACTGTAACGCTAATCCTAAACATAAACCTGACCCTAAATTCTAATCCTAATCATAACCCTAACTCTAACCCTAAACTCTAACCCAAAACCTAACCCTAACCATAACACAAAACATAACCCTACACATAACACTAACACTAAACCTAACATTAATCCCTAACCGAAACCCTAACCCTACCCCTTAAACAAACCCTAAACCTGACAGCAATACCTTACACTAAGCTAACACTACCATAAACCCAACCATAAAGCTAACCCTAACCCTAACCCTAAACATACCATAACCCTAAACCTAACGCTAACCTCTAACCATAACCCTAACCCTAACACTAACCCTAACCATAACACTAAACCTAAACCTAAACTCTAACCATAACCAAAACACTAATGCTACCACTAACCCTAATTCTAAACTCTAACCTTAACCCTAACTCTAACCCTAAACCTAATCATAACCTTACCCTTAACCATAACACATATCCTGCCCCTAACACTCTCCCTAACAACTAATCCCCAACCCTAATCCTAACCCTAACCCTAAACGTAACCCTACCCCTAAAACAAACCCTAACACATACCTCTAATCCTAACCCTAATGCTAACCTAACCCTAACGCAAACCTCTAAGAATAACCTTAACCCTAAACCTATGCCTAAACGTAACCCTAACATTAACATTAAACCTAACTTCTAACCCTAACCCTAACCCTAACCCTAAACCTCAACCTAAACCTAACCCTTGCAATAACCCTAACCCTAATCATAACCGTAACCCAAAGACTAACCGAGAACCTAACCATAACCCTATCCTTAACCCTAACACTAAACCTAAACCTAAACATAACTCTACACCTAAACCTAACCCTAACACTAACCCTAAACATAACCCTAACATGAACCAATAAAAATAACCCTAACCATAACCGTGACGCTAAACCTAAACCTAAGCTTTAACCCTAACCCTAACACTCACCCTAACCATAAACTCTAAGCATAACCCTAACACTAAACCTAACCCTAAATTTTAAAACTTTTAAAAACCCTAACAATAACAATAAACCTAAACCTAACCATAACCCAAAACACTAACCCTAAAATTAACACTAACCCTAACTTTAGCCCTAGCCATAAAACTAACACTAAACCTAACATTAATCGCTAACCCTAACCCTAACTCTATCCATTAAACTAACTAACACTGACCATAATACGTAACCCTAAACCTAACGCTAAACCTACCATAACCCTAAACCTTACACTAACCCTAACCCTAACCCATACCTCTAACACTAACCCTAACCCTAAACCTAAAACTAACGCTAACCCTAAACCTAACTATAGCCATAACCCTAACATTAACTTTAACCCTAACCCTAACGCTAACCTATACCTCTAACACTAAAGCTAACCCTAACCCTTACCTTAAACCTAAACCTAACTTTAAACCTAACACTAACCTCTAACCCTAACACTAACCCTAACCCTAACCTAACACTAAAACTAAAACACACTTCTAACCCTAACCTTAATCCTAACATTTAACTCTAACCCTAACCATAACCCTAACCCTAAACCTAAACCTAAGGGTAACCTCTAACCATAACTCCAACACTAGCCCTAACCTTAACGCTAACACCTAACACCTAACCCTAAACCTAAACCTAATACTAACCCTAACCCTACCCCTAAAATCTAATCCTAACACTAACACTAACCTTAACCCTAAACCTAAACCCACCCCTAAACCTAAACCTAACTCTAACTCTAACCCTAATCCTAACCCAAACCTAATGCTAACCGCTAACACTAACCTTAAGCCTAAATCTAAACCTAAACCTAACCCTAACCCTAACCCTAATCCTAACGCTAACCTAATTGTAACACTAACCCTAACCACAACCCTCAGCCTAAACCTAACCCTAACTCTAACCCTAACCCTAGGCCTCACACTACCCCTAACCCTAACCCTAACCTTAACACTAACCTCTAAATCAAACCCTAACCTTAACCGTAACCCTAACTCTAAAATTAACCAATAACCCTGATCCTAACCCTTACCATATCCCTAACACTAACCCTAACCCTAACCATAACCCTGAACCTAAGCTTTAACCATAACCCTAACCATAACCCTTATTCTAACCCTAAACCAAAGGCTAACGTCTAACCCTAACCCTAACACTAACACTAACCCTAACCCTAACCCTACAAATACGCCTAAATTCTAATCCTAGCCCTAACCCTAAATCTAACCATAACCCTAACACTAAACCTAACATTAATCCGTTACCCTAACCCTAACTCTACGCCCTAAACTAACCCGAAGCCTGACTGTAATACTTAACCCTAACCCTAACCCTAACCCTGTCACTAACACCTAACCCCTAACCCTAACGCTAAACCTACCAGTAACTTTAACCCTTAACCTTAACCAAAACCATAACCCTAACCATAACCCTATGCCCAAACCTAATTGTAACCCAAAATCTAACCGTAACTGGAAGCTTAACCCTCTCCCTAACACCTAACCGCTGAATCTAAACCTAAACCTAGCCCTAACTCTAACCTTAAACGTAACCCTAACCCTAATCCTACCCCAACAATAAATTGTAATCTTAAACCTAAACCTAACCCTAACCCTAATCTTAAACCTAAACCTATCCCCAAACCTAAACTCAAACACTAACCCTAACCCTAACCCTAACACTATCCCTAACCCTAAACCCAAACCTAAACCTAACACTATTCCTAACCAAAAACCTTACACTAAACCTAAACATAACCCTAACCCTAAGTCTAACTGTTATGGTTCGATAACTAGTGGTCAACTTAACGCCAGCTGGATTACATCAGCATGCATTGAGAGAAGATGCTCCACCTGAGGAGGGCTTCCAGGATAAATAGGTGGAGAAGAAGAGAGGTGTGGAGAGGGATTGAGGTGTTATGGAGGCATTGTTAGTTCTCCTACAAGTTGCTGTCTGAGCTTTTGGTTCTCCTGGAGAAGCTTTGGTCTTCACATCGAGCATTGCTTCCTGTCTCTGGAGGGGAAGACATGTGCTGCCTGGTCTGCAGGGTGAACTCGTCACGCTGCTTCCTGGCACGTTCCCAACTGTGCTTGTTGTCGGAGGAGCTCGGGGCCTCCGTGTCGCTGAGGACAGCTGTGTTTCCTTTCAGGACAGCTCCGCTCTTTGTTGTGAGTGTGACTTCTCAGCTCCAGTGTAGAACACTCATCCCACTAGCAAAACTCCTTCATCCTGCTGGCATGGACTTTCTGGTTTCCACCGCTGAACCTTGGGTCTTCCCAGCATGAATCTGTAAAAGAGACTGGGCGTGAGTCCTTGTGGGCCCTGGACTTCCAGTTGGACTCGTGGAAGCATTGTCCTGAGCTCTGGGTTTTTATCTGGACTCATGTGGGACACTGCCATGGGGTTTAGACTCTTGACTAAATAATCTATGTCTTGGTGTTGCGGATGGATATCCTGCATTCTCCTGTGTTAACTTCCAGTGACCATTATAAAAATATTATAAACTCCATGTCCTGATCTGAATTGTTCTCTGTGTAATAACCCCAGACTACAACACTAACCCTAACCCTAACTCTAAATGTAACCCTAACCTAACCCTAAGCCTAAATCTAACCTCTAACAGTAATCCTAACCCTAACACTAATCCTAACCCTAACACTAACCCTAAGATAACCCTAACACTAAACCTAACCCTCATCATCAACCTAACCCAAACTGTAACTCTAACGACAAACCCTAATCCTAACCCTAACCCTAAACTTAACCCTAACCGTAACCCTAACACTAACACAAACCTCTAACGCTAACCCTAACACTAAAACTAACCCTAACATTAACACTAAATGTAACTTCTAACAGTAAACCTAAACCTAATCCTCAACCTAACACTAACCATAACCCTAATGACAAACCTAATCCTAACACTAACCCTAACCTAACCCTAACCCTAACCCTAATGTTTAACATAACCCTAATCCTCAACCTAATGATAAACGTAACCCTAATGAAAAACCCTAATTCTAACCCTAACCCTAAAACTAAACCCAACCCTAACCCTAACCTAAACCTAACGTTAACACTAAACCTAACCTATGCTTAACACCTCACCCATAAACCTAAACCTAACCCTAACCCTAACCCTAACGCTAACTGTAACATTAACGATAATGCTAACCCTAACTCTAACCCTAACCCTAACCTCTAACCGTAACCCTAACCCTAACCCTAACCGTAATCCTATGCCTAACACCTAAAACCATGCCCTAACCCTAATCCTAGCCCTAATCCTAACCCTATCCCTAACACCTAACACCTAACCCTAAACCTAACCCTAACCCTAACCCGAAAAATAACTGTAACAGTAACTATAACCCTAACACTAAATCTAACTCTAACTCAAACACTAACTCTAACACTAATCCTAACTCTAACGCTAATCCTAACACTAAACTGTATCCCTAACACTAAACCTTACAATAATTGTTACCCTAACACTAAATCTATCCTCTAACCCAAAACCTGACCCTTACACTCTCCCTAACCATAACCCTAAACCTATTCTCTAACCCTAAACCTAACCCTTACTCTATCCCTAACACTAACCCTAACCTTAAACCTAACCCTAACCCTAACGCTAACCCTAACACTAACACAAACCTCACTTCTAACCCTCACCCTAACCCTAACACTAAACCTCAACCTAACCCTAACCCTAACACTAATGCTAAATTCTAACCCTAAATCTAACACTAAAACTAAGCTTCAACCCTATCCCTAACCCTAACCCTAAACCTAACCCTAAACCTAACCCTAACACTAACACTTCCCCTAACCCTAAATTTCTTGTAAGACTAATCCTAACCCTAACCCTCACCCTAACCTCAAACCTAAACCTCAAATTAACCCTAACCTAACCATAACCCTAACGCTAACTTCTAACCCTAAACCTAAGCTTCAACCCTAGCCCTAACCCTGAACCTAACATTAACCATAACCATAACCCTAACCCTAACACTAACCATAAACCTAAACTTGAACTGTAAACCTAACCCTAACGCTAAACCCTAACCCTAACCATAACCATAACCCTAAGCGTAACCCTAAGCTTATAATCCTAAACCTAACCCTAACAATAACCCTAACCATAACACTAACACTAACCTCTAACCCTAACCCTAAACTTAACACTAACACTAACACTAAACTTAACTTCTAACAGTAACCCTAATCCTAAACCTAAACCTCAACCTACCCTAAACATAACCCTAATCATAAACCCTTATCCTAAACTTAACCCTAACCCTAAGCCCAACCTTAAACCTAAACCTAACCCTAATCCTAACCCTAACCCAAACCCTCAACCTAACCCTAACGCTAATTCTATCCCTAAAATTAACCTATCCTCCAACCCTAACCTAACACTTACCCTATCCCTAACACCTAACATTTGACCCTTACCCGAACCCTAAACTTAACACTAATTCTAATCCTAAAACTAACCCAAACCCAAACCATTAGCCTGACCCTAACCTAATCGTAATCCTAATCCTAACTTTAATCTGAAGCCTAACCCTAACACTATCCTGAACACCTATTCCCTAAACCTAACCCTAAACATAACGCTAAACCTAACGCTAAACATAACACTAATCCTAACCCAAACCCTAACCCTAAACCTAACCCTAACTCTAACCCTAGCACTAACCTCTAACTGTAACTCCATCCCTAACCCTAACCCTAACACCAAAAGTAACTTCTAACCCTCACCCTAATCATAAACATAAACCTCAACCTAACAATAACTGTAACCCTAAAGACAAAACCTAATGCTATTCCTAACCCTAACCCTAACCCTAACCTGACCCTAACCCTAAACCTAAACCTAACCCTAACCCTAAACCTAAACATAACTCTAACACTAAACCTAACCCTAACCCTAAAAGTAACGCTAACTCTAACCTCTAACACCAACACTATCCCTAACCCCAACACAAATATAACGTATAACACTCTCTCTAACCATAAGCTTATACCTGAACCTACCCCTAACACTAACCATAGCCTAAAGCTAACTTGTAACCCTAAACATAACACTAAACCTAAGCTTCAACCCTAACACTAACACTAACTGTAACACTAACCCTAACCCAAACCCTAAACTTCAACCTAACCCCAACACTAACATTAATGCCATAAGCTAATCCTAAACCTAAACCTAACCCTAACACTAACCCTAACCTAATCCTAACCCTAACCCAAAACCTAACCCTACACTAACCTTAACCCTAAACCTAACCCTAACCCTAACTCTAGCTCTAACCCTAACACTAACACTAACCCTAACCCTAATGCTAACACTACATTCTAAACCTAACCCTTACTCTAAGAATAACCCTAAGCCTAACCCTAAACCTATTCTCTAACTCAAAGCCTAACCCTTACCCTATAAATAACACTAATCCTAAAACTAACCCTAAACCTAACCCTAAACCAAAACCGAACCCTAATGCTTACCCTAACCGAAAACCTAAATCCTAACTCTAACCCTAACCCTAACCATCACACTAACCCTAACCCTAACCCTAATCTCTAACCATTACCTAAAACCTACCACTAACCCTAACACTAAACTTAACTTCTAACACTACCCTAGTCCTAACCCTAAATCGAACATTAACTTCTAACCATAACCATAACCCTAACACTAACCCTAACACAAACCCTAACCCTAAACTCAAAATGTAACTCTAACCCTAATCCTAACCCTGAACCTAACCCTAAACCTAACCCTGACCTCTAACCATAACCCTAACCCTAACATGAACCCTAACCCTAACCTAACCCTAACCTCTAACCCTAACCCTAACCCTAACTCAAACCCTAGCCCTAACCCTAACCTCTAACCTTAACCCTAACTATAACTCTCTAACCCTAACCCTAAACCGAACACTAATCAAAACCCTAACCCAAATACTAAGCCCTAAGGCCAAACCATAAAACTAACCCTAATCCTAACACTAACCCTAACCCCAATCTTAACCTGAACCCTAACCCTAACACTAACCATGTCTAACCCTAACTCTAGCCCTAACCCTAACCCTAAACCTAACACTAAAACTAACTCTTACCCTAAGACTAACACTACACTTAGACTCTTACCCTAACCCTAACCATAACCCAAACCCTAACCATAAGCCTATACTCTAACCCTAATCCTAATCTGAACCCGAACACTAACAATACCCCTAACCCTTAACCTAACACTAACCTCTAACCCTAAACATAACCTTAACCCTAACCCTAACCTTAACCCCAAATCCAAATCCTAACCCTAACTCTAACCCTAACCCTAGTCCTAAACCTAACGCTAACACTTACCCTAATCCTAAAGCTAACACTAACCCTAACCTTTACCGTAACCCTAACCTAATTGTAACCCTAATCCTCACCCTAACCCGAAGCCTAAACCTAACACTATCCCTATCAGCTAAGCCCGAAACCTAACCCTAACACTAACCTTAACGCTAACCGTAAAACTAACACTAAACCTAACCCTAAGCCTAACCCTAACTCTAACCCTAATCCTAACCGTAACACTAACCCTAACCCTAACAGTAACACTAACCCTAACCCTAACCCTAACACTAACACTAAACATAAACCTAAACCTAATCCTAAACATAAACCTAACCCTAAACCTAACACTAACCGTAACCATAAAGCTTAACACTAACCCTAACACTATCCCCAAACCTAACCCTAACCCTAACCCTAAACCTAACGCTATACCTAACACTAACCATAACCCTAACCCTAACACTAAACTCTAACCTTAACCCTAACATTAAACCTAATTCAAACCTAACTTCTAAACCTAATCCTAACACTATCTCTAAACCTCAATCTAACCCTAACACTGATTTTAGCGCCAAACCCTAATCCTAACCCTAACCCTAACCTAACCGATCACCAACACTAACCTTATCCGGAACACCTAACCACTAAGCCTAACCCTAACCATAACCCTAAGCCTAACCATTAACTTACCCGTAACCCTAACCTTGATTCCTAACCCTAACCCTAACGCTAAACCTAACCCTAACCCTTACCATAACCCTAACCTAAATGTAAAAGTAACCCTAACCATAACGTGAAGCCTAACCCTAACCCTATCCCTAAGCCCTAACCCTGAAACATAACCCTAATTCTAACCCAAATCCTAACCCGAACCCTAACTGTAACGCTAACTCTAACCCTAAACTTAACCCTAACCCTCACTCTAAAGCTAACCCGAACCCTAACCCTAACCCTAGTGCTAACTCTAAAGCTAACACTAAATTCTAACCCTAACCCTAACCATAACCATAACAATAACCCTAAACCTAAAACTAAACCTATCCTCTATCCCTAAACCTAACCCTGACCCTATCACTAACCATAACACTAATCCTAACGCTAAAACTAACCCTAAAACTAAACCGAAACTTAACGCTAACCCTAACCGAAAACGTAAACCCTAACCCTAACAGAAAACCTAAACCTTGACCCTAACCCTAAAACTATGGCTAACCGTAACCTTAACCCTCAAACTAACCACTAACCCTAACCCTAACACTAACCCTAACCTTAACCCTAATAAAAACCTAAACCTATCCTTAACCATAAAACAAACCTAACTTCTAACACTAACCATAAACCTAACGCTAAACCTCAACCTCACACTAAGCCTAACCATAACCATAACACTAAAATAACTTCTAAACCTAACCCTAACACTAAACCAAAGCTTCAAAGCTAACCCTAACCCTAACTCTAACATCTAAGCTTAACCCTAACACTAACCATAACCCTAATCCTAATACTAACCCTAAATCCAATGCTAACCTCTAACCATAACCCTAACCCTAATCCTAACGCTAAACCCAACCCTAAAATAGAACTGTAACCCTAACACTAACCCTAACCCTAACCCTAACCTAAGCCTAATTTAACTTCTAAACCTAATTCCAACACTAACCCTTAACCAAACCCTTACCCTAACCCTAACACTAACCCTAACCCTAACCATAACACTAACCCTAACCCTAATCCTAAACCTAACCCTAAATCTAACCGTAACCCTAAATCCAACACTAACCTTAACCCTATCCCTAACACTAACACTAAACTGTGACCCTAAACCTAACCCTAAAAATAACACGAATGCTAACACTTAGGCTATCCTCTAACACTAATACTAACCCTTACCCTAACCTAAACTGAAACCTAAACCTAGCTGTAACCCTAAACATAAACCTAACCCTAAACCTAAAGGTAACACTAAATCCTAACCCTAACCGTAACACTAATCCTAACCCTAACACTTACCCTAAACCTAACCCTAAACTTAACCCTAAATGTAACCCTAAACCTAACCATAACTCTAACCCTAACCCTCATAAAAACCTAAATTCTAACCCTGACCCTAACCCTTTATGTAATACGAACCTCTAACCATAACCCTAATGCTAACCCTAATCCTAATGCTAACGTTAACCCTAAACTCGAACCGTAACTCTAAAATTAACTCTAACCTTAACACTAAGCTCTAAACCTAACCCTAACACTAACCCAACACTAACCTTAAACCTAACATCTAACCCTAAGCCTAACCATGATCGCAAACCTAAACCTAACCCTAAACTAAACCTAAACCTATCCCTAACGCTAAGGCTAATCCTAAAACCTAAAGCCAAACCCTAATCCTAACCCTTACCCTAATCCTAACACTAACCCTAAAGCTAAACCCAATCGTCACCCTAACCCTAACCCTAAGCCTAACCCTGTATATCCCTAACCCTAACCGTAACCCTAACACTAACCATAAGCCTAATGGTAACCCTAACAATAAAACCCAATCCTAACCATAACACTAACACTAAACATATGCCTAAACTCTAACCCTAACCCTAATTCGAACCCAACAATAACCATAACCCTAACCCTAACACTATCACTAACTTCTAACCCTAACCCTAACCCTAACTCTAACCCTAATGCCAAATCCTAATCCTAAACCTAACCCTA